>NW_028277171.1:11946195-12270561 GCF_051122295.1 Plectrocnemia conspersa | reverse complement strand
AGAGGCACCCGCCTCTCTATAAACAAAGTCATTCTGGTTGCTTTCCGATGACCACAAAATAACCACAAATAGTAAAAACTACTTGTTCAGCAAAACAATGCTATTGATTTGGAGCACGTATCCACGAGCACATTATAGTGTATAATTACAATACACTGTTTAATTGTAATGAACGGTTACAGAAGTTTTGGTTGTGATTTATGGCCTTTAGGATTCTAATAAATATAATGTTTTCTTGCGAGAGTTTGTTCGTAAAGCGACATTTTTATTCACGCTTTCTAATGGGAAAGTGTCTACACCACAAACTATATTTAATATAAATGGTTACTTTATTTTTTATGAGATTATATTTTAAATTATAAGAAACAAAAATCACGTTGAATCATCAAATATATCATATATAATATGCAGCGACGATATGTACGTACATACCTGTAGCAGTGGTGTGCCGTCCATACATGCGTTAGATTCAAAACGTCAACCTGCATGCACGGTTGATCAACTATAAACACGAGCACATGTAACGACTGAGTCGCTCACCATCAACCGTAGATGTGGTTGACGTTTTGAATCTACCGCATGTATGGACGGCACATTACTGATACATAGTTCTATAGCATACACATCACCACAGCCATCTAAACATATATTTTTTATTTAACTTAAACTCAACAGACAAGAAGTTAGAAGTGTAGAGAAGCCGGAAGACGACAACTGTCGCAATTGCCAACAAGTATATTCAGCTCTTCCGATAAAATCAAACGGAAAATCTATCGATGAATCATCAGGTACAATCGATGATCCTAAATTTATAAATTTAAATAATTTATAATATGCATTATTTCAGAATTGTACGAGATAAGTCCATATGCTACATTTAGTGTCGGGGGAGTAGCGCCTCAACCCTCAAGATCTGTTACAGCTGCAACCTTAGATTATACTCTTCAATTCCGAACGTTCGGTCACACGGAAAATGAAGGTCTTAATCCACCGCCTCCTCCGCCTTGTGCAGGATATCCAAATAGACCGGCTCGTTTTAGGCACAAACAACGGTGTTATCATTCCACTGAAGGTATGTTAACTTCCTGATTTTTTCAATTGCTTAAAGTAAATTTTGATTATTCGGTCGTTTTTGGATTCCCTGGTTCCCCGTCCATATTTTCTATATAGAAGATACCAAGCAAGATCTTGTTAATTACTTTCTCAATAATCTGATATGTTTAAGATGAAGCTACAACTTTAAGCAAAGCTGAAACAGTGAGACTCTCACGCACAGCGGTGAACAGACGTAAAACTGGTGGAGCAGCATCGTGTCCACCAGACGCAGTTGACTCAGATTCCGAAGACAGTGCTGTGGATCCTCGATTCGCTCACAGGAGACCCACCAGAGCGATACATCACGCTGGTATATGTAATTAAATAATTGATTTAAGGACATTTAAAATAAATTAATACATACCTTATAATGATTGTAAATTAAATTCCAGATACTGAAATGTAAATCCTTTGTGTTCTTCTATTAATCAATACAAAAAGACTGAAATGCACTCACTGCCTACGGTCCAACGATTAATTGGCGAATTTCACATTGCGCAACCGAATCGTGTGTAATCGACTATGAATTAAGAAGAAACAAATAATTGTGATACTGAGTTTTCTATAGATCATTATGGTTTTAACAATATGTTTTGTACACATATCTTAGATAAAATTGATGAAATATATTTAAAATATGGCATTGTTAACACAATATACGTTTTTAGCACATAAATTATTAATGAGAAAATTTGTTTTCAATACAAATAAAATAATTTATATATGTTTAGGTTAAGTTTTAAGTATTACTATAAAATTCACAAAACAAATAGGATTTAAACAAGTCTTCCGATGATCAAACTTTTCTTTTACTATTGATTTTTTATAATTTCAAATGAAATTAATAAATCTGTCATTAATTTGTATATTCATAATATAATGTATAAATTAATGTATTACATTGTTTTCATATAAAATAGATAAAATTATATAAATAATGTTCAAAGCGTGACTTCATATATGAATCGACAATATAGTTAATAGCGTTTAGTTTTAAAATAACAAATTGGAATTACAGGGATGTAAATATTAACCAAAAACGAGCAATTAACATCAACGTAATTCATCAACAATTATTAAGTTATGCATAGCAAAATATATGTATGTACAAATGTTGAAACTTAAATATTGTTACATCAGTTTTTTTTCCACAATAACAAATTTATCAATGTTCGTAATTATTTGTATAAGAATATCTTCCTAGTTAAATATGTATGTTTGTAAATGAAAAAAATGGTGCCTGATAGTGAAAAATGACTGTTGATATTATAAGGATTAAATCCGCAGAGTTAAATTGATGATATCAGTTAACCGTAGGAAGGTGTGTGCGTTATAACGAACAGCCAGAAAAGACTGTGATAACTTTTAAGAATAGAACAAAGTAAATGTTCGGTGCCAATGATTTATTGGTTTATACTTTTATTTAAATTCTCTCTCAGATTATACAATATAAATATCCTTTCGAAAGCATTTTTATATTCCTTTGTATTATTAGTTTTCTAAATTGTTTTTACATGACTTAATAAAACATAAAATAAACGTTTAGTAAATAAAAATAATATTTATGATTCAAGTTACATAATCCTTTTCCCTTCGCTTACAAAACTAAATATGTACATATAACAGAAACAAATCTTAGTAATTGAGGCGACCATTATTGCTGCCTGATGAGATAACGACGTTTTTCAGAACCACTTTAAAGACTGCTTTCTAAGAAATATAGAAAACGTTAGCGTATCAAAAGAAATTTTAGTGAAGCTTTAATGAGGCTCTGCCGAGAGCCACAGATATTAATCGTTTTGAGTCACGCATGATTGTAAGATATAATAAAGTTAATAATTATTAAAATACACATCAATTTTCAGACTTTTAATTACCCAGTTGATTGTGTTACTATGTTAGTAACGCATTGGACTAATTTTTGTCATGTTATATTTTTAACACTAGAACAGAGCAAAATACTGAATTTTTATTATTCTTACAAGGTTTTCATTTAATTCACCCATAATTTACCAATAGGTTTTCAAATCAAATTACACAATATTCATACAAAACATATAAAATAAAACACGTATATTGACAATATATAAACTATATTTTCATGTGACAGTTATTACAAAATAAGAACAAATAAGTAATGTGATGTCTGATATAAAATTGCAACAATGTCATGATAAACTTTATATTTATTCTAAATTTAATAAAAAATATATTCTAATATATAAAAATATAAAAACATCGAGTAAATATTGAGAGAAATGAAAATCGTTTAGAAACGAACATACATGAGAGCTTACAAAAATGATCCGACGATATATTTATATACAACCCGATCTTGTTCATACACTTCAAATATGTAGGTTTACTGTTAAAAATTTCAACAATAATGACACAAAATGAACTTGAAAATTTCGCAAGAATAAAAATAATTTAACGATAATAAATATGAATATTATACCTTTTATTATTTGGGGGAAATGGGGGGAAAATGCACACTATGTAACGGTAATTATTTTACTATGTGACTAAATATATGAAATAGATGTAAGAATTCAAAAAGAAATTATATACATTAACATTATCATTATTATTAGATTATATTATGTAAAATAAAAAAAAAACGTTTCAAGTGTATCGTTATAAACAATTTTCACTTTGTGTATGTTGTTTATTTATAAAAATTAATTTTAATCAATATGGCAGTGGATTTAAAAGGCAGTATGATGCTTCCTCTAGTAGAAAATACCCGATAAATATACATTATATAAATTAAATATTACAGATTCAATCAAACTGCCTTATAAAACTTTCAGGTAATAAAAATCATTGAAAAATACTTTATACGAGAGAGGAATGTTCAATTTTAACAACTTAATCTCGCATTAGTCGTACCGGAACAAGCTTAAACTCAATAGCTCACACCATATAATGAAGAATGAAGCATTAAATAATTCAAACATATAAAAATGACCTCAAATTATACATAATAATATATTTTTATATAAAAAGTATAAGGACGCACAAAAATAAAGCTAAAAGCAAAGATGATAAAAACAAATATGCTTCAGCCTATCGAATAAAAATAAAAATTATATTTACCTAGCTATCTGTTGTATAAGAACATAATTTAAATTATATTGAATGATTATGTACCAAATGCAAAATATTCACATGAACAACAATGGTAGTTTTTCAAATTTTTCTTACCGACTTATAAGGTTATCTTTTCATATACAAAAAGATTCAACATGCAAGTCATCATTAAGGTATACTTATATAAATTTGTATAAAATCTCAATAAAAAGTTGTATAAAAGCTACCTGAATAGTTGCCAAGTACTTTAAAATTAACAATTATTTAGGCAATATGACTGCGTTAAACACGTATCAAACAAGTTAGTTATTTATCATAATTTTTTATACATATGCAATAATGCTAAACATATCGAATTAAAAAAATATTATTTAGCCGTTAAGTTCTTAAAAAGGAACCGTAGCAACATTTTTATAAACTTTTTCCAATAAAAAAACATAAAAAAACACTGCAATTTTTGGCTACTAGGGAAGTGATATGATTGCTGGTGAAGTGATACGAGACTAATGCGCTTCCGTGATCGTCACCGTTTCAGTCTCTGAATCTTCGACTCTTGCTAAGGGGGCTGATAGAGGCGTTCGGTTCCTTTCAAACATTTCCAAGATAAGTTTTGGATCGGTTCCAGCTGGGACAGTCACCGTACTAGTCTAAAAATAACAATTAAATACATTAGATTACAACCTATATGAATTAGAAAAAAGCGATTAAAGCACATGCATATAAAACATATTAAATATTTCATTTTTGAATTGTTACTATTATGAAACAATCAACTAATGAAAAATTAGAATAATTACCTCGATGCGAGTTATTTGGCCTTCCTCTCTGCTGTGCTCTAAAACTAGAAAAGAAGCAGCAGTTCAACGATACGATAAAAGCATATGGAAAAGCAATAAACGATACATCTTGATACATCACAATAGAATATAAAATACATGTGAACAAGATATAGACAAAAGTGTATCATAAATCCATTGAATACAAACCAATTCATACATAAAATTCTTCTCAAATTTTGCTATACATGTTTGTGATGGAAGAAAAGAACTTATCAAAAGTGCAAAAAATATAATGAGTGATATTAAAATGGATCAACGTATAATAAAACACTGCGTGCAACAACACTGTGAATCGATGCGCATCAAAGTGTGAAATAATTAAATGATGAAGAAAAAAAAAATTAAAATGCACAACGTAAATCAAAAACTTACACTCTCAACAATTCCTATGTTATTCACCTAAAATAGATTAAGAAGAAATTTGAACAAAAACGGCAAGAAAACAAACACATAGTTTAGTCACAAAATCTGCAGCTTTTAGATTGAAAACAGAAACTGTCACATCATGCCGACAATTACGAACACATTAGAAAACAATCCTAGCCTGAATAGTAATATGTAAGGAAAAAAGATAGAAAACATCTAGTCATTTTCAAACAAGATCACACCAAAACTGATCTGACCCACCACCGTAACACCTAACGCTTTTCATACGTTCTCTACGAACCTTTTTTAGCGGCATCTGAAAACAGTGCGTATGTCAAAAATCTGTTTGTTTCTTGTTTAATTTTAAAAGCCTAAATATTTTAATATTTAAAATAGTAATGGCCGAAAATTGATTTTTATTAAAAAGAAATACTGCATAAAAAATGCATCTAATAATATTCCCCAGACGATGATGATCGTAAGATGTATATCGATTGACTGAGCAGCATTACATACAGTTCAAAGAGTAGCTGACAGATGACAATAAAATCAGGTATGCAATACAAAGGCATAGCAGTAGCTTAAAACGGCCGCCGCACTTACAAAACTACCAAAATGGTTTGAGTTCTTTAATCTCTGATCTCAATTATCTATCTTCTTAAATTGATTAGATTAACAATTTTGCGTCGGTTTACCCGACCGCGGCTATAACTCACGACAGCCCAAGTAGGAGGTCAGGCCTAGCCTCAATTCACACATTGTACTGAAACGAAAGCCCGACTATGTAAGAGTCGTAGTTGCTAATGGGCCGAAATTTGTGAGCCTTATGCAACTATTTAAGACTTTCATTTGACTCACCTTTGTATAAGGATTACATTCAAAGATATTCTTTGTATAGATTTAATATTTATTAGGTTTAAAGCTACTGAAATTAGTTAAAATGGATTAATTTATAGAACTCAAAAATCTTTTGTATTCGAGTGTTAATAAAATACCACAATGGAAAAATTACCTATACTGTATTTATTTCATCAGTTAGTGTTTCCTTTTTTAACGGAACCATTTTTATTTTAAAAATCACTGCGCTGTCTAATAAACCAATCAACCGTATCAAGTTTCAATAAAAAATATTTTTCGGTCCACTCTAACGTATGTATAATATGTATTTAAATTTAACTAAAAAGGGATACTGACTGTTTTCCGTTGTAGTCGATGACGAGTGATGAGAGGTTGTTGTAGTATTAGCCTCTGTCGTTCCGGCGGCTTGACCAGTACTCGAATTGTTATTCAGCGTCGTCAACGTAGTCGTCTTCATGATTACCGAACTCTGATTAACCGATGTTGTCTAAAATAAAATAAAATTGTATAAATAAAACAAATTTCGAAAATTTACCATAAAATCATACTTGTAAATTGATCGATCCTAATTTGTTAGCGAGATTGTCGGGACTGCTGGCGCCGCTTCTGTTATTAGCGTTTGTATGATCTCTAACACTGTCGACTGTGATATCGCCGATGCTTTGCGACGAGACCGTGACGTTAGGGTTTTCTTCCGTGCCATTCTCTTCACCGGGCTTCAATTATAAAATGAATCAATGGGAATAGTTAAAAATAAATTGTATAATCTTACCTTATGTTCTCCGTTAAGCATTGGCGATGCTCTTGACTCTTCAACTGGTTCCGTAACCTCGACAGGTTGAGCCCAAGTCGGCAGCGTCAAATAGCAACGAGCGCGTGTAATCTAAAATATATACAACCCAGTAAACAAACATACTAAATTCGAAGGAGATAAGACGAAGATATGCATAACGTACCTTATTGGCCGACAAGGTGATACGCTGTAGCTCTGAAGAGGAATGTAAATAAAGGGCTTCGCCGTGTTTTGAAAAGGTTAAGCTCGAAATTCCACTGTGGGAAAATTTTCATGTTAGTTTTATCGATACACAAATTCATTTTTTATTGTAGTGCTTACTTAATGTCTTCTCTTTTAACGGCAGCGGCGTTTAGTTGGCGTCTCAGATCGGGGACGCTCAAAACAAGACAGTCTCCCAAATTCGTCAAACATAACAAGCAACATTCGGAGTGTTTGATGGTTTTGGCATTTGTTGTAACATTACACGAAAAATTACCAAAAGCCATACGGCGCACCTAATAATTATTTAGAAAATCAGATATAAAAAATAATGAAAAATATATTTAGAATAAACTGCGTAATAGATATCTAACCCTAGCTCCTTCATGTGCAGTCAATTTATATTTACAATACGGTTTCAATGAAGGCAATGAGAATATTTTGAACTGTTCTTCGGACGCAATGATTACTCTGTGAGGTTGATTCACATCTGGTAATGGAGATACACCTTTCTCAACCTAAATTTAAAAGATACATATATTAACCCTTTGATTAGTGACTTAATTTTAAGGCATAAACATTCTGTGAGTGAGTTAATTTAAAGAAAAATAATTTAAATAATTATTTTGTGTTAATGTGGTAAATTATGAAAATTAAACTCAGTGGTTTTCAACATGTATTGTAGTGAAATATCTATATGTACATATTCAACTCTTAAAACGCCAGCGACTTTTTAGTGAGTCACCTGTTATTTCTCTTCACAGGTCAGTGTCTTCTTCTAAAAATAAATATTAAATGTTTAGTTAACTGGTGAATGAAACTAATACAATAATCTTTAATAATTAAAAACAATAATTTATAAATAACTCGTGAACTTGTTTTAAAAAAAAATAATCAAGTGACTAATCAATGAGTCGCTGGCGTTTAAGTGGTTAAGTTTACCATGTAAGCAAATAAAATAAAACATTAAAAAAATCACAATAAAATGTTAAGAACCACTGATTTAATTTTCCATAATTTATTAAGAAAAATATAATTCATTTCAAACGCAGAATTAAATTTTAAAATACATTAATCTAATCCTAATTATTTATGAACTGAAAATATTGTTGTATTTTAAAAAAACAGACAAACAGCTGAGCGTGTGATAAAACTCTTGTTTATGATTGGTTGCTTTTATTTGTCTGTACATTTATTGTTGAAAATTTGATTATTACTGCCTTATATGTTTGATAGATAAAAATCTTAATACAACTTCTATTTATCCATATAAATCTAGGTACAGATATTTGAGTACTATCAATATTATAAAGCTCTTTTTTTGTGAAGGACCTTTAGGGAAAAAAGACAATGCTTTAATTATATACATAAAAAAATATAACCTCGAATGGTTCTGGTAGAGGTACAGAACCTCCATCCAGTAATGTGATGCCGATGACTGGAGCGCGGTGTTTCAGTTGTATTTCTTTTGCTAATATGCAAGTAACCTAAAATATCAAATTGTTTATTTTTTTAAATAATACATATTTTTTTCTATAGAAAGAAAATCTTGATATATTCACATTATCTTCGATTCGTTTGTTGGCCGCAGGTAAAATAATTGTAAAGGCATACACAGTTCCATTGTTCGTTCCCGCCCACATGGTTGGTATTGTATTTTGAACTGAAATTATAATATAAACATATAGTATATTAGTTAAAAGCATCATAAAATCAAAGCTCTCCTCACCGTTTATCAGATAGCTCTTAGCAAAATATAGGCATCTGACCATGGATCCGTTTGAATCATCCACCGGTCTAGCTTCAATTTGTCGTTCCACGGGTTTTGCCTCCAAAGGATTCACCGGTTCACTAGTATCGCCGCTCTTCTTGGCCGCAACCTACACGATGATAGCAAACAACATATTGACATTGAATTAAAATCATAACGTATATAAAGTAATTAAATTCCTAACAAACTAAACCTGTGGAGACGTTTTCGATTCTGCGGCCTGTTGAGGAGTGCGGCGCTGCGATCTGCCTTTACGGAGCCGCCTGAACGACTCGCGTAGTGATTTCTTGAAAGACTTGCGTCTCGAAATTGGAGTATCTCCAGCTCCGGTGAGGTCTATATAAATATAACAGATTTAAAAAATGCATAATTGTAACTAATCCTACATAGATATAAACTATACCATTAGGGTTCAAAGTGCATCTCTTCAACACGGCTACTTGACGTTTATAGTCATATAGAGCCAATCCATGAGCTGTACCGACGGCCATTAATCCCCAATCGGCTTGTAGTGAACAGCAAGTCACAGCAGCAGGGGGAACGAGTTGCAATACACTCGATGCCTTAATAATATAAAATTAATTTCAATTCATTTTTAAAAATACATAAAACATTTATAATAAAGTAAACAATACTTGGAAGCCCGGCGTCATGTTAACAGGTCCGGATCTAATGTTTAGATGATCGTGTCCTTTCCATACAAAGCCGTCTCTGTCAGAAACAATATCCATCGTCACTGACTGAAAATAGATAATAAGGTAACGCATATTTATAGGATAACTTAAAATATTGATTCAATTTCTTCACCTTAACTTCCTTGCTGATAGCTTCCGATCCGATCGAAGCCATCACAACGTGGCCAGCTGTACCGGCGACGGCTAAAACGCCAGTCAAGAGACAAATCGACACTTTTTTAACAGCTAGTCGTGGATCATCACTGTAAGGATCAAACACGCCTGTTTTCCTAAATGGCGGCCAACCTTCTTCGTCGTCACCGCTCGTCGGTGATTCAACAGTATCATCGGCAATATCTTCACCACTTTAAAATCAACATATAAATAATTAATACACACTTAAATGTATCATAATAAAAAGCATTAAAGTGTATAAATAATATATTTGCAAAATAAAAATAAAAATCATGCATTATTAAAAATATTTTCTTCATTTCATACTTACAACACAAAAAAATGTATGAAATTGGATACTACCAATAGAGCCCCAATTTTTCGATTTGAGGTATGTAATTATCTTATAAAAACAACTTATGTAAAACAATTTTTTTTTAAGAATATTATAATTATTCTTTCTATATTATAATATCAAGTTAATTAAAATACATCTATAGATACAAAACGAACAATACGCATACTATGTATAAGCCAAATAAAGTTGGTTAAGCGAGAAAAAGCGTTAACAAATTGACAACAAATACTGTCAAATCACATTTATTAGATGCATTGCAATAAAACGACCAAAAAACAGTATTTCAGTAAATATCTGCCTATGTTGGAAACATACCTCAGCGCAATTCGCTTTAGCCCACTTTAGCAAGCCATAAGCAACAATAATATTGTTATATATATAAAGGGATATTCGGGTATTCATTAGCAATAGCAAAATAAATTATATATTAAATAATTATTTGATTTTAGAATGTACGTATTAATTTTATATTATATGATTTTTTATATTATGTGTACATGTCAATGTACTTTTATATATCTATTACAATTTTATGACAGTTTTAGAAAGATAAATATTATGTTATATAGATATTACACATTTTTACAAGATTAGCTCACACCCTTATTTATTAGTATATAATAAAATAATAAAAAGATATGCCTAATTAAAATACCTGAATAAGTTTGCTGTAGCGAATTTATAAATCGGAACAAGAGTTACGCCGGATGCATCCCAAAATCGCACTGTACCGTCTTCATGACCGGTCAATAAAAGCTGCTTATGCGAAGGTTCATCGGGATTAGCTGGTTTACTGCATAAAAGAGATCCACCTGACACTGGCCACTCGGCCGAAGAATAAAGATGTTCAGTTTGCTTCTCACCTACGAAATCAAAAAAAATAATCACACCATATTTTTAATGTACAATTGTGTTAAAATACATACCCGCTTCGATTATGCTCTTATATATTTCTTCATCGACACAACTAACGTAGTGAGAGCACGTTATCGCTGAAGCATGCAAAGAAACTAGATATGGCAATTTCATCATCTTCCAAGAGGAATCTGTGAGATCTATGGCAACCATTTCCTCGTCGGCGATTACAATTAAGGCAGCGGCCTCTTGTTGCAAGGTTTGAGGCAGGGTCAACGAAGGTATTTGTGGTCTGTTTTCGTCGATTGTGCTATCGGTCGGAATCGACGAGGTCGTGAAAAAGTCGATCACCTAAAATTCATAATAAAACATTAGCAAAGTTTGTTATGTCTATAAAAATTCAGAAATATAATTTTTACTCACCCTACTCGTGAAGTCAAATACGACGTGCTTTTCACCCTGTATTACCGTGACCGTGTATTTATCCGAATAAGAAGATCGTTCCATACCACCTACGAATTAAATCAGTATCAGATTATACAAAATTACAATAATCTCAATTGGTGAATGGATAAAAACCGGCAAAAATTGTGATATCTTCTCCCGTAACGCTCGTCCTTTGCAAAAGTTTCGTTATCGCTTTGCATGAATAAGGTCCATATGGCGCAGAAGGTTCTCTGATTTTTTTATCTTTGGTCGGCGTCAAATCCCAAACTACATACGATCCATCGTTGTGAGAAGATGTGAATTCATCACCTAGAAGATGAAAATTATTTCATAAGATACGATTCCTATTTTAGGCAGTACAAACATAAGTAAATAAATAAATACCATTTTGATGCCAGCAAACGCTCTCCAACTGTTGGCTAGATATTAAAGTATGCTGCGCACGGCTATTCTGACGATCCCAAACCACCATCAATCCACGGTTATAACCAATGAGTAATAAATGTGGCTTAGTTGGGTGCTCACTGATGCACTCTACGGCGCCTGGACTCAATTTATAATCTTCAGGACAGCTGTACACAAGAATTTAATTTAAAACATCGCATTACAATTCAGAAAAATATTTAAAACTTACTTTTGCATAACAACATCTTGATATATTATATTATCAGCCATTTGAAACGTTTTTAAATCGAGCAGATATATATTTCCGCCCTCGGTGCCTAGTAACAAATGGTCGCCGGACGATTCCACGCATATCGTTGAAATCCTCTTGAGCTTTCCTTCCAACGCTTGCGATTTAACTTCAACTAACGAGCTCTCGTTGGCGATTTCCCAATAATGCAGCGAATTATCGTCACACAAAGATACTAATTTACCAGCTCCTACAAATTAACGTCAAGTTAGATATAATATAAAATGAAAAATATATCATTATTCATACCCGGGATAAAAACTAATTGTGTGACTGCTACGTCTGAATTGGTGTGTTGTCCATAAAACTCAACGCCGGGCTTTCCGACGACTTTGATCGCTCCGAAAGATGTGCCGATGGCCATGAGCCGTAGGAGTGGATCCCATGTGGCCGCCGAGGGTTTGTTCGGAAATCCATGTTGTACAGTCTGTAACATAGAAAAAAATAATTATATCAGAGTACAAAAATGAACCTGTCTTATCAGAACTATCTTTATTATCGAAAAAAATACCAAATGCATTTATTTATACACATAATACTAGGTAAACAGATAGCTGCGATAAATACGAAGCAATCCTGTCACACCCATATACATACAAAACACACTTGTATATTTTTTCATGAAACTACAAGATAAAAATCTAACACAAACACACGAAAAGTAGTGCCAGTGATAAGCGCTGCTTAATGTGATCGCATTTACATGAATAGCGAACAATGAAAAGATTCTTTAAGACACTATTTTTACTTTTCAGTGGTTGTCAAAAAATCAACAACGAAACCATCTGAATACATTTGAAATTCACGAAAATATTCGCATTGCACATTTTGCAATGCACAAGCAATTAAAACAAAGTTATAACAAAAAGCCACACTGGAACCCATACGCATTAACAGTTGCGAGTAGCAACTGTTTCAACGACGATATCTAACATCACAAGCCTCATCAAAGAGAAGCAGTGTCATCCATCACATTTAAAAGTGTGTTAATTCAAGTGTAATTAAACATAGCAAACTAAGTTTTAAGTTGATAATTTTAATGGCAAAAAATGGGTACCTCACCCCTGATCTAGATAGTCCGAGAAACTGACCAAATTCGTGTGAATTTTTAGATGTGCGTCATTACTGTAGGGGTTAATACAGTTGACCGCCCTGGACCTATGCGAGTAAAACAGGTGAAGTGGCAGAGGGGAAGGGGGTTATTAGTTTGTCGGCGTGACGGAAGGACGTCTTTTGTCTCACCACGGCAATGTAACAATATATCTTCTACAGCGGCTAACCTATGTTCGATTTATAACCCATCACTACAAATTCACTAAATTACTATTATTATATAAAGATATTATTTCATAAAAATATATAATCACTGTGAATTATATGTTAAAATACAGGTGTAATAAACACGCACATTGATACTCCGACTGATTTATAAATATAAAAAATATAGTAATGATTTTAATTTCTATAAATTTCTTCAAAATATAAACAGGAGTAATGATAAGTATATTGAACGTATATCCGTATCGTGTGTTTTGGGCTAATAGTAAGGCTAACCCAAGCTTGCCATCTTTCTCATTTATGAATAATGATGAAATGGATAGCTCTCAAACTGACTCGTGTTAACGCAAATAGAGTGGAGTCTAGTGTTCATATTATTATTTTTTATAACAATATTAAGACTTACAGTAAGTGAGAATCGAATAAAGCACATCTAAACCGAATTTTGACCAATAGGAGAGTGCAAAAAACATTTATCCCTTCTCAGAAGTCAAAAATCAATAAAATCGTGCTGTTGCAGTGGGAACGCTCCTTACTGAGCATTCCAGCTGCGACGACGTCTACACGATTTTATTGCTTTTGACGTGAATTTTTGACTTCTGAGAAGTGACAATTGTTTTACGCCTTCCTATTGACCAAAATTCAGTTTGAATAAACTTTGATCAGTACTCTCATATAAAAAGTCCGTAGTAATATCGATAAGAATAGCTTACATATTTTTAAAACATAGTGTAATATCGAAGTGCAGACAAAATATGGAAAAATATACAAAATGCGACATAAGTCTGTACTTCTTCTGCTTATTTTCCTCTGAAAGAAATATTTTATACTTTACCTAATGAAAATTCAAATACTATAAATAACTTTAGAGCTCTCATTTGATTAGGTTTGGGTTTGAACAGCAAACGTACGTTCTGCTAATATCAAATTGAGTTTCATAAACATTTTCTAGCAGCATATAATTAAATTATATTTTCGCTAGTAGAAACATATATCTACTGGTGAAAATGTATTCGTAATTCAATAGTAAAAGTATAACTTCACTGAAAAGTACATATTCACTGTAACATTTATAAATAATGATAAGTAGAAAAATGTATGTATATATTACTACATATTAAAAAGTTCAAATCATATTTTTTTTTGGTAAAAATATACTGTATCTACCGGTGAAAATATATTCCGATATAATTTCACTGAAATAATATATTTCAAATTATTTTCGGGATAGATTTTTTTAGGGATAGCCCGAGAATTTATGGTTTAGAATCAGTAACGTCATTTCAGTTTTTTCAAGGGAAGGGGGGGGGCAAAAGTTGACCAGTCAGTGGACATTTTTTTAATATTTCGATTTCATTATTTTTTCACGTCAAATTCAATGGGGGGGCAATCAGCCGTCAATATCATGCGATTTATGGCGATTTTAGGTGCTCCAACGGCGGTTGGAGCACCTAAAACCCAACATCCACCAAATTGTAGTCGAGATATCGTCCGAAATGTACTAAAGTAATCGAAAATTACATCAAAAGAATCGGCTGCTTCAAAAGGTCCAGAGTCGGCTATTTAATTAATATTAATTTTCTATAATAAATGAAATACATCAAATGTTTGAATAATAAAAAATTCGGAAACTGAAGTTGGATCACCTTCAGCATGAACTATGTAACGCAAAAATCAATCGTACAACTGAAGGACTACTCTTGATTAAAATAAAACATTCAGCGTAATTAATCCTATAAACGTTATAGACCTATATTGGGGCACAAAATAATAAATATATGACAATTGATTCGTTAACATTAACTTCACGATTCAGAATTTAATGTTCTCAAAATATGGAGTTCAATTAAAAACAGTAATTTAATTTATTTAAAGAAAATGTGTACGTAAATGTAAAAACAAAACTTTTTAGATTGAGAACCATGAATATCAATTTGCGGCTGGTACAGACTGGTCAAAAAAGTTTCCAAAATCCATCGATAAGATTTTATGACGATTTTTTTATAATTTAACAATTCCAGGTAAATGGTTAGGATCTGACTAAATCTTTTTACCGTAATATATTGGTAGAAGTATCTCTGAGTAGCTAGTGAAATAAAAAACCGAAATTTTTATCATCAAGTCATTTAAAATGGTTCAAAAAATGGAATACATATTGGGCATGATATAGATGCATTAGGACTGTAATGGTAAAACATTTTGGGCAAAGCATGCATGCCTTTGGACTTTAAAAGGTTAAAGCTCACTTTGATTTTGTACGCAGAAAATAGACAAAAACATATTTTTTTAATGCTAAAATGTGGGATAGAAAAATGGAAAGCAAAATGCGAAAATTAGAAAAAATACGCGTCTCTAGTAATCGTCAATTGAGAGATGAATATTTATTTCAGGTACCAAATTTCTAAATTATTTAATAAAAATAAAATTGTTTGCAATATGTATTGTGATGAACAAAGCGAATTAAACACTTTTTCTATTTATCTGATTTTCGCAATTCTCTTGCACAACTAGAATCGTTACGTCACGCTTTAATTTAGTTTCAATTTGCAAACGCACGATTGTCTTAAAATCCTAACCGCATAACGGTTAACGAATCTAAACCGTTCGAAGGTTATCGTCGTCTGCACTTCTACACAGCACAAAAGGGTAGAGCGTGCAAAAGTTCTTCTACGTGGGAAAAACCTTGATTTTTCCAGCTTTCGTCGTCAGATACAACGCGACACGCATGACGGATTCCAATTAAAAAAATAATTGATTGATCTAGTGTCGCATTATCACAATAGTTGCATGGGCGAAATCTAAGGATCCTTGAGCACGTTCAGATCAAATGTTGCACGTCGAATTCGATACGATTTAATAGTTAGAATTACACGTAGCGCTTTGCAAAGGTCATAGAACCAAGATCTTATTTAACGCTTTGTGTCCTGTACGGTCGGCAGTCAACCAACGCAATATTTAGAGTGACTAAAAGTTAATTCATCGTTTACTTTTTGCTTAGTGCCATTGAACCGACTAATGTGAGAATACGGTTCAAGTTCAAGGTTAGATTGCTCGAGAGCTTACGAAAACTATGCGACTATCGAAAAGGATACAGACAGATAGAGAATCGATCACCGGGAAGCTAAAATCTGTATCCAAACTGAGGAATGTGGAGGCGCTGCATGAATGCATTAAAACCTACCTGGACAGGTAAGTTCTATAGCGAGCCGGCGTTTAACGGTATACGCCTGTATATACACACATACAATAATAGTACACGAATATTATCGAGGTAGCAGTGCCTACAATCGGTGGCACAATACGATCATAGTGTCATACCAAATCACCACCGTGTTATAATGTCGAAAAGAACGAGTAGTTTGTTCAATATTGCGACTACGTTTCCGGCTATGAATCTTCTTGAGGAAACCGTTCGATTTAACATTCGCGACGCGCGTCGTTTTAAAATGACGTAATTTTTTTATTCGCCAACGCCGACGCTCCTCAAACATTCGCGTATGTAATTATTTAATATGTTGTATTTAAATTGAGTCGCAAAGTCGACAAGATAACGCCCGCTCTCGCACATGCATAATTAATTCACAAGAATGTTCCTCTAAAATCGCGAGATCCTGCTCGCTGTTACAGAAGGAAAAAAGAAAGAATTTCGATTGACGCCATTTTCGTAACACATGGCATAACGATACACGCATATGTAAAAACTGACACTTCCGTAGGCGTTCTTCTCTATTGCTCGATTTAAAAAGCTTCATTGTATTGTCATTTCGCTTAACAATAGTGGGCATTAGTAATGTAGTAAAATAATATATAGAAATAATTATTCCCGAATTCTTTAGATTTCAAGAGAGCTTTCGATACAATAGACAAGTATAATCTTAAAGAAATTAGAGATTATATGTATAAGTGAAATAACTTCAAAATGGTTTGATAATTATTTAAAAAAGAGAAAGCAAAAAGTTCAAATAAATTATGCTTATTCCAAAGAGAAAATCATATCTCACGGTGTATCACAGGAGTCCAAATTAGGACCATAGTTGTTTATAATATATATTAATGATACAATATTAACAATATATAAAAATGTAAAATACATCTGTTTGCAGACAACACTATAATTAATTGCATAGGTGATAAATGTTTAAGAAGCTGTAAAAACTTAATGTATGTTTATTAATTGTAAAGATATGTTAAATAATAATATAAAAAAAGTTACAAATAACTCAATTATAGAAATAGTTGAGAAAAAATTAATTTTAAGGAACACTTTAATTACATAATCAAAAACTAGTAGAAAAAAAGATACATTATATAGGATGAAAAATGTGCTAAGAATAAAAACAAAATCTACAATAGTATATTGCCCAACTTCAATTATTGTGCAACAATATTATATATGCTTAATAAATTTGATAATGTTGTAAAAATACAAAATAGGACAGTGAGAGTAGTTCTAAAAAAAAAATAGATATACTATGATTCAAAGAATGGAATGGTTGGAAATTCAAGAAATATTAAAGATTAATGTTTAAGTATTTAAGTTAAAAAATAATATGTTAGCAAAGTATTTAATAAGAAAAAACGATGTACATAAATTTAATACTAAAAATAGAGATAATTTAAGGATAGATAAGTATTAAAAAATGAGTACGGCCAGGGGAATCTTGTACGGAGGTGTGAATTTGTACAATAATATTCCTAGGGGAATCAACAAAAATAAAAATGTACCGGGTCTTTTCAATGGAATAAAGAAACACCTTTGTACATTAGGAAATAAATTATAATATCAAAAAATAAATTATATTCTGTTTATGTTTATTATATTTGTTTATTGTATAAACAATTAGCTATATTAGCTAAATAAGTTAATAGAACAACAATAATAATTTCTAAAATTAAGGTTAATGTATACAAAGTATCAGTATTCTTAGAATCAATTTTATATTTTATGGAAGAACTCGCGTGACCGTTTAACGGAGATGGTTTGCAAATTTCCGCCACTCGAAGAACATTTTGGCATACGCTTATATTATGTTGTTAAGTTTCAATAGCTATCATGTTCAAAAATGCACATAAATTACTTGTTATATGTACGAGGGTGAGTCACTAATTATAGGTAATGCAGTTGTATTTCTGTTGACAGCACTGTCGTTTTCGCGCGCATCGCTAGACGAGGTTTCCGTATTATCGCTGCTGTGATCTTAACCATGACCACAGCTTTCTATTAAAACCAAGGCAGCTATCAGTGATCCTTATGGTTAATTTAAGTTTAGTTAAATGTGTATATAAAAAAAAATCAAAATTAAGTTAAATGTGTATATAACAAAAAAAACAGGACAAAATCTACCAAAGACTTTCAGTCATAGTTCTACCTATAAAATCATCAACTTTCATCAAATTTGTGTGAGATGGGTTACCTTAGTGTTCAAATATTAGTCCGTTTTTACACTATTCGACTATTTGAATATTTTGGTCCGAATATTCCAATCATTCTGACCATCACTTTCATTTGTGTAAAAGCTACAATGATAATACCATAAAAATTCAGATTTAAAAGAAGATCTTGAAACATCAGGGACAACAGACTTGCAGCAAGAGCTACAAAAAAGTATCATCTCGATTGCGGAAAAACATTCGGCACCTTTCAAAAATTTCAAAAAGTATGTACATAAAACAAAATCTGGACAAAATGTATAACGCACTGCTAACGGTGAAGAACGGTTATTTTTGAAGGCGAGTTTTATTAAAACAAAAATAAGAACAAAACTACAATTAGATACTTTTAACCCTTTTGAGTAGTGAGTATATTTAAATTTATACACATTTGTTAATTTATTACTTTACACCTAGGAGTGAGTTAATTTTACGGATTTTTCTAAAATTATTTCTATTGTTATTTGTTTATTATTATTTTATATTAGTATGTTTCAATAAATTTATTGGTATTATTTTCTATAGAATCATTTACATTAATTAAAAAAAATATATTTATATGTAAATATATATTATAACTATCTGTGGTACCACAAAACAGTGAAAATCGACCACCGTACATGTACGGCGATACTCCTTAAATGGTAATACTTTATTGTTTTTAAATACTACTTTTTTAAAATACCATATTTTAGCGTTTTTTACAATAAATAAATGATTGCATAAAATGTATTTTTCATCCTTTAACATATTCTAATATTTTGTCATTTATTATTCGATATTCGAATAGTTAGAACGGATGGCTAGATAGGTCCTAAAACAACAACTCCCATAATGTTAAAACCCTCTCAAAACGCAAATTTGATCTATCTTGTAATTTATATCTCGCCCTTGCTTTTGCTACAGTGACGCGTCATGAAATCTTCATTCGAATATCCAACTCTAGGTGACTCAAGATAAACACTTGACTGGACCTGAAAGCGGCTGCTTTTTCAAGACTTGTCTACAAGGTGGCAATTTCAAGTTTTAATTTAACTTCTGAATCGGAAGAAGTTTGTCTATGGCAGCGTTCTAATTTAGATACGGTCAAGGAATTAGAATGAGATTGACGCTCCTTGACTTTAATATATTGTTTTCTTTGTATCTGTTGAGCTGGTGCTTTTGACTTGGGTTGCATAAATTCATCAACAACGGGATCTATATTTAGATTACCAAAAAGATAATTTGCTTATGCTTTGTCTATCGTTCACTTTATGCAGTTTGCTAAAATGCAGCTAATTTTCAAACGTAAGGTACAAAAAATCCATTACTTTGAACGACTCTTAACATATCTTGTATAAATAAATTGCAACACAATAATTATAGATGGCCGCTACATCATGTCATTCCAAAAGCGTGAGAAATATTATAATAAATACAACAAATTAATTGTCTATCCATTGCATGACAGTGGTATTAATTATATCGTGTTTTTCTCTTAAATCCATCTAATTTCCCTAGTAAGCTTACTGTTATGTTACGTCGCCAACCTTCCAAGCAGAATAGTTCAGCATTCTCTACTGCACGATTCTACTCTAGCGAGAAATGGTCAAACATGAACACATTCAATCGCTAATCTATTCGCTATATGGGCGTTCCGCGATGCAGTCGCACTAGTGCGAGATAAGCAGCAATCCTGTCCGGACTTCATGCCGAGCTTATGCGATAGCGTGATCAATACCGAAAAAGTTTACACGGAGAGCTTATTATGCTATACCTTCGATATTGAACTCTTCCGATTTCTCGTAATGCTGCATTCCAATTCTAGGAAACCCCACCCATCGGATGTAGGGCGTACCGAGCGCATCGACAATCGAAACCCTGACCCATATCTTTGACCCGAAGATGGATCCTTCGACGCATCCTTCTTCAGCGGGTTCGCGCGTGTCTCGCCAAACCGATAAGGCCGAAAGAAAGGTTGTCGGCCACGATCCGAAAAAAAAACAATAAAAAGAGATACACGGCCCGCGGCCTTGTGTGCGCGGCCCGATCCGCCTCAGTGGGCATTCGAATTCGCGGGCCATGTGTCGCTCCCGCGGTCACTATATTTAAATTCGCCAACGTCTTTCGACGAAATGATCCTTGATGCGAAAAGTGGACTGGGGCGGATCCCGTCACGTTGCAATGATGCCGTCATCTTGTAATGAGCGAATTGTAGCTGTTAATTTAGTATTTATAATGTTATTCATATTACGACTTACAATAACTAAAAATCGAATGAAACATATCTTAACTGAATTTTAACCAATCGGAGAGCGCAAAAAACAATTATTCCTTCTCAGAAGTCAAAAATCCACGTCAAAAGCAATTAAATCATGCCGTCGCCATTTCGCCGACACGATTTTATTGATTTTGACGTGAAAAGTGATAATACATTGATAAAAACTATATGAAGCGATATGCGAAATGTGACGTCTGTCAGTACTTCTACTTCCGCTTATTTTCCCTTGAGAGATTAATTGGCTTAGTTTGTATTTTAAACTCGATTAAAGTTCTAATACTACAATTAGTTTTAGAACTTTCATTAGAACCGCAAATGGACGCTTCGCAACTGTCGAATTGAGTTTCATAGACATTTTAAAGCAGCATATAATTTCACTAGTAGCTAACAATTAAATTATATTTTCGATGGTAGAAATATATATCTACTAGTGAAAATGTATTTAGACTTCACTAGTGAAAATACAACTTCACTGAAAAATACACATTTATACATAGCATGTAAATAAGTAACAATAAATATGTAAATGTTTATATTATTATATATGGAAAAGTTGAAAACATAGTACTAGCAATTGCCAGATAAATCATATTTCTGCTGGTAAATATATATATATATCCAATGTATTCCGAAATGATTTCACTGAAATGACATATATAATAATAAAGAATAATAATATAATATATTAATAATTTAAAATAAATATTGATCAGTATGTAAATATATATATTACTACACATGGAAAAGTTGAAATCATATAATTTTACTAGCACCTGCAGTTAAATTATATTTTCACTGGTAAATTATGTGGTGTGATAAAATAATTAGACCAAACATTATTTTTCATATTTTTGTAGTTTCTACATATTTTTATGTAATTTAGAAAATAATTACTGGAATATGACATAATATCGAGTATAGCAACAAAGTAAGGAAAAATCACAACATTAATTGTATGCACTAAGCACTTTGAACGATCAAAATAATTTTTTCATAGTTACTCTTTAGGGCCTTGCTCGAAACATAAGCAACCCCATATAAGTGTGCACTGTATTAATTGCCACGTGTTGCTTAGTTGCACTCTAGGACACTGAAAAATAGAAATACGTCTCCCAGATATCTCAACTTCTCTCCATGTTTTTATCAAATATATAAACCAGTGACTAACACTTAAAAATCCTGGGTTTTGAATTCTATATTAATCCCAGTGTTTTTCAATTTCTATCGTGTTTGAGAAATGTGAATTAGTAAACTTTATAATTTTAATTTCGATTGATCGTCACAGAATAAGATTTCCTAGTATTTCCCAATCTCATGAATGAATATCATGATGATTAATTAAATTCGAACTAGGTCAAACATAGTATATATGTTCCTAGACTATGTAATATTTTCCACTGTGAATATATTAGGAGTTTGTTATAAATAATTAATAATAGTTGCATATGAGGTTGTATATGCATACTCTTTCTAAGCCAAACATAGTAACAGAAATGGCTCTATTGAACTATTATAAATACAGGTTAGTAGAAATATCTAATAAATATAAGTAGCACCAAAAATTCTGATTCTTTTTAAATATTATGCAACGCAAAATATATACATTCTCAAATTTACACAACGTAATTACAAGATGAATAAATAATATCTACATAATATAGCAATGCTCGTCCGTTAATTTTATACAATACAGTTGCTAATGAATACTGTATTGATAAAAATCATACTTTAGAATATCAAATAAAATATTTTTAAATCGATTATTTCAATATATAGTAAGGATTATTGTGAAGTATACGACCAGAAATCTTCAGGCAAATTATGATCGATCAAACATTGACAGGTAATCATTATGCTAAAAAACGTGTGTACGCACACGGTGTATTTTTTACGCGCTGCGCTTTCTATATATGGAAACCCAATTTTAACCACATTCAATACAAAATCGACTACATAGCTGCGGCGAAGATAAAACAGACGGAAAAAATCCGGAATACTATAACACAATGATGCCAGAACGTGACGGCAATGTGACACAATCGACGAGAATACGAGCGGCAAAATATATATATTTCCACCACACACTTACGCGTACAAATGAAATAGATAATGATGCACCGAGAGAAAGATAGATTGGGGCGAACAGTGCGTGCGAGAGAGAGAGACAAGGTAAATAGTTAGCGTTGATGATGCGCTCTTTCGCGGAAAATGCACGAAAATGACACATGCCGTAGCGAATTTCGACCAATTGCACAACAATTGTAACAGCGGACGTTTAATCGTGTTTTTAGGGCAGTACAAATATGAGATAATTTTATGACTTCATTGACTGAGCCCGAAAAGATAGCGACGGCGAAATAAAGAGGGGGGAGTGAAATGTAAAAATAAAACAAAAACATTACATCTTCCAAAACCAATTTGTTTGAGTGTATGCATATTACACACTAAATAAAGATGTTTAGCTATGTTGAATTGAACCTTGCGTTATTTAAGTGATTAATTTAATGTACATTTGCCTTAACGCTGATAAATTAATCGATGAAAGACATGATAAGATAATAAAAAATAAATCAAGATATGGATCTAATAATTAAATTGTTTTCGGAGAAAAACAATGATAAATTAATTCAAGACTGACACTTCTACAAAAAAATCTAGAAACTTTTATCTATATAATATATAGATAGAAATTTTCAAATTTTTAAATTAAACTTTTTAATTAAAATTTGTCCGAACTTCATCGTTTACAAAAAATAAGGCTCAAAGACGCCGCCTGACCACAGCGCACACCAATCACTTTTTTGGGAATCTAATGGTCTCTCGTGAATTACATGATGATTTTGCTTATTAGCATAAAAATGTGTCTAATCAAAGAAGATTTTCTTTGAAAAATCAGCATCAACTTTCTGCTGCTCCAACACCCAATCTGCGTTAATTCTTCGCTGTCCACGGTCTCTGGGCTTTAATTGTTATATGAATTTTATACGGGTGTAGATGCAAGTTCATGTGTAAAATGCGACAAAGGGAGCCATAAGAAAAGCCCAAAAGCTGCGAACGCCGACGAATCGACAATTTCGGGTCTTCGAACACACTTTCACTTACAGCAGTAATATTCTCAGCTCAACGCAAAGTTCAAATTGTTTCACTATGTTGCGATTGTTCGCTCAGTAGGACGATGAAATTGACCATAATATTCCCATAAATTTCGATACACAATCGTTATTTCTGTAGAACAATTGAAGAATTTTAACGGTGGTTCAGCGATCCATCGTAAATGAGTTGTTGCAAACTAACATTTGACACTTTGAACACGCGTGATTATTGACAGCTGTCTGATTTACAGTGCTCCCAACATAGGAAACTCGAATTGAATCACCGTTATTATAATGTATAGTTACATATACTCGTAGGTGTTTATCGTTACTCTCATTTTAACGCTTTAGGTTAGCGCCTGTCATATAGAAACGGTAATGATAATTTCAAGATTCATTGTCTTCCAAAGACTTGCTTGCTTGTATATCCCTCGTATAACAGCGGTCTTTACGGATAGCTAAATCGGAGCAATCCTGAATGTATTATATAATAAGGCTCTCGTTATGTCATACTTAAAAAGACAAATCAACGATAGGTATAAATTCAAGGGTGACAAACGATGTTTGGTCTAAGAACCAAAAAAAGACTAGAATTCCTTCACGTGCTTTTCGACAATTTGAGTTCGACCGAGAGCGGCGTCTTTCCTGTCGATGGGAACGGAATCTATTGTGATATTTTAGCTAGCGTGACCATTTCTTTATTCACCGTGATTTAAATAGTTTTTTAATCACAGTTATATAAAAAAAACTGCAAAAACCCTCTTTCGCAACAAGGTATATACCAATACAACGATTTTCATAATCGAACATTAAGCGACTCGAAACAATACATAAACAAATTAGAGCTAGCAACGTCTCAGAACGGATAGAGCATTCCAAACCGGAAGGGCTAAAGAGTGGGCGCCGATTTAATAAAAAATATCCAGGGCGTGGGTGGGTATCACGTTGCTAGCGGGATTGCATTTTATCGATAGACGTATTAATTAAAGGGCAGTGCGGGTGCACGATAAGCCTATACTGATAAGCCGTACGACACGACAGTTGGGCGTGTCTGCGGATGACGCAAACGTGTCATCTTTGCCACGGTAGAAAATTGGCAATGATGTCATCGTCAAACGCGACAAGAAATGGACCAATTTGTATAACGAGCCGTGTAGCGACTGATAAGGCATGATAAGTCAGGAAGTCGCTGACATTATCGCCGATTCGAACAGGTAAAATAGATAACGGGTGCCATCACCGAACAATGTTAAATATATATTATAGTACAAGTTATTGAAAACAACAAAAGTCAACAGTACCAACACATTCACGTTTCTTTTTTTCTCCTCAGATTCTGTTGTGTTGATTCAGGTGATTCTCGAGAGTTATAATGCCTTTGAATATAAAGAACAAAATCCGTTTCTGGCTTATTAATATCCTTTGTATCAAAGGAATTTTAAGGATCAAAGGTATGATTGAACGCACGCTCTGTTAGTCTTGCGCTATTTTTAAAAATGATATATTTTTTTCTTGACCAGAAATAACCGAATCGCGTTATATTTTTAAATGTACGGCGTTCAATAAGCAGATTGGATGTTTTGGAATCTTTCGACGAATGTACCAATTTAAATATTTGTAACGCATCATAGATCCTTGAGAACATAAATAATAGATTGCCAGAACAATATTTGAAATTCTTACAAATGATTAATGTGTGCTACGTTTTATTTTATACTAGTATTCAAAATATGTACCCTTCTACGTAGAGCTGTTAGACAAAAGTTTTAAGTCGAAGCTTCTAAAAGTTAGACTACCCAAATGTTTTGTCAAGTAATCAGGACATTTGTCCAGACTTTTAATTTTTGGATATGATCTACTTCTAAGTAATTACTTCCTGATAATACATCATAAAAAACTATGTATCTAAGCTAAGCATACAGATTTATTCCAAGTAAATAATTTTATCAATTACTTGTAACTTACCCATCCCTGAGCGGGGTACATTTTTACCCCAAAATATTGTTATTTCTACCATTTGTTGAGTATTAAAAATATTTAGCTGATATTTATTGCAACCTATAAAGATATCACAATTCATATTAACTCAAATTTGTACACCATTTTCGAGGTTTTGGTATCATCGTAAACGTTTCACGTATTTATTTACTTGTGCTACTTTCAACGCTTAAGATATCCAAATTTTGACGATAGTCGCCGCTTTTTAGAATAGTATCATCATAAAAGTGTTAATTCGCGTCGATATATTCAATCAGTGCCCTACCCCAAGCAACCATTATAAAATTTCCATCCACACATTTTCCGCGCAATCAATTTCCGCCGGAACAAACCAACACCAGTCTGCGATCAAAAGCAATTCCCCATCCCTTGTTTTGTTCCCATCAACTTCCACGACTTATTACGAGAGTGCCTGATGCACGAGTCACATTTGTCCGGCTTCCTCCATTCTACACGCGCCGAGTTCGCGGCCGTACAACAAATAGCAACAACGTTACTATTTTGCATCACAATGGCTTTGCGTCATTATGCAACGCGCCATTATCTCGCGCTTTCTGACGAATTATCGCGCTTTTGATCTCGCGAACTCTGCAAAAGTTCATAAACGAGAGACTGAATAAATACTGGATTTTTTCATAAATTTTAACCATCGTGGCACGGTTCCAGTGGCTTATTGCCGGGTCAACGAATATAACTCTCGGATGATGGAACACACGCGAGCATTAACGCCGATTTACAATCGAATTCGCTTGTAATCGGGTGCTATTGGATTATGATGACTTTGTGATTAAAGGTAGACATTTCGTAATGCTTTTTTATTGAACATTATCGCGTCCAATGTTTTTCTATCTAATCTATACAATAACAAAGTTTAAATTTTTACGTTTATTGATTTAATATTCGTCATCCAATAACAATTATTTATATAACTAAAACGATATGAATAATACAATCATCAATCACATAAATTTGTTTTTAGAATAAAATATGTCGCAATTAAACAGATTTTTTTTCATGAGATGCTTTCGGATAATTGTAACTGACTACAAATCAGTAATATAGGAATATATTTTATTGGCAAAAATTGGCGGTGATCTGGCCCCTGATATAAAAATTATATTATTTATATTATTATTATTATTACATTCTTATTTTTTGATAAACAGACGAATAATTGTTCATAAACGTCGGCAACTTGGGTCGAAATTTGATCTACTTGTTAATTATATTTTACAAAAATAAAAATATAATCATTGGATTTTTTCGCAAAACTCGCAAACATGCATCAACATTCAACAATATAACACAGCTACTAAACACTAAGCACACTATAACAATTAGGTATAGTTTTAATGTATTAAAAAAACAATTCACAATTAAACAAAAAAATATACAAATTTCTACAAAACATAATCAGCCATGCTGGATCGCAGTTAACATCGAAAGGGGTATTCGAATATTTGTGTTTTGCTAATCATTAAATATGGTGCTAAGCATGCAAGATTGACAAGGATTATTTTTTCGTTTTTTTATTACCATATTAAAATTAAAATTTTAATAATAATGTCAATACCGTATAATACCGGTATTGAAAATTGTCTCTCGGTAATACCGGTATTGAAAATTCCGGTATTATAGCAGTATCCAATTCCCAGGTTCATAATAATTTAGATACGCTATTTTTAATGTTATACTTGTGGAGACAATTGTACCATTAGGTTGGTATTGGTTTAAATATAGCAACATTACACATGCTATTTCAGAATCAATATGAAGAATATTAAAAATATGATAGCAAGAAGAGAGATCACGACCCTCAAAAATAAAAGAGCAAGGATGGAGAGATAATAATGCAATCAATTTCATGTAAATTCAGGTTGAAATAATTCTTAAAAACAAAAATATTTTTTTTAATCCAACAGAATAGAAATCCCCCACTAAGATTTCGTGTGCTTTTCGAGTTCAGATAGTACAGAAAGTGACACTATTCTCTATTCATTTCAACATTATTCATAATTGAGGAAGAGATGCGAAAATATAATTTAACTGATAGCCGCTAGTGACATTATATGCTGTTCTAAAATGTCTATGAAACTCAATTTGACAGTTGCTAAACGCACGTTTGCTGTTCCAACGCAAACCTAGCCTAATAAAAGTTTTAAAAGTAATTATAGTTTTAGAACTTAAGCGGAAGAAGGTCAGACATATGTCGCATCTCGCATATTTCTCAATATTTTGTCTGCAATTCTGTATTACACTATATTTTAAAAATATTATTACGATTTACCGACACTAGAGTGTTGGTCAAAGTATATTCAAACCGAATTTTGGTCAATAGGAGAGCGCAAAAGCAATTATCACTTCTCAGAAGTCAAAAATTCACGTCAAAAGCAATAAAATCGTGTTGGCGCCGTCGTAGTGGGAACGCTCGGTAACGAGCGTTCCCACTGCGACGGCGACAGCACGATTTTATTGCTTTTGACGTGGATTTTTGACTTCTGTGAGGAGATAATTGTTTTTTGCGCTCTCCTATTGCCCAAAATTCAGTTTAGATGTGCTTTATTTGATTCTCATTTACTGTAAGTCGTAATATTGATATTAAAATCTTAATATGAACGCTACTCTATTTGTGTTAACACAGTCAGTTCGAGTGCTATCCATTTCATCATTATTCATAAACGAGAAATGGTTTACAATCCTGTTTATATTTTGAGCAAATTTATAGAAATTAAAATCATTACTATATTTATCAATTAATCGGCCATCTGTTTCTCAATTATGAATAATGATGAAATGGATAGTTCTCGAACTGACTGTCTTAACGCGAATCGAGTATAAGATAAAACGTGTTGGATGTAGTTTGGTAGCCTGGCTATGACATATGTGGTGTCAAAAATCGATGCAAAACGGCGCGAAAACCACAGCCACGCCCCTTTCACGTATCATCCCACAAATCCTGCTCGGGATTAGAGGTTGTATAAGAGTACTGTCGGTCGTTCGCATTTATGATACAAACATACGCCATAAAAGAGTCAATGAGCGACCGATCGTAAACCTAAGGCGCGTTTTATTGAACGTATGATAAAAATAAAACAGCACTTTCCGGGAAAGAATAAATAAGGCATGACTTTAAAAGTGAATTGAAAAAGTAATCAGTTTTACAGATATATCGTGCACAATGCTGAATTGCGACGACTATAATTCTGTCGCCTTCTATTATTACATTCGAATGGAAATGGAACAAACGAAACTACTTAGGGCGTTGAGAGGCTTCGAACACAAATCGCCGTAATTGATACTCTTCTGGGGTCACTTTCGCCCGTAGAGCTTAAAAATACTGTTTCAATAATTATTACACATGCCGATCTTTGAAGAGGATTTGCATTACCGGTTCCTCAGACGCTACGTGATGATCCGGACAAATTCAAATTAAATATATTCGGAGACCTTCAACTTGTGCAACGGATCAATTAGATTTGCATCGAGGACGACTGTGTAATATCATTGAGAATCGAGAACATTATTGCTAAATAGTATTGGATCACAGTTTTAGATTTGATTATATATAATTTAATTTACTATTAAAAAAATATATTAAAACTCATAATCTAGTAGCAGAAACAAAGGAGACATGATTAAGAGGAAAAAGTAAACATGATGGAGTGACAAGTTAAATTATGCTAAGATTACACTGTCTTGACCGGTTAGACATAGAATGGCTAATTTTAAAATATACGGATTAAATGTTTTATAAATATTTTTAAAATGCTCATTTATAATACAAAATATTATTGCACAATATATATGTACAAGTAAATAAGTTAATGATACATAAACTCATCATATTACATACTCGCACATAATTGATATAGTTTTAAAATAATAAATTATTGGTAAAAGGAGTCAATTAGGGTCAAGGAGCTTTTGACGCATTCCTTAATCGTGGCTGATTTATTTTCATCGATGCTACTATACAAATTGAGATTAAACTAAACGTCACCTGTTATTAATAAACCAAGGAAACGAACCAGATAAGGCTTCTTAAAAAATTCACTATGTACGCCAATAACATTAGATACTATTTGAAAATAGAATCACAGCTTTACTTCAATGTCGTTTTCATTAAGATATTTACGAATCAATATTTTTTTTATTTTTTAGGATCTAAAGTAACAATAGCCTATTATGATATATTGTAGAATCAATTCACATAAACACAATTTTACGTATGGCACTCACTGAAGTTATATCTATGGCTTCGTGTTGAAGTAAAGAAACATTTCTTACTCTTTCTCGCACAATAACGTAAATAAAAAAACACAATTAAATATGTTACATCACAGTCGTTACATTAATCTTGTTATCGTTTTCAAGTTTTAATTACATTATCGATGTTTACATCAACGCGAATTCAAAACTAATCGAATAAAGTACATATTTATTTAATCATTTTCAAATTTTCTGTTGTAACATGACAGGCGTAAGCCCAATGCGTTACAACGGAGTATATCATTACCAACTAGGGAAATCAGATATAATGAATATGTACCTACAAGTAAGTAAATAATGATCAACTATTGGCTTCAAAAACGAGCAATATTTTCGACAAACAATGTAAAAGTCGGCGAAGAAATTATACCAGTTGCAGCACGTTCAGTATGCTAAATCCCGTAAATCCACGCGAAGCACTAACTAACCCTCAAGGTTTGTAGCTATATAATGCTGCTGAGAAATTTGAGCATATCAAAACTATGGCAGTGGTTGCTACGGCATTGAACACATGTGATTTTAAACACTAGTGTTTGAAATTGTAACAATTTATTTTCTCATTTTTAACAGATCAATTCATATTTATGAATACAATTTTCAATTTATGTAGGCTCTAAAAATGGTTGGATTTTTTTTAATATCACATCAACTATTTCTGAAACTCTGGAATAGTAGTGTAGAAACTGAATTCAAGTGCATGTTAGTGTGCATATTATTGTCATCTTTCACACACACTTCGATCAAGGGGAAATTAAATGTTTCAAAGTGGGTCACGATAACAATAAGTTTAAGAGCCTGTTCTATAATAGTTGGAAATCTAACGATAGCCTCCTGTAAATTCGTAATTTATACATCATCGCTATATGTGTGTATAATAAAGTGTTTCCGAACTTTTATTTAAAAAAAATTAAGATATTTTTATTAATCGAACATTTGAATGGCCGCCTTTGGACTTTTTACAGCAGCCGATCTGTTCAATGTAATTTTCAATGAATTTTTCATACATTTCGTGCAGTATCTCGGCTATAACTTGGCATATGTTGGTTTTTAAGTGCTCCAACCTTCCGGGTTTGTCGGCGTAAACACGACTCTTAGCTTAATCCCACAAAAAAATCCAATTAAATCGCATGATCTTGACGGTTGTTGACTTCACCAAAACGTGTAACAATGCGTCCTGAGATATTTTCACACAAAAGCACTCGATATGTGACAAGTTGCGCCGTCTTGTTGGAACCACATGTCTTCCACAGCAATATCTTCGATTTCATGCAAAAATAAGCAGTTATCATGCGCCTATAACGCTCACCATTGACTGTTACAGTCCGACTTTATCGTTTTCAAAAAGTGAGGCCCAATGACGCCGCCTGACCTCAAAGCGCACCAGTCAATTTTTGGGCATGTAATGGTCTCTCGTGAATCACGTGAGGATTTTCTTCGCCCAGTATGCGGCAATTTTGCTTATTAACATACCCAGAGAGGTGTAAATGATTTTCTTTGAAAAATCAGCATCATCATATTTTTCGCTGTCCATGATCTCTGAGCTTCAGTTCGTGTGTTATCTGAATTTTACACGGGTGTAGGTGAGCTATAAGAAAAGCCCAAAATCTGCGAATGACGAGAATCGACAATTTTGGATCTTACTATATCTCCAACGCTTCCAGTCTTTTCAAAATTGTTCACTAAGTTGCAAATTGTTCGCTTAGGCGATGAAATTTACCATAATTTTCCCGTAAATTTTGATACACAGTTTGTACAGAATTATTATTTCTGTAGAACAATTGAACAATTTTAAATGGCTAAGCAGTGGTTAAGCGATCCACTTCGTAAATGTGTTGTTACAAACTATCATTTGACACTTTGAAAATGCGAGATTTTTGACAGCTGTCTGATTTACAATGCTGTCAGCATAGGAAACTCGAATTGTATCATCCTGTACAGTCAGACCTACTATCAAAATATGTTATGTATACAATGCATGTTTTCACAGAAATTTGATTATCAGTTATTCGACTAATATCTCTCTATTCGGTTAACAACTGTCATTTCTAATTATCAAGTTAGACATATAATCTGTAAATTCCGATTAGCTACCTTATCTTATAATAAGATTCTGCAGAATAATATTTTTCATATCCCAGATAATATTCTAGATCTACGATTTAAGCGCACACAAGGTAGGAAATGAAATACGCATTATTTTATTTTAAAAATAATTTCATCAATGACAACAGCAGCGCTTTCTGGCGTTCTACACTCTAGCGATTATTCTCCATAAAATACCGCTCCTCAAATCATTGGAGCTTAGGTATTTATCATAACTTTTTTTTTTAATTTACATTACCTAAATAAGAAATGCCTATATGCCAGCAGGAGCTTTTCTTTATTCAAAAGATTCTAGATTTTAACGTAATAAATCTATGCATACAGACTATCAACGCAGGGAAAACGCAGAAAAACATGCTAAACGTAGAATTACCCGCTCGAGACACCGAAACTGTTTAATTTTCGAAGTAGTTAATAACGATCTTCGTCGAGTACTTTTTGAAAGTCGTTAGACTACTTTTCAATATCGAGGAAATTCAAGAATCATAAAAAGTTAGCGGCCGTGAAACGACGCGGACGAAAACCGCGTTACGTTCCACTAAAGCTTGCCGACAAAAGAATGGCAACCGATTTAAGGTTTTCGATACACGGTTTATAGCCCTTACTGTAGATCGGGGTGACTTTTGCACTCCACAAATCAGAAGTGGCAAATTGAAAATGTATTGAAAGGGTACTAATACTTACTTTTAAGTGTGCATTATTACCCCGTTGTAACGCATGTAATGTTACAACTGAAGATTAATAATAAAAAAAATTGGAAAAATAATAACCAGATTCAAAAATTTATTTGGTTCCAAACTTTTGTCTTGTAGTGTATGTACATATTATAATTGTTAAATATAATATTTATTATTATTATTTGAAGAAATTATCATATTGGTATTTTTAATTAAATAAATAAATATTTTCACTTAAATCCGATGAATTATATCATGAAAAAATACCTTTCGTATACTTAATAGGAGAGTGAATAAGAAAAAAAACATTTTTAGACATATGTATACAAAATTAAAAACAATGGAATTACAAGTTTTATTCGTCGTGAAATTTGTTTTGATTATCATAAGAGAGATCATGGTCGAAAAATAGCTGGTTTGGTGCACTGTCACCAAACCGGCAAAAGCAAAATTCGCACCAATTAAACCGGTATCGGCGACGATGAGATAAAACATGTTCCATACTCACTTTTCTAAACGCGAACAAATCCCGCTGGAGCTTTTGCCGCTCGGCGGACGTCTGCTGGCCCTTTCCTCTTATAAACTTTAACATGGCGACGGACCTGCAACGAGAGAGACTTTCGTAGTTCGAGTTTCGAGTACGGGAGCGAATGGGCGCGGTGTAGTGTTTCGCGTCCGACGCGTGCAAAACAAAAGCACCTGTCAAAGGACGCGACCGGCGAACGAAACGGCAGAAAAACGCGATAGCGATGTGCGCGGACGGAGATGTGCGATAACGAAAGGGCGAGGCGAAGCGACTCACGAGTCCGAGAGATGGGCGTGCGAAGGCGGACGTGCGAAACGGAGAGCGGCAAGCGAAACCGGCTCCGGCGAGCTCCGGCGGCCGACTGACTCACGCGCAGGGCGACAACCGTAGACAAGCCGGTAATGTTTTTCGCGTCCGCCAATAGATGACTCGCCAGTTTGATACTCGAGGCTAACAAGCGAAGCTAAACTAAAAGCTATAAACCCGCATAAATCATAGAACGAGAAAATGTATCCGAACACTTGTTGGCTTTTTAATAACGCATTGCAATTATATAGTAGAGTTTTTTATTATTTTTCTTGTTAGGAATATAGCTGTATTATCGAATTGAGCGATATCACATGTACATGTGGGGACCCATTTATATATGTATTTATTTAGGTTTTATTAAGGCCCAAACATGGCAACACACTAGCGTGACGGACACATTCTCTTGGCGACTTTGGCGGAACCGCAATGGCCGGTTGGGAGTCCGGTCTGCTGCCTCGTTCACCCTAATTATATTCAATAAAATACTACTGCAGTGACTCAATTTGTGTATAATTACTACCCGTCACCTCCCGACGCCAAATATATATGTATATATTAGGTATAGGACCAGTTTAATTCAGAGAAGAGGATCAGCTGTAGTAGATAACCTGTGCCAGGACCATTTTTTATAAAGCAGAAAAATTTCGAAAATTTTATTCGAAATTTGGACAATCGGTTGATATATGTTTAATGTTTATATGAATAAAATATATATTTCCTTAGTCTAAGTCACAGTAGAAAAACTATGATATACTTTTTATTGATATTTTTTGCTTTTTATATTCCTGTATACAAGAACACATAATTATGAACGCATAATTGTGCGAGCTTTGAGTATTAAAATATTAAATTTTAGATGTCACTTAAAGTTTGACTAGCAGAGTAGGGGAGCCGCAACAACAATAAGCACTGAGGTCCGATTTTTCTCTCAGCAGCCCTGATTCCATTGCACTACTGTACGTTTCTCCGCCTGAAAATATTATTTATGTACATTTTCTTGTACATAACTTTTACAACGAATGGAAAATAGAAGCGCGCAATGCTTACGTGCAACCCAACCCCGTGCCTGCGGGTACCATGGCACCCGCTAGCTAATTTTTGATTCTCCCGCGACAATTTTTTATTATTTTAATTTTTCTATTTCATCATACTTTAACGAGTGGTTAATATACGTATTTAACTTTCACGCGCCCATGTTACACCGTTTTGTCAGAAAATTTTGCAAGAGAGTGATGGGTGAGTATATCCGATTTTCTCTCGCACGCACTCGCTTTTACGTGTGCTAACGAGATGCACAAGTGCGAATGACAGAGGGAGAGAGTTAGGGCAAGATGCCTCACGCTTTAACTCGCTCTGACGCACACATCAGATGGCGTTTCAAACGTGCATCAGTATTTGTTTGCCTGTCGTCGAGAGATTTACGTCACGTATTTATTCAGTATTTTTGCGCTTCTCAATTATTTTTTGACTTAACAAGTATACTTCATATTTTTACTTCGTTAAATAATTTTAATATAAACTAACTTTGGCTTAAAAAATATTTATATCGATGGCCGGATCTCGAATTTTAAGTTGTAAAATTTCTCTCAGATAACGAAGACGTAATTAAAATGTTTAAATCGGAATCAGACAAAGATTATTATAATTACGAAGTAAGTACTTTTCACATTTACATTTGAAATTATTATTTATTATAAAAGCAGTAATAATACATTTTCCTTATTTATAGTTAATATCCAATATGTCAAATTTATCGGAGTGTAATGAAATACAGAGCATCTGTATAATGTAAGTAGCCTTTTGTTATGATAAAAAATATGCTAAATATATATATATATATATCACAGGAAACTTTTTATATATCGAAGGCGGGAGATGTTTGGAGCTCACGTCCTCTATATTCGCCTTCATATGGTAGTATATAACAGTACCAAGAGAAATATTGTCACAATTTTTTTACATCTATTCCTTTAGCTTAATGTCTATTACAAAACAATTTATTTCTTACCGGTACATTGCGGATCAACAAGTCCAAAATATCAAATGAGTTCTTAATGAATAAGTTGTAAAAGCTGTTTGTTTGTTTGGTTTTGCTTATAACATGTGCTTGGCGTCTTATGATTTAAAAAATCACACGATTCTGTTGCTCAGTACAAAAGTTTTTAACATAGATAGTGAAGGCAGCAAAAACAAACGACCACCAGTGATTAATTTATATTTTTTAACAAAATGCGGAGTTGATCTAGCAGACAAAATGACTTGTGAATATTCTTGCGTACAGGCGACAAGGCGGTGGCCATTCAGAATATTTATGGAGCTTATTGATATTATGGTTTTCAATGCCTATTTACTTATTTTTGTATATTATATATTTACAGATGTATTTTAAGTAATTTAGGTAAAATTTTAATAGATATGTTATTTATTATTTATTTTTTAATATTATTATTTGTAATGAAAAATGTAAAAAAATATATTGTATTTTATTGCAAATGTTTGAGAAACCACGTGTGCTTGACGACATCGAGTCTGAGTAGGAAATGTGTTTATGTGCGTGCATAAACAATGACAAAAAGGTATTGCATGGTCTCATTCTACGCTCGATTAGAATTCTCCCGACAGTTAATATCTCATACAACAATAAATTTTATTTGAAATTTTGTTTTTATTGCAATAATTAGGCATATAAAAATACATTAATAATATTTGCCATCCTGTACATGTATTAGATTAGTATCTAGTATTCAGAATTATAATGAATTTTTATTTTAGTTTTATTTTGCTTATGGCAATATTAAGTTAACCTCAAACTGTCAAATCGCATTGTTATTCAATTGATAATTGAAACTGCCGATTTACGATTTATAATGAATTATAAGTAGTACAACATATCAATATATATAAATAGGAATATGAAAAAGAAATTATCTGAAAGCGTTACTTATAAAAATATATATTTATAAGTAGAAAAAATGGGAGATCATATTTTGAAAATGTCATGTCGTCTCATGTATTCTTTTCTTCGACCTCGATCAGTATTTATACGTCCGTTTATCTTTCGAAACATCCACGAAGAAAAACAGCTGGTCGTTCACGACCTATTTTCTGACGTGAAGGATAAGAATAAAAATACTTACATGGAAATGATCAAGTTGTTCGAAAAGCAAGATAATCTAAAACGAGGTCACGTCGAATTCATATACGCCGCTCTGCGTTACATGGATGAGTACGGCGTGAATAAAGATTTGGAAGTGTACAAAAGTTTATTGGAAGTTTTACCCAAGGGACGTTTTGTACCGACCAACTTATTGCAAGCGGAATACATGCATTATCCAAAGCAGCAAAAGTGTGCAGTAGATTTGCTCGAGAAGATGGAGGACAACAGTGAGATTTATGTTCTTAATGTTATATCGATGATATTTTAATCAAGAATTTTTGAATTGTAGGTGTAATGCCCGATAGTGAAATGGAAACTATTTTATTGAACGTATACGGAAAAAGAGGATATCCCCTACGTAAATATTGGCGCATGATGTATTGGATGCCTAAATTTAAAAACTTAAGTCCTTGGAGGTTACCTAAAAAAATGCCCACTGACATTTTGGAGATTGCAAAACTTGCTATTGAAAGAATTACGAGCGTCGATAATAATATGAAGATTACTGTGTTTGAGGTATTTATTTAATTAGAATATTTCTTTATGTAGTAATTTTCGCGTGTAGAAAAAATAGTTTTATATTTTAAATATAAGAAATTTAAAAAAAATTATAGGTGCCCTGGACTTTAACTTACATTAATTAATTCTCAACCAAAATTCACCACTACTTATTATAAAAGACTGACCAAAATTAATATTGTTTTTCTGTTTCGGCAGAGTAAATTGCAAGTAATTATAGCAAGATAGCAATTGTTTGGCAGCCGGTCAAAAGAGCGTGCGTCAAATGAGCGCTGCATTATAAGCACTGTGTCATAAGAGCGCTTACCAAAGTAGCGCTGTAACGAAAAGCGTATGTCAGATGCGCAGACAGTCATATGAGCTTTTGACAAAAGAGAGAATAAGAGCGTCATAAGAGCGCAAAAATACTTGGAGAAAATCAAGTAATGAATATTTTAAGAATTAGGTATACAAAATATAAGTAAATTGTGAGAAATTTACAAAGAATAAAAATTCACGAGATATGTGTCAGAGCGTAATGACGATTAAAATGATTAGCCAATAAAAACATTATTATTTATTAATTATTACGTACATACGAAAGTATGTCTCCTTATCCCCATACATGCGGTATACATATATTTTGTACTAAAATGAAAATTTATTATTAGATTTGTTCTGTAATGTTTCATTAAATTAACAAATAATTATCGACTCGACTTACAATGAATGCGTACAGTTATAGGGCAGGTATATGGCCCGCCAGACCTTTTTTTTCATTTATTTTAAACTACTTTCTATAAGTTTCTCCACCTGATATTATCTTTTTAGGATATGGTTATCTATAAAAACGTGCACTTTATTTCGTTATTTGCTTGGTCTCACTAATAACTATATAGTCAATCCTACTTTATACAATATTAAAATAGACAATGATGATAAACCAAAGCATTAAATTTCAGACGAAAGCCGTTGAAGCATCAATCGATCATACATGGATAGTATCAGCGCAATCGCCGGCACAAATACATCTTCTAAATGAGGAACTCAAATATTTGAAAGGAGAAGAAGCCATCGAACCATTAATTGTACGAGGCGCTTATCAAGTGAGACTGCGTGATTGTGTCGTCTCATACTTTATCCTAACGAGCACATATAGAAAAAGGAATATACCAGAACAAGATCTGGATGGTAATTACTAATAAATAATTTATTTGATTTGTTAATATAAATATGTTTAATATAAACCATATTTTAGATATAACTAAGATGGAGGTGCCTAGTGTTTTCGGAAAAACTGATCTTCCTGTTTTACCTGAGTCGGTGCATGAACAAGACGATGGCACTATATTAGCAGTTTGCGCTACAGGTTCGATTTGTTTATTTTTATATGTAATCTGTGTCTTATGATGGCTAATTTTAATTTTGTTTTCAGGTACTTCATCGAGAGATTCTCTGCTTTCGTGGATTCGTCTGCTTGAAAACAATGGAAATTCAGCTCTAGGTCAGTTACCTGTGATATTTACTCTCACTGCGCCACCGACAGAATTAATGAAACCATCGGAAGAAGAAGATATATAGACGAATACAATGCAGCCTTTGTAGATTTAATATATGTAAATTACATATGTTTAGAGATTTTTCAAGTTATAAATAGACTACAACTTTTATAAAAATTGTTAATTTTATTGTATGTTTGTTTTAATAAACAATATTGCTTAACTCGTTGTTTTAATACAGTACATAATTTTTATTTGAATGTGTCGATTTTATTTAATGGCTCAAGAACTGTGTAAAAATAAAATTAATTCACTTAATATATAACATTTTATTTAGTTTTTCCAATATAAAATAAAAATAATAATTATAATATAATATAACAATCTTAACAATATATCACTTATAATAATAGTTAAATCACTGTATATAATTTTTAAAATTAATCAATATATTTCATATAAATAATGTTTATCAAATGGTTCAGTCACTTTCCCTGTGGTTTATTAATTTACGGAATGAGTCTTACATTTAATGTCATGAATATTAATTATCAAAAATAATTAACTAAATTGAATCTAATATCCCACCAGTAAGTTTTGTTGCATACTCGCTGAGAACCTGTAAATAAATACAATGAGTTATTGAACATAAAATACGTATGATAAAATATTTCGTTATTTTATAATGCATTACCTTATAAATATATATATATTGATCTTTCGTTTGGACAGCGTTTGCTCTATCTCTTCTAATCTTATATACAGTCTTTGGTACGTCTACAGTTCTGGACATTTCAAAATCTCTAATACCGATATCACATGCAACTAGTGTCCCGGTGCGACCCGTTCCAGGGCTACAGTGTACAATTAAAGGACCACCCTTCTTCCTTCCTTCGGCAGAATCGCTTAAAACTGCCTTAGTTCCGCCGTTTTTAATCTTATGTTCAGCCTTCTGAACGCTGTATACGTTTACCTCGTTCTCGCCGTTTGAATTGTCGTCTTGATCAATCGTTACATTGGTTTGCTGTATTGAACCGTTCTGATTTGATAAAATCTCATGACCATTCTCATCGAACTCTTTTGCGATCTGTGATGCTTTTAAATAGCTGCGGGCTTCAATTAGAAAAGCTATTATTGAGTGGCACTCGTCGGGTACTCCTTTGGCCGGCCAGAAGTACCACATGTGGGTCACTTCCCTCCAAACATTTGTGCTCAACGATTTTAATTGAATGACGGATATCGCATACTTTTCGCGTACTTCTCTTTTGGTCAACGTGACTTGGAAATCTCCAAACAGTCTCTTATTATCGGATACTTCAGACGATGGAATGTATTCGACACACTTTTCCTAAAAATTACAAATACATATTATTTAAATTGACAGTAGTAATATATTTAATATTGCAGTTTTAATAATAGTATGCATGAATAACAGTATTAGGTTTATTTTATGACTATTTTGAGTCCTCAAAAGAAACACGCGATTATGTTTATTACACCGTCACTATAAAAGTGAGAAGGGCACAGTTTTATAGCTAACAAAGCCATAAAGTGGTATTGAAACAATCAAGCTACCTTCGTAATTTGCACGTGGGCATCTATTGTTTTGTAAATTAATAATTGTATTACAATGACCATACGAATCAGAAAGGGACAGTAGTAGCTTAAAATTTCCGCCCCCTTTGCAGCATGCATCAAAGGGCTATGTTATTGATTTTTTAAATAATAAAAAATTATGGTTCAGTATGGTGATATATGTTTGCTACAAGTGTACAAGTACAGTAGATGCTCTCAAATAAAATAATAAATAAATAAAATAATGGATAAATCCTACAGTTCCTAAGAGTATGTACCACACCAGCTGACTTCGGAATTGTTTATTTTAATTATTTATATTATTGAAATAAATGTATTTAAAAAAAGCACGAAGTCAGCATATCAAATTAGTGAAAATTGAGTTCTAACAGACTACAGATATGCTGAAAGGATGAAATATTATCAGACACTGCTTTTATGTAAGTGAACCGGAAGAATGATGAATAAGTAATAAAAAAACAATAGCAATTATAAAAATCTAAATGCAACTTACAACTCCATTTTCCATTAATTCCGTAAGCATTAATATAACTCTAGAATTCTGCTCCCAAATCATTCTCCAGAAATCATTTACTGTCGTAGGTAATGGTGCTTGGCAAGCAATATAATAATTTTTCATACTCTTCGGTCCCTGAAATAAATAAAATGCTTTAAACATTGCATACATATTTGTTTATATAAAATAAAAAAACGTACTCGAACAAAATTTGCATTTATATAATCAGATGTTTCATCTCCTGATACAAGTTTAAGCGTTACCCTAGTTTCAGGAAGTGGCACCACGTTTGCATATCTGTTCTTTGATTCACATCCTTGTGGCACTTCATCTGCTCTCACCGTAACAGCAGGAATTTCGTTAAATTCATTTATAACAGATTCTTGATCTAAAGCAAAATTCGTCAAGGCAGCAAATTGCATCGGATGAGAAGTTGCACCCTAAAATTATCATTAATATTGTATAACCACTTAGTACAGATGTTTAAATATAAAATTCTAGTTACCGATTCATCATATGCTGGATTACCATATGATCTTTTAGAAGGTCTTCTCATTCCTTTTCTTCTCGTAGAACCTCCAACAGATACGTTATCTAAACTGTAAGAGTCTAATGATACTGGAGTACATCTTTGTCCGTATCCACCACTACGCCTCCTTCCTCTAGCTACCAACTATAAAAAAATATTCATTATATTATACAATCACATCAATGGTACCCAAAATTTATGAATATGTAAAAATAAGTGAAAATGTTTGGGAACCACTATCATATAATAACAATAAAATAACATATTTACCAGTAGCCCAATAAGTAAGAGTAAAGCAATCACACCGATTACACTAATGGTGATTGCTGCTATCGCTCCCGATCCATCGTCTTCAAAACCGCCCACAATATCTCCATTATTTGCCAAAGTTGAGTCGTAAGGATACTGTTCTTCATTGCGTGAGTTCACATCAGTTGTATCAGGTTCAATAACTTCAATATTCGTAACAGTCCTTGGAGATTCATTTGGAATATATATTCTAGTTGTAATATCAAAACTGTTAAAATCAGAAAAATCATCTAAATTATCAATCTGTCTTGTTGGAACTTCAGCTTCTTTGGTTTGAAGTTTAATGGTAGTGGTATCTTGCTCCGGCAATCCTAAAGTACTGACAATTTTATCATCTTCGTCTAAACCACTAGTCTTTTTTGGTTCACGTGAGTCTAAATTTTCCTCAGGATCATAAGATATCGGCGTTGTAGAAGGTATTGATTCTACTGTTGGGTTTATTGTAAACGGCGCTATACTTTCTGTAGTGAACGAAGTTGTCGAATCTGTTTTAGCAATGGTAGAGCTGTAGTATAAAGTTGATGCTGTTTCTATATCATGAATCGTATTTTTAGTATTCATCGTTGAATAATACACATTGTTCGACTCCGTCGATGTTGTGAATGTATTGGTCGTTGTATCATCTTCATCCAAAAAATCATTATCTTTACTTGTAGCGTCGCTGGTAGAAGTAGTTATATCATCATATTCTTCTTTGATTGTCGTTATCACATCTTTGGATTCAACAATTGGTACTTGCGTTGTCGCCTCCGTTGTTAAGACAACTTTAAAAGTAGTCGTTTCTTTGGTAAAGTCTTCTAAATCAAAAAAATTAGACGACTCTTCGTCTCTATCGGTAGACTCGATATAATCATCGGAATTTAAAGTGGTACTTTCAGTGACTTCATATTCTTTATTATTCTTATTGGTAAATAAACTATCTAAGTATGTCATGGTGGTAACTGCATGTTTGGTCGTCGGAGGTTCAGTTCTTGTAGTTAATTTATAATTTTCAGAGGTGGTTGTTCCATACGTAGTGAGATCAATTTTGTTATACACCTTGGTGCTGGTTTTTAGTTCTGTTAAATTTTCATTATCATTTTCTGACAATGGAGTTGAATTATCTATATCAGAATCATATATCGGAGTCGTAAAAGATCCGGGCAGTTTGGTGATAGATTTAAAAGAAGATTTACTTTCGTTTTCATCATTATGAATGTTTTTATCGCCTAATGCTTCTTCTAAATTTGATTGAATAGGAGAATCAGTTTTTGTTGGAATTGTAATATCGTCATTCTCATCATAATTTTCATCCTCTTCATCTTCATTATCTTCATTTTCTTCTGACAGAGTTATATTTGGTTTTGAAGGTACATCTGAAGTTGTTATAGTAGGAACTTTTTCGTAGAGTGGCCGTTTTTGTGAAGATTCTGATTTTATATCCAACACTAAATCTGAAAATTATAAACAGAACAATTGATATATTTTAATTTTTAATTTTAAGTAATCTATTACGATATTTGTGTATATTTATTGAAATGATAATATTAAAAACACAAAGATTCGAGAAGAATGATCTAAAGTTGGTCTCAAGTATTTTTTGGTTTGATAATGGTTTTAAAATTGGCTAAATTTATTTTTTAGCATTTTTCTCATAAATATGTATCTAGATGTAAAAATAATCAAATTTTTACGTAGTATAATCGAATACTTTTTGATTTAATAAAATACAACAATATTTTGAAGAAGTTTTTCATATAGAAAATTTTAATATTATTACTTTTTTTCATTATACACTTCAAAACATTGTTGCTGAAACTTTATTTATATTTATATACATATGCATACATAATTCTAGTCCAAGAATATTTGAGAAATTTGTAAATCGATTAACAATATTCAAAGAATGATTTTGTTAGGTAGTTGATGGAAGATACAATTAAATTTGATACGAAGTATCTTTATTTCATGTTACTTCTCTTAAGCTTATTGTGAAAGAAGTTAACAATTCACAAATATTTCGAATATATTACACTATATTAAAAAAACGAAAAGAGTGTATTTGATTCATCATTGGTTCTGTTTCTTTGTAAATGTTATGATTTAGTTATTGATTCTATTCAAAAGTAATATAACTCACCTGAATTCTTGTCGAGCTTTTGCAATTCATCCTCAGTTTTAATTCGCACTTCCGGTTGTTGATTGCTAATTGGAGATGAATTTGAAGAACTATTTACTCTCTTACCAACAGGTGCATGTTTTAATGTGATCAACGCCCATGCAGCAGCTGTCGGAGGTAAATTAAACTGAGAAGTTTGTTCATCACTCTTTTCTGGTTCAACTGCATTGGTATCGTTAGATTTTTCATTGTACTTTAACGATCCGCGTTTTTTAAGTGCCGCTATTGAATTATCTCCTTGGGACTTCCTATAATCTAGTATACGAGTAGAACTATAGTCTCCTTGATAAACCGGATCGAGTTTAGATGGTGCTGTACTGAAAGTGGTGTTGAATAATGGCTTTCTTCTTGCATAAGTGTATGGCTTAATGATTTGAGGTAATCTAGTAGTTGTATAAAAATTTTCTGTGCTGTTCCTTAATGAGATCCTTACTTTGGGCCGAGGAGTAGTGTGTGGCCTCATTCTTATCGTCGAAAGGAACTCTCTCTTTGTACTGTTGTTTTTATAGTGATCAATACGCCTAGTGCCGTTTGAGCCTTTTCTCAATAAAGAATTGATCACTTCGTTGGAAGATAGAGGAGACAACGTAGTGATATCGTACTGATCTTTATTTTTCCTAACAGCTCTATATGTGGACGGTTTATCATCATAATTTTCGGTCGAGACAATTGTCTTTTCATAAAATATTTTTGTATCATTACTATCGGTACGATCTCTGTGTATCGTTTGTGAATCTTGTAAATCTGTCAATGTTAACTCTTTAGTGTTTTTATATGATACTTTAGTATTATCGTCCGAGCCTTTCATAAGTAAATCTTCAAAACTTACACCACTCGCTTCACTTTCCAAAAACTTTTCAGTTTTTGAGTTATCTTCATTAGAAAATTCAGAATCTGCCAAGTTTTGTTTGATGCTATCCGAAACTTCTTTAAAACGCTTATCGAATATATCCGTATGAGGCGTTGTAAGATCTTTATTATAATAATTATTATTATCTGGAACACTTTCTATATTGGAGAAGTAATCAGACGTGTTTTCTGGCATTATAAAATGTTCAACTTCAGGTGATACTGATTGAGTATAAACATTGTTTATGTTGTGGAATTCTGGAGATGTATATTTATTAATATTAAAGCCAAATTTGAGCGATTTTGAAGATTCATTTCTGTTGCTATTATTAGTTGCATTGTCTTCCGTTACTGCTCGAGTCGAACTCTCAGAAGTTAAGATGTTATTCGATATTGTGGTAGACGCTGTATAATTTCTTCTTCTAAAAATAGATTTGATTTCAGGAGTGAAAGATTTAGGAACGACATTTTTAGATTTCTCTTCAGACTTTTCTAACGAATCAGTTTTGGTTATATTATGCCTCTTCGAAAATGGTGTTTTTGGTTTGAACGGAGGCCTCGTTGCAAAATATTTCACAGATCCCCTGAACGTTATTCTGTTCGCATAGTTTATAGTCGTTTCAACGGGCGATTCAGTACTAGTTTTAATATTGGTGGTGTTTCTTTTTTGGTACAGCCACGTATTGTTTCTTTGCTGTAACCTGAAAGCTGCATCGGTGCTTTTTGACTTGACAACACTTTGCGTTGTACTCTCTTGAGATAAATCATCCTCTGTAGTGGTAATGTTTTCACTCGAATAACAATAGTTCAACGATATCAATATTATTAATAATACACTATAACCTGAAAGTAATCAAACATATTGATTAAAATTGAAACTATTTTATATAATATTATTTTAACATACCTAATTTAATTCTTACTGGTGACTCCATGTTCACTTCATCTCTGAATCATCTGTTTTGGTTATTTTAGACCACCTGAAACAAATTTAAACAAAGATTAGTAAAATATACGGGTTGGAGAAATATTGCAGAATTGGCCTTCGTCAGCTCTATGCACGCCATCAGGGCATTCACTTTTACAGTTGATTTTCTATCATCATTATTTTTTTTATAAATTGTCGATATCGTCTTGCTACACGCTAACACTTAGGCTTATGGAAATTTGTTTAAAAAACAACAACACGTTGATACAGATTGAGCAATAACATTACATTGTTTTATAGAAAGTTATATTTTCTTTTTCCGACCCGCATGAGTAGGAAGGTTAGATTAACAGTTGCATTAATGCTTTATGATATATAATATTAGCATCGTACTTTACTCAATCGACGATAAACCATCTATATAAAAGTAATATAACTTAACAGCTGACCTAATCTAACCGATAATATATAGAAAATATTAACAAACACGCTTAATTTGAAGTATATAAGCATACATACACATCTCTTAAAACACAATATTAACCATTTGTGTAGTTAAATCGGTTTTTTTACACATAATTTTGCTGACTTTAATAATTTTAATAAATTTTTCCGATCACGCATTTTTACATACAGGAAACGGGACAGATATTACATATATTTGCTGTCGTTAAAAATATATGCAAAATGTAATAATTATTGAATGCTTTTAAAATTGATCGATACGTTATTAAAGCTATGTTGTATAATATATAGTTGATAGCAGCTTCAATAACCATATTTTTTTTATAAAATAAGATAATAAAAAGAGATCATCTAAAATCGTCGGCGCATTAATTTATTTATGTATATTATTGCCTAATACAATGGCCATAAACCTAGTGGATGTGCATTAATCGAATTTATTATGAATCGGAGCGGTCTTTGACCTTCCAAACGGAAAGAGGAACAATAGAGCACAATGCATCTCAACAAAATCGATGGTGCCGACGTAAGTAACGAAGGAATGTACGCTAAACTCTTAACAATTCCATTTCGAGACTTTTCCAAGAAAGTTTTCGTAGTCGTATTTATTATTTGGGGAGTAATTTAGATGGGTTTAATATCGTTTAATACTTTAAACTGGTGAAGGATGGATTTTGTTGACAAAAAATGATTAATCCGCTCGATTGAACCTAAAAAACGGTAAATCACGGATATCGTCACCGAACTAACAGGTAACGAGATTTTAACTAAAAGCGATATCAAAACATCATATTACTTACTAAAAAAAAGTAAAGTTCCTACAATCATTGTTCTTTATTTGAACTTGACAAATATTATAAATTTTAGATTTTTGTATGTATTTATTTGCTTAACTTAGGTTATTTGCTTGAAAAAAAATCTTGAGGTGTATTATATTTTTCCAAAACTAAAATATAATAAAATTAAGACAACCAAAATCCATAAAAATAATACTCGCAGTCAAGTACGTGACCAAACACTGCCTCTGTTTGTATGTTTTTATTTGTTTGATTTTGCTTTAACTTTTATTGGGACACGTTTACGTTTAAAGCAACGCACAATATTAAATTTACTGCTTTTAAAAGATTATTTTATATATCTTGATTTGCTCTAAGTTTTTACATATAAATTAAATAGCAAAAAAAATCACAAAAAATGCCATGATTGATATTGCTAAGATCATTTACCATTTTCACTATGTTTTTATTGTACACTTTCAATTGAATTTAATTTCCATTTTCATCACACTCGTATGATTTATTTGTAACGATTGTTATTAACTGATATACGCTTCTCAATCATCCAAATAACATAATGAACGGTTCACGACGCGTGTAGGAGGCGTAATTCGGTACAATTTCACGAATCGTATAACACTCGCGGTAAAAAGCGCTTAACCGACAAGCGGTTAAGTTAAACTAAACTAGTTCAACATGTCGATAAACATGACTTTCATGTATGCAACAAACGGCCGTGTGTATGTGCGCGGTTAGTCATATGTAATGACAGAATCAGGTTTTTGTAATATAATGATCGATCTTATGAGTTTTCCCTGATAGGAAGTTGCGTTAGACGTTTCCGCCAATGTGTGAATGGAAAATGAAAGTCAATTGCAAAGAGATTTTCATCCGCCTTCGACGAGAGCATAATAACTTAAATATAATATATCGTTTAATACAAAGTGTAAGACTAAGTTATTTCCCGGAAATGTCTCGAATCTCGGGAAAATCCCGGAAAGTTTTAAAACACACAAGTAGTTACCACAGACGCAGCAAGTCAAGTCCTGTACAAAATGATCTATGTCTAAATCATAAAATTCCCTCGCTTGTCATTCACATAATTTATAAAATACGAGATTGATGACGAGAAATCTATAAAAAAAGTCTGACATTGAAAATTGTGATGTTTCAAATCGAATTTTGATCAATAGGAGGGCGCAAAAAACAATTATCCCTTCTCAGAAGTCAAAAATCCACGCCAAAAGCAATAAAATTGTGCCGTCGCCGTCGCAGTGGAAACGCTCGTTACCAAGCGTTCCCACTGCATCGGCGCCGACACGAATTTATTGCTTTTGACGTGAATTTTTAACTTCTGAGAAAAGTTTTTAGGTTCTATAATATATTTATTATCGCCAATGTTTGTAATAAGACGTCAAAAATGCTCGGCCCTTCGATTTTTTTGAATTGTCTTGATTCTCACACCCACTTTTAAAAAATTCAACATTCTCACATAGACATAGAGCAATGTTATATCACGTTTTTACGTTCTATTCCCAAATATCAAAAGATTATAAAGGTTTCAAAAGAATAAACTAAAAATCACGTTCGTTGTATCACTCACGTTTTGTTTAACATTCGTCGCGGTTTCGCTTTACGCATTTCGCATATAAATTGCGTTACAAGGGAATAACATTGAGTATGTAGTATATATGTATATGTACCACATATATGCAATAGAATGAAAATGTACTTATTGCAAAACATGCAAGTTTGCAACACAATCTAAATTATTCATACGAAATCGGTAAGGATTCGTATGCGATCGAGGTTGTTCGATTGTTTAACGAAATTTACAGAATACTATTACAAGAAGATGAAATAAGTATATGAGCAGAAAGTATTATATTTTTATTACCCATGAAAAATATTTTTAAAAGTTTCAAGTTATTCCTATCTTAATGAATTGCTATAAAATATTATTATGCGTGAGAGTAGTATTGTTATATTATATAAAAATCAGGATATGTTTTATATATATATTTATATTTACTATCAGAATAAAATAAAATTATTATTAGCAAAGTTGATTATATTAATAATATATGTTATAAATACGAATAAAATATAAACCTTCGATATGTGGTGCTACAAAAGAATGCTGAAGATTACCTGGGTAGATAAGGTTAAAATTAAGACAAACTTACTTCAGATATGTCATGCGTGGATGTGAACATTAAATTATCTAGGCATTGCAGGGAAATGTACAATGGAAATACAGTGTAGAAAAAAAATTAGAGGTTGCTTCCAATGCAGCATAAAATCATTATTCAGAGCAGTCGCTAATAATATCGAAAGAGTGATGATGATTGTCTTGATTTTACTATATAAACTCATATATGTATGTTATATTTATTATATTTATTTTAACACGTGTCCATCAAATATGAATCATTCCGTTCAAGTACGATCTGTTCTGTTGGAAAAATTAGAACATAACATTATCTATCACTTGAGATAAGTCCAAATAACGGTACCGCGCCCACCATAAGGTTTATCCGAGAAACAATCAGCTCATCAAAAAATAAACAAAAACGATGACCTCAACATGAATACATATTCATAATTCACAATCATAGCATATGTGGAACGTACCTAAATTAATGAAACCAACAATCTCTCATATGCGATGCAATTAAACGCCGAAATCCGCTCATTATGTTTTGAGATCTGATGACCGAATTCTTCTGAGAGAGGCCTTCGATAGCAGAATCGGCCATATCCACTAGTGCGAATTAACAAAATCTACATTTGCTCTTTTCTACCGTTTTTAATTATTATGGCATTAGCCCAATCCTTTACAACGGAGTAAACACAATAAAAACTAAGTAGGGATTGCGACACTAGATTAAAATTAAAATCTGTAAAATCAGTGTCATGTATTTAATAATTATAATGAATTAAAATAGCTCAAAATCATCAATAGATATGACATAGTTCGATTTTAATTTATTTAAGAAAACTCAACCTGTGATAATCACTAATTTTAACCTAAAAAAAAAACACTAAAATTCACATACGATTTTAACTTAGGTCTTTCAGGTATTAATTACTGATTTATATCTGTGAGATTAGGAAAATCTACGAAAACCTTATATGATTATGATTATATAATATTCACTAATTCTGATCTTCCAGACACGATAAAAATTGATAAAATGCTTTATTTATGACTCGAGCTAAAGTTCTTCAGATATTAGTCACTGAATTATTCTAAGCAATGAATGAGTTGAAGGTAAATGTGTACTTTGTACAATCAGTTTATCGGATATGTATATATTATCTGGAATAATACAACTAAGAAAATTTTCAAATATGTAAGGAAACATAAAAACTAATATTTTCAATTTACAAAGAAATTCCTACAATATAAATTCCATGAGTCGCGTCAGCGCGGATACCTGAGAGAACGTATTCAACCTATTGGTGGATAACTGGACGGAATAGCGTAGTCCGTTACGTCTCAGACTAGTAACTCTGTGGTTATGGGTTCGAGCCCCGGCAGCAGCATTCAAATTTTTATTGCTAAAAATGCGCTATTATTAAAAAGAAACAGCCTAGCTGCAGTGACATCTATTGATTAATAACTGTACAGCACATAATATATGTCTCCGATTCTCAGACTTTAAGTCTAATAGTTAATACTTACTTGTAGGTATTTTTTATGTCTGATTGATTTAATCAGTAATGCATTGAGCTTACGCCTGTCAAGTTACAATGGATTTAATAAAAATATAAATAAAAATAATTCACACTAGACTTATTCAACGCAACTGACATATGCTAACACCTGCATTTTTATTTTATATCCGAATAATCAATTGTTTAACTGACTGAATAATTCACACTACTCGGCATATGATTAGGGAAAATTAATATTTAACGTAGATACCCGTAATTAGATCGACATTATTTAAAAAATCTTATTTTTAACATGACAGGCCCAATGTATTACAATGGCGTAACACAATTAGCGCAAGTATTTTGACAGACCATAATGAAAATATACAGCTTGGGTCTGATTTAATAATAGCGCATTTTTATAAATAAAAAAATCGATTTTGTTATGCGGCTCTCGATTATTAGTCTTCAATAAAAAAAATACATTAACATATAGAACAAAAATCTGATACTCAGAGTACATAAATATAACCATAATTTTTATGGTAATAAATAATAATATAAATTCGACTGCAGAGTGCCATAGAGTCGTTAAGTTCTGCACTTACATACATATGTACAAAACATTACACACATACATACACCAAACAAAAAAAATATGCTGCATATGACTGTAAACAAATATATTAAAAATGGAAATTATTTACAAAAAGTTGGAGAACTATTACAAATCGATTAATGTGTACATTTTATTGTAAAATAATTGATATTCCAAGCGCGACCACACGTGTAAATTATTCTAATCGATTACAACTGCAGTGGTTTCAAACATGTGTAAATCATTTTTGTATTATTTATACAATAACGGATCAGTATGTAATATTTTATTTATATTTAAAAGATATTTTATTGTATGATTTAAAATACACATTTTATTGAAAAAAACAGTGAAAATTGTAACATGGATATATGATTCAGGATTTATTTTAACCAGTTTTATTTTTGCAATAATACATCTTTGTAATTTGTACATAAATTTTGAAGATAAAAGATTTCGTTTGTCTTTAAAATAGAGTTGAGAATCCGTGGAATTCCCCACACATCCTGATTGAGACAAAGAAACACGTTGTCTCTGCAATACGTTAACTATTTGTGGGTGACATTGCGTTACATGGGATGATGAACTTATTTTTTTAGTTGTTGTATCATACCTGTCCCACTTTCACCTGTTAGTGCGTACGCAACAATAAAAAAGCAATACTATCATCTTTAAACCATTATTTTTGTACCCGAATACGAATCAGTGTTAATTTGAACAAGACTCCATAATTATGATAGTTAACTATAATATAAAACACCATCGCGTGACAAAGCGCATTCTGGTTAAATGCTAAATGAAAAAAAACCGACACGCCACCGGGTGTTAGTTATTAATTAATTAGTCAGATTATTAATTTTATAAGTCGGGTAATTGTCGGTATTTATTTGTGTTGCATTAACGACGTTTTCGTTATTGCTTATTGCATCGGTTAACGAACTGAACTGATGAACATGTATTCCATTGCAAGAGGTGACCACATAGGTCAATAAATATGACCTTATATTTACAATTAGGAGAATACGCTATTAGATTATATTTTTTTTTAAATACAGTAAAAGTAAAAACACAGCAAGTAATTTTAATTAAATTCGTTTCAATCAATGAATGATTTTAAGTTTGTATAATAGAATCATTATAGTGTGAAAACGAGGAACAAAGGACAACAAGTAAGGTCTATAATAATAATAATGATTAGCTACATTTGTGATACACACATAAATAGAACTTGAAATAATGTTACGTTAAATACTTAATATTATAATCATACATATACATGTGTACGTATAGGTATACTAGTTTTTAAAGTATCTTTGGTTCATAAAATGCCTCAAAAGTTTTTATTTTTAATTGCTTCTTATCTACATATATATTCTTGGAAAGGAATTAAATTTAATATTAAGCAAATGTTTTATTATTATTTCTATCACTTATGGCTCTTGAGATATCAATATTCAAAGAGCACTAGAAGATCGCAAATATTTCCAAGGCCCAGATGATATATCAAGGCAAAATATGTATCCGAAAAACATACCGCGGAAATTAAATGATAACAAGACATACTAATACCTGAAAGACCAGGTTTCATAGCCCATATGAACCCATGTATTTATGGGAGATCAGAATTAGTGATAATTATGTAATTATAATTCCTATCGAACAACACAGATTAGGTTTTCGTAGATTTATCTAATTTTACAAATTAATATGCTTATGAATAATACAAAATAAAATCATAGAAAGCTGTACTAATAGGTAAACTAATAAAATATATGTGTCTATAGACTTTGATTTCAGTCTAGTGTCTCACTACTTACTTAGTAGTTGTTGATTGTTTATTTACCCCGTTGTAAATTTGTATAAATAGGCTAACACCTGTAATGTTGCAACGAAAGATTAATACTAAATATATATACATATATATGAACATAGAAAAAAAATACTTATTTTCGTAACAAAATATTAACAAATAATTTGTTGTAAACATCACTGAAGCAACGATGAAGATCCAATTTTTTTCTCCGTCTCGTATATTATAATTATGAAAGATACAAGACAAAGGCCGCATTTTTTAGGCTTATTCATGTTACAGTCATCGCATGACTAACCATTGAGCATTCGCGGGATGACTTTTTAAAACAGATAAAATAATAAATAATACATTTTAAGTCCATCTATATTAAATATTTAGGATCGAACAATTATAGTTTAACAATCGCTTGATTAATCATCGATATAATTCTGCAAATGGTTACATAAAATTGCACATTACAGAACTATTTCAAAATTCAACAGTTCAGCGAGCGAATTTTTTCATGATCTTAATTGTTATTTTATATAATAAATAAATGTTACGTAATTCCCACATGGCATAAATAAAATGAAAACATTCCACATTCACTGCGTTAGAAGGTAAGTTTAAAAGAAAAAAAGTATCACAGTTAATTTTACCCGTTCACATTTTTTTATTAGACGAAAGTGCTTGGACTCGAAAGAAAGCAAATTCATATTTATGAATAACTTATTGCTAATCCGTACCAATAACGCTGTTATTATTATAATATATAAATAATAATAATAATAACATGTAAGTGAAGCAAATTAAATTAATAACCGTGCCGGTTTACTTTGCGCCTTACTCGGCTACCGTAAAATTTGTGCAGATTAACCGTCGAAAATCATCTGCCACATTCGCTAACCTCATTTGCATATGCACTTACTATATTCCATCACTTTCATGACATTAGAAAGTAAACAGAAGCGACATATGATAGCCATAGTTAAAATATCATGCATAGAAATAAGACTAGCAATTAGTTCAGTCTATCGGTTTCTATTATTTATTATGATTATGATTATGATAAAGAAAATGTGTGGTGAATGAAACTATACATTATTTGTGTGTTTCTGTGTCATGAAGATTTAAATAATTGATGAAAAGTTTAATTTGTACTCTAACAATATGGCAGACTAATAAAAATAAGAAAAAACCATTGATCCAGATCGTAGTTTCTCCTATCAAATTTATATTACATATAACTGCGATTGAGACATTTTTTTAATAAATATTCTAATTACTTAATTTAACTCAAACTTTCATATTTTTTTTTATTTTAACATCTAATTTGAAAATGAGTACGACAAGAGGTCGCATTATCTCTGATTTTGCTTTTTATCGCACCGAAGAAATATTGAGTCGGGGATATGGATCTTCTGTGAGTTGATTGTATGTATATTAAGGATTCTGTGTCGAGACAACCCGGGAATTTATTCCCGAGAATTCAAAGATTTTTTGCTGTCTCGAGTCCCGGGAATTTAAAAATTAATAACCCGGGACTCGAGACTTTCCGAAGTGCAATTTTACAAAAATATGTAAAGAGCGAATTTGATGTCGAGCTTAATTTATGTCTCGATATGAAGACAAGGTGGAATTCCTTATTACCCATGATCTCGAGATTTTGAAAGTTACGAAATTGCATTAGAAAATCATTAATTGATCTTGGCATCGGCCAAATTTGGAATGAATCGAACATTCACGTATTGGAAAATATTTGTGAAGTACTCACTCCTATAAAACTGGCAGTTGAAGCTCTAAGTCGTCGAGATGCCACTTTATTAACTTCCGAAATTATTGTTAATTTCCTTTTAAAAAAAATATTTGAAATCAACACAACTCTGTCGCACGAACCACCAAAATATTTCAACGACTAGAAATAAAAAATTCAACTTTAAAAAGGAGTTTCAGATATTAGATTCAACTATCAAGCGAACTCCGAATCTAAAGCTTTTATTCAAATCATTGCTTACAATTAAGCCAACATCTACAGAAAGCGAGAGAGTTTTTTCTACATCTGGAATATTTGCCATAAAAACCAGGAACAGGCTATGTGATTCATCATTAAACGCCTTGGTGTTTTTAAAAACATATTTTTCCTTACAAAAGTAAAGGTTTTAACTTAATATTGATATAAATATTTCGATTAAAAAAATTGTAATAAATTAAATTTAAATAAATATCGAATAAAGTGTTTTTAAATTGTTTCAATAAATTTTCACCTATCGTACCTATAACACAAATAATATAAGTTAATAATAATAAATTAATTAAAGTTAATAATAATAAGTTAATTAAAGTTAATAATAATAAGTTAATTTTTTACCATAATTTTTTTTTCATGATTATACGAAAAATAATCAAAGTCTCGAGTCCCGGGAATTCCCGGGACTTTAAAAATTTGCGTCTCGAGTCCCGGGAATCGAAAAAACCCGAGACTTCGGAATCCCTAATGTATATACTCTATTTATTTAAATTAAATTTAGACCATCATGACAGCTTAGTCCAATGCGTCACGATCGTCTAAAATAATACTTCAATACACAAAAAACATTAAATGATACGAGCCGGACCAGTTCCTCGTATATGACATTAAACAGATCAATGTCGAATGCCAGCGTATTAAGGAACCTACATATGCTTACGATATACTATAAATATAATAAGAAAATCTAAATTAGTGATTCTAAATATGCTTACTTATATTCAGACTAAGAGTTGTATTGTGTTAAGCTTTTGCACACACAAGTTTTCAACATAAGAAAAAATAAAAAAACAGTGTTAGAAGTGGATCATTTCTGCGAGAATAATATATCAGTTAAATTGCTACAAACCGACTGTGGAGTTTTACATATAGTATTTTAAAAAAAATTAACAACACATTTAAAAAATTGTGTGATTCGTTACCGACTATTTAATACCAAATCCTCAATCTATAGCAATATATATTTTTCAAGGACATAATTTAATTTCGGTTTCATTTTGACAAACATTTGTTATGAGAAAAACATTTAAAAAACATCACAATTTAGTCATAACTATGAAAAATTTATCAATTTACATATCAATAAAAGGTGTAAAATTGCTGAATTCATATTTGACAACTTTACAGGGAAAACCTAAAAACTAAATAGACAACTTGAAAATAGAAAAATAAAATAATATCTAAAGTCTGTAGTGTTTAATTAGAGATTTTTCTGATAGCAATTGTTTAAGCATGTGTATTTCGATTAAAGGTACAATATGACATTGTTAAGACATTTTGATCCTAAAGTGGAGTCTTCGATATGCGTTAAAAGTAGTATAATTAACCTAATCATATTATTTTTAAGAGACTATAGATTTGATAAAAAAAATGATATAAATTATTATGAAAATTGATTGTTTTGCTATTTTTATGCCTGCTCAAAAATGATTCGAATCTTCTTAGGTAAAACGCAGATATTTACTTTTATTTACTATCGACTCAAGAATGACATTTACAAGGCTGCTAATAATAAAGATCTGTCTTGACAAAACACTCAAATATTGAACAATAGTCATGCAGACTTTTGAAAGCTATCAATTACCACAACATAAAAACTTTTTTAACTCCTTTCTTCGTAGCTTCGAGACACGCATTGAATAAGCATTGTTGTACGTATTCTTTGTAATTATCGGACACCAAAAAAGCTAATCTTGCAATAACGGATGTATTTAGTTGTCAAAAGCTGAGCTGAACAATAGAACCAGGTACCAGGGCGAATCAATTTTCACTGCAAGACACGGATCTTCCTTATTCGACAACGTCGCTCGATACTGAGATCTGCATTTCTATTGTACATATAAATGTAAATGTCCTCATTAATATATGTTTATATTCATATTAAATACACACTATGTAGTATATAAATGAAAATTAAAAAGATGCACATTATCCGACGTAAATTATATTAGCTCCTCGTTGCTCTTACCGAAAACATATTTGTCTGGCAAGTGTTTCGAGAAGCTGGCTGCCACGGTTGTGAATCAGGGACGCGATCGTGACTTACTAGGATACCAAGACATTGAGTACACGCTACGTCAAGAAGATAATAAGTTGTACTCATTGTCTTCTAAATAACAAAAATACTAATGATTTTGTTCTGAACACTCTCTAACAACATGGACTACTTAGTTTTGCCTATATGGGAATGATTTCGATAATAGATCGATGACCTTTAGGGTATAATGAATCGCGGTTATTTGTCGCGGCCAATATGTCAGCGCTCGAGAACTCTCACCCTACACGAGCCAACGAGCTTTGCTGACACAATGATATCTTCGACGTAAGTATTTTCTAAATGACAGTAAATCTGCATGAATACAAATACTCTAGTCGTTAGTATATAAACAAATCTGAATACTCAATATTAGCATGTATGCCATTGCTAAACCGAAAAAAGCAATGGACTTAAATCGAACCCCTGCGGTATTCATATATAATATTAATCTCGAAAAGAACCTGACAATACCGTTCGAGACACCAACGTTACTTAGCTTCTCATGAAGAAGTTCGTGACAAACAATTTTTGAAAGTCGGTATCGACCTGGATTCAGCTATCGAGGGACTTCGTCACAAAAAGCATCGTGGAGCAACGCAGACAAAAACAGAGGATATGATCATTTCCTATATTAATTACACGATCATCATAATGCTGCTGTAAAAAATAATGCTTGACGCAATTTTATACCCGCGTAACGATCGAATCCGAGGAAATTTTCCCACTCAATTCAATTCATAAACGAAAATTTACCAACGATATTATAAGCTTAACCTGAAAATGAAGATGATTAATGACAAAATTGCACAACTCTGAAACAGTAACATGGCGTAACGTCAGAATCGCCACTTAAAAAATAATCATCGAAAAGTAATCCTAGCTGTATTTCACGATCACTATTGATTACCACCAGTGCCATGATCCTTGACACAACTATAGTATTTGACACATTACAGACCATTGATTTTTACTTGCAATTTAGATTGGGTAACAGTAAATTGGGTATGTGAAAAATATTTTTTAATATCCTCATTATAAAAGACGTTAGCGATGGTAGGTATAACCGATAAAATTGGCACAGGTATGACGTCATATTTGCGTGACCAACTTAAGGGGTCAAAGGTAACCGTTGACCCATAGTTTTTCCCAAGACGATGAACTCCAAGAGGTTCAAGCCGAACAATATATCACATACGTAACATAACAGCGGTGCCGGATATTTTCGCTTTTTCTTGTGGGAATTCCAAATGAAAACAAAAGCAGTCCTCGAGAGAGAAACCAAGAGCAGTGTCGACAATGGAAAAACAACAATGGTCTTCATTGTTAACTAAGGCGTTAAAACTGTGGGCGTTTTGAGTCAAGGGTTAGGTAGTTTATCGAACAAATCTAGAAACGGTATCGCGAATTATTTTCTACGAATGAACCTCCCACGTCTGCGTTGATTGAATCTCTATGAAGCAGGCCTTATTGACCTAGGCAGAAGACATTTGAGAATGGCTGATTAGTTGGCTGTATCCCGAGTGTTGATAAAAATTTGCATGTTTAATCAAAAGCTATGGTGTTTTAGTGGCATGACCAATTAGTTAAAAGTCGAGGATGAGCGATTTACACTAGCAACATTTGTTTCGGTTACTAGGCACTCCGTTCACGCTCGCGGGCAAGAGCACCTATATCATACATCAGCTACAACCTAATTAAATTAAATTAATTAGATAAGTACAATGTGTTAAACTACATAGTTTACATGCTCTTGCCACAAATGCCCCTGTACATTTGACACTGTTAGTTCGCTGTGTATTTTTACTTCAGGAAAAGAGGAATTCTGTTTTATGAATCTGTGGAAGAGTATGGAATAAATATTATAGATTACGTACACTACTTCCAATTTAATAAATGTTTCAAATACTCTACAAAATGATTCAGCTGCAGTTTTGGAATCAACTACAGTTTATTTGTCAAAAATAAAAAAAAGTACATTTATATAAATAAACACATACAATCTGCTCTTTAATATTGCATTCATCATCTTCACCATAAAATTGTGTATTTTTATAATGAATTATAAAAATACAGGTTAATTTGCTTTAAAATTATACATCAGGGGTAAACAAGACGTCAATCGCGGTCGATTAGTCGACTGTAACGAGTTTCGTACTGTCGTATATATTATAATTATCCAAAAAACTCGTGCTTTTAAGCAACATAGATCGGAGTCCTCAATCCATGTTTACCACATGTTTTAAATGTAACTCTTGTCGTGCACTTTCAATCTATACTAGATAAGAATAATGACCAATGTTTCCCATCATAGAACGAGTCGACGAACATTATTCAATTGAATCACGTCACAATACACAATACGCCGAACGTGTTCAATTGGGCGTTGTCCATCGCATCGTCAGGAAATTGTCATATTTGAAACATTACCAGGACCGAACTGGTGCACGAAAGATTTACAAAAGTAATCCAGATCAGAGCAGTAATTTGATATGTGCATCGATTTTCGCGATGGTTGACTCCCAACCGCGCGTACCAGATGTTGTTTTCTGATACATGATGACTATGGTTGCATGTGAGTGAACAAAACGATTTTCGCATTAATACTGTAAAACTTGTTTCCAATGGCTAAATAATTTGTTTCACTAGAATTGTCTTAATATGTTTATCTTTTATGTGAATTTAATCTAGTTCATATAAACATTTCTATATTCAGCTAATATAAGAAAATACCATCGACAGTGAATTTAACTGTAGTTTAAAATCAATACATAAATGTAGAGCAAATATGCATCTACAAAACTAGTGTTTTTAAATATTACAAATTTAAATTGTACGTTATTGATTCTAAGTGTAATATTTTTTTCGATAATATTAATACCTAAGTTTATTTTTTATCATAGATGTTCTTACTTTAATTTTAAATCAACGGTTCTTACTTTAATTTTAAAATTTATTGGATGATTGTGGGTTTTAATAAATAATTTTAAAAATTCAGAGAATAAATAAAAAAATTATCGGTTTTTAAAAATATTTTGTTTCAGTTTATTTTAAAAAAATTTTAAAATTAGTATTTAAATTTTTAAACCTAATTTAAGATACTAGAAATAATTCAATTATTACTTAACTACATTTTAATTGAAAGTTACACGAAATCACCAGCAAAACAGAGCAGTGTTAGTCAGTGGCTATACAATACCTATAAAACCTATATATGGTTATTTTTATTTTAATCATATTGTTTCGATCGATCATCACGGATTGAATTATAATAGACTTTACTATTCTAATGGATGATCATCGTTATGTATAATTACATATATTACATAATGTAATATATATCACTCATTTACATACTTTGATTTTAATCTGGAGTCTTACTATTTTCTTGGTAGTTGTTGATTGTGTTTACCCCGTTGTAATGCATTGGGCTAGCGCATATCAGTTGCAACGTTGCAATGAGAGATTTTAAATAAATAAATAAGTTTGTCGTTTTATCATATTTTGGAATTAATAGAACATTCGCTTCAGAACATTTTTTTTCTGAATTCAACATGTTCAAAAAAAAAAAAAAAAAAGGTATTCACAAACAAATACAGTAAAAAGTATTATGCAGAATATTAGTTTATTTTCGATATTTTTTTAAATTTTAATACATATAAAATGTGTTTTATGAAATGAAATAGCTCATTATAAGAAAATTTTCAATAACTAATATATACGACTTAGCAATATTTTAATATGTTTTCATCATTAAGATTAGGAAAATCCAAGTAGACCTAATCTGTGATGATCAATCGCATTTAAATTTATATAATAATCACTAATTCCAATATTTCAGACACGATAGAAATTTAAAAACACTAAGTTCTATATGGGTTTGGAACCAAGATTGCTATTTTTGCAGAATTTAAATCATTATTATATCGGGTAAACTATAAACGAGGACAATGCGTTAAAAAAAGCTAGGGAAAATCACATGAAGAAATTCAGTAGCCAGTAAGAAAGCATTTTATATATCTGGTAATTTAGTATCTAGAATAAGAGCAAGATTAAATAATCATTCAATGGCTACTTTATTTTGATACATTCTGTAACAGTATTAGTTTTTGTTCTGTGTTTGTGGTTATAGTATTAAATAACTTATACAATTAAAAAATATTTTTCATATTTTCTTACAACAAAAAAAATTTAAACTGGTTATTAGAAAAAGTTTTTTCAAAAATCATGTCAATTGAGAGTAACTATCACGATTTAACAACTTATTTAAAAAATATAAATATTATATTCAAGCCGATTAACGATAAATTATTATTATTATCACTTAATTTCCTAATCTTACGAATGAATACTAAGATTACTTATTAAAATCGTGGTAATGTGCTAATAAGATTATATTAAACAAATTATTCAATAAAATTCTGTGATACTATATGTATTTTCATATGAGCAACATTTGTAGAAAATAACCATTCTATTGACTTATATCTTACAATGCGCAAAATTTAAGTTTAAAAAATTCTTACAGAGGAAATTTTGTGATGCTTATCGGTTTAAAGCGGGAGACGAGGACAACTCTTTTTTGTAATACAATTTTGGTAATCTATGTCCATTTGTTGTAAATATTTACTATTCCAATGCCAACAATTAAATATAAAATAAACTGTACTTTTATTTCTATTAGATTCACATTAAAGTTAATTACCAACATTACATAACATAAACGTTATCTACAGAGCGATGCTATAGAGCGATTATCTTTAATGCACTTTTATTATATGTAAGATTTAATTTAATTAATAAACGACATAAGATTCGAGGTCGATATAACTGAGCTTTACTGTGCATGCGTGCAAAAACACATACAAAATGTAATTAATATCAAAATATAACATATCCCAGCGTAACAACGGTGTAATGAAATTAATCGAGATAAGTGCGAACGCCCACTTTTATCCCACAAATTATATGCACGACGTTTAGAAGGTTAAATATGCCAACTAAATGCTCGAATCACAATCGTGCATAAATATCAGCACACGGAAAAGTAATTATATATGCATACTTGATTATCCACGATCCTTTGTTGTCTTGTTAAAGGGTTAGTAGCCTAAAATAAATTAATATATTTGATAAAATAAGTATATTTTCTATTATTAAAAACATACGTGTTTAAGTGGTTAACTCTCAACATCACTGATGACGCATTTCTTACTTTTCGGCCCACATTAAGGTAAAAAACTTAAATACATGATTGCATGGTATCATCATTATATTCGTGTGTGTGTTCAATTATAGATAATAAAATAATAACAAAGTTGGAGTAAACCAATGGATCGTTTACTAAACGTGCTTCAATTTTCTTTATAATATTATATTATTAAATTGAAAAAATACTAGGTTTTGTACCGAGTTGGATTATATAACAATAAGCGGTTTTGATACAGAATAACCAGTATTGTTTAATTATGACTTGATAAGTGCAAACAATGGCAGATTTGAGAATTATATAATGGAGGTGATGTATTAAATTCAGATGGAAATTAACAATGCACATTATGTGCATGGGAAGATTTAATCAATTCGCGGAACACTATTCAAGGTCTTATAAATAAATATATATAATATATATGTACATTTATTATTCTAGTATAATATGTAAAACTAAATAAATAAAAATAAAAATGATACACACAAGAATAGTACGTGTAATATACACAATACATATTTTTATTTTATTTTTACTATGTAAGTATATAAAAATATAAAGCTTAAAAGTAGTGTGAATAACTTGATAAGTCGGAAATGGTTTTTTTTAACCTTAAGGTTTTTAGCAGAAAACTTGAATTGTTTTTGCAAAGTTTTTATAATTTATTATATTATTTTGTTTAACGATCTTTATGATTATACACATTAAGTTATGTGTGCTATAAAATTATACCGTCAAGCATAGGATTTCTTGAAATAAAGTTGTTGAACTTAGCAAGATTCACAGTATATATGTTCATACATAGAACACAAAAACTTTTAATATCAAATTACATACATCTCGAGTTGTCAACTTATTCACGCCCACCACTTAAATAGAAAATTAATATTTTTAAATCAAATAAAAAGAGCCTCACCTAAATGTATATAAAATTCAGTAAAAAACAAGCAAAATTAATACACGTAATTGGTCATTACTTTCTGGAGTTTAGATGCTTTTATCTTAATCTTGTTTTATCAAAATTAGATATGTATAATATAGTTAGTTTTAGAAATAGACAACATCAAGTTGAAACGTGTCTTATCAAAAATTTATTAAAGTAATATATACATTGTTAATCGATTCCAATACAGATTTTTGATAAGTCTTACATCTCTGTCATCTAGCTTTCTCAAAATCTATGGAGCAAATTTAAACAGGTTGCTTCTCATGTACCTAGCTAAACCTTTCTTAAATCCAAATCCTACTTTTTTTTTTAATATTATGGATAAATACAAGTCGTGCATAGTGACACTTATTAATTGAACGCTGATAATAGTTTATAATTAATAAGGTGGGTATCAATAATTTACGGACTGATTTCATTCTGGTATCTGGTATTTCACTTACTAACTGTATAATATTTGGCGCCCATATATTTTCTTTTCTGATTATAGAAACATCTTCCAGGTATTTTAGAGTTATTGCCTTGAGGCATTCGTGTATGAAAGGCAAAAATGGAAACTCATATACTTGTTATGTAACTATAAATATCACATCGCAATTCCTATAAAATATCACGGTACAGTAAGAAGAAAAAATAGTTTGAATAGATAATTTAACAGCGCATTATATTGAATAAAAAATGATATTCTGGCTAACAATTAAATAACGAAAGTGTCGGAGATTTAACTGCAGTTCGTGATAAGTCATTTATTGCGAATTCCATTAAAAAATCACGTTACTACAAAATTACTTAAACACGAAGCGCTCGTAAAATATGCTACAATTTGAACATAACGGTTTGTTACAATGACTTTCCGTGATTCCATTGTGCCATATATGATATTTCCCAGTTATGTTTATAAAGCAACAGTATTGCAGTTAAATTAAACTAAAACTCACACTCCATCGCTGGTCACTTTCTATCAAATTTTCACGGTTTGATATTGAGCAACTGGGCAAAGGCGAACCTCTCGGTTACCACTTAGTGTCTTTTATTATTCAATAGACTAATTCGGGACAAAGACGACAGCAACGGTATATGCGCGAAGATTGTCGAACAAACCCGTTTGAGCAGATCTTGATCACAGCTTAAAGATCAGAAGAGGAAAAACCATTAATTTACAATGATATAAGGCGTAGTAAATATTATTATTATAACACGTGTATACATCTTCAACACGTCAATGGTGTATTCGTGAGTAAAAATAATGACACTGTTTTTCTTTATGCAATACAAAATGTTTATAAAATATGAATGAGCGACAGTAAAGCTTCTTTCGGATCACCGTTAAAAATGTTGTGCAACAGAACGTGACAGCATTGTTCTAATGTCGCGACCTTATCGTTGCTGCACTTTCACTAAAACGCTTCCAGATTATGTTTTCAAGTATTATAGTGAGATGTAATGGAGCTGCAATTTTAAATCATATATAATTTTTCTAATTTTTCGCGAAAGGATGTGAGTCACTTATGAGTTAATATAATGATTTTCCATTGCCGTGTATGTATGCACTGCATATGCTTATATAGTATTGTAAACATTAAAATATTAACGGAAAATTAACTTAAAACTACAAAGCCGAATCAAAAAATCAATAATTATTCTATATTTGTTTTTATAAAAAGCATCTATTATAAAAAATATAACTGTTTAAGAACCATTTGTGATATTTAAAAAAAAATATAATATTATATATATAATACATGCATACTCATTGATTTTTAATTTATAATATAAACGATTAAAATGATAAAAAGTTTTCAGATCTTAAATATTTTTTATAAAATATTAAAATGCTACATATCCAAAAAAAATTTATTAAATATTTTTTCTTATAACATTTTAATTACCGGAACAGCTCTAGAGATAAATCTCAGAAGTAAGATTATTACGTACATTTGTGTTGAAGTATTGTTAAGCCGAGAAATTGATCGGATTCACTAGCCATAATTATAAATTATCGTAAAATACAGGAAATGATAACTACGTTTATTTACAACGTGTGACTCGACAATTGTTGTTTAATAATAATAAATAATCGCATATAGAAAATATATATGCAGCATTTAGAAAACGTAAACTAAAATTGCTGAACCAGTTGTGCCACTTATCCATAGCGAAATTCGATTCCTTCAATGGGCGGAAATTGCAAATTACAACAACATTTTTTTCAGAGGAAGTTCACCAAATTCCATCGTAATCCTTTGTTATTTGGTGCGAAATTCTATGTTGATATAATATGTTCCTTATCTATACACACATGCAATAAAATAATCTGAGTAAGTAGTATGTTTTTGACAAGTGATAAAATTTAACAATGATATTATTTATAGCAGGTAATTTTGGCAATAAAAGTAATCTTTAAACAATTATTTAATTATATGAAAAAATTGCACGTGCAAGTAATTGTTACTAAGTCTCATAGTATAATACAAATCATTAATGATCGATTTAATTATTATGAGGCGCGTCGAATTTTTGTAATCTTATATAATGACGAATTAATTGCATTCGGTTCCCTTGTACAATGTACAATCAGCGAAAGTGTTTAGTAGCCTTGATAAAATATTTGAGCACATACTTGTTTGTATACAAAAAGTATAAAGCATCAACATCATTCATTGATTGCGTTTTGATTGCCGGAAGATGTCGCAAAATAGCATTAAAAAGAGAAAAGTAAAATTTTGCCTAGATAATATCAGAGTTTACAAAATTACTCGTTTCTTATCCGTCATTTTTTTACATGATTCGTCACAAAAGTTTTACTTCATGCTTTGCTTTTGATAATTTAATAACAGAAGCGATTTTATGCAAACATTTTCGTGTCGGGCAGCGAGAGACGATGATTGAGTGTGGATAATTTAATTTTGTACGCAGCTTTTATGGAGTTCTTCTACATATTTGCAATTCAGAAAACCATGCTAAAATTACGGTCATGTACGTATGCGGAACACTGAAATCGATAAAAATAAACAATACACAATTAAGCCGCTTTGGTGCTTTATTGCAAAAATTATATAAAACCTCGCAAAAATTGATCGTACCTCGGTTAGAAATAATAGTCACAGTTCAGCAGTTTACGCCGAATCGAACCGAGTATCGTTAAGAATAATAATAAACGGCGGTAGTGGCACAATTTTCTATCAAACACAATTAGTGACTAATCGATTGATAGAAAACGATACGATAATTCGCGTGTTATACTTTTGGATAATGATATAGACATGTTAGAAAAGAAATCAATTCGAATGTAATTTTGTACCATTAGGCATCAGATGCTTAAGCCATTTTTTTCTGACCATAAGCGCAATTTTTTTGTTTAAAGCTTCTTAGGTTTTAGTAATAAAATTGTTAGCATACTATTTGGGTAAGATTTAAGGCTAAAAAAATTGTCACATCACCAAACTTATTTCTAAAATAGAATGGACTATTTTTACATTGGATATTAAAAGCAAATCTACAAAATCGTGTTCATTGATTCGGTTCAACGTTTTAATCTAATACTTGACACAATTATATTGAAAGTAGTATCATCTGCCTGAAAAAATTGTTGAACTGACGTATAAATTTAACATAGGGCACAGATTCGTCTCTATGCATAGTTTTAGATTATCGTATAGTACTTTAACGCCCGAAGGAAAAAAGTAGATGAATCTTTAATTCATTTTGCTTATAAAGTATCTTTGAACCAGAAGATATTAAAAATAATATGATTAATCGTCGACTAGGAAAAAATCAGAACTTTTACTAAATATCTCTTTCCACCGTAAGCCACTATTTAGTGAAAAATATTTGCAGGATTTTAATTACCTTTATATGAATTTTACTGAGTTAGTTTTTGTGATCTTTTTTTAAATAAAATGCTAAGAATGAAACCTTTATAATGTATAAAATGATTATGTATTACTAAGAAATCTTTATTCACAAAAAAAATTCCCAAACGTTAAAAATGTCAAGAACCGCAATGAGACATACATAATAAAGCAAAATATGATAAAGGGAAAACCAAAAAAATATCAACAAAGAGACATAAATACATTTAGAACTCATAACTTTGCGATAAAAAATAAGTGCTCATTTTCTTCTCGCAGAACAGTTCTATTATTCAACAGTATGTTTTGCTGAAAATGGATGTGAAAAAAATTGTGGCCGTTAAAAGTATATTTTTATGGATGAAAAATAAAGTCTTGCAATTATATTATGCAAAAAAAATCGAATAATAAGATTGGAAACGGGTTATACAACTTTTTTTTTAATTATTTGCGTTAACACAATCAGTTTGAGAGCTATCTATTTCATCATTATTCATAATTGAGAAAGAGATGGCAAGTTTGGGTTTACGCCCCTAGCTCTAAAGTACGTGATACTGATATACGTTCGATATACTTATCATTACTCCTGTTTATATTTTGAACAAATTTATAGAAATTAAAATCATTACTGTTTTTTATATTTATCATTTAATCGGAGTAATGATAAGTATCGTGTGATTTAGAGCTAATAGTAAGTGCGTAAACCTAAACTTTCCATCTATTTCTCAATTATGAATAATGATGAGATGGATAGCTCTTTGAAGTGACTGTGTTAACGCAAATAAAGTATAGAGTTTAGCGTTCATATTTAGTTTTTTTATAACAATATTACGACTTACAGTAAGTGAAAATTGAATAATGCACATATAAACCAAATTTTGACCAATAGAATAGCGCAAAAAACAATTATCACTTTTCAGAAGTCAAAAATTCACGTCAAAAGCAATAAAATCATGCCGTCACCATTGCAATACCGAGCGTTCCCACTGCCGACACAATTTTATTGCTTTTAACGTGAATTTTTGACTTCTGTGAAGCAATAATTGTTTTTTGCGCCCTCCTATTGACCAAAATTCAGTTTTAATATACTTTGACCAACACTCTTATATAAGAAAATCGTAATCATATCGATAAGGATGGCTATCATATTTTTAATACATGGAGAAATATTCGAGATGCAACATACGTATTTCTGTACTTCTTCTTCCACTTATTTTCCCTTGAAAGAATAATTTTGCCAGTAAAAATACATATCTAATCGTGAAAATGTATTCGAACTTCACTAGGAAAAATATAACTTCACTGACAAATATACATTCACTGTAACATTTATATATCACATACGAATAAATAATGCTAAGTATGTAAATTGTATATATTACTTCGTATTAAAAAGTTTGAATAGAACCTGCCGGATAAATTATATTTTCACTGGTAAAAATATATATCTACCGGTTCAAATGTATTCTGATTTAATTTCACTGAAATGGCATATTTTAAAAAATATTTTCGGGATAGATTTTTTAGGGATAACATGAGAATTTTTGGTTTAGAATCAGGAAGCAAAATTTGGCCAGTCAACGGTAATTAGTTTAAGAAAAAAACCTAAGGAAAAAGTTGCTATTTTACATTTATTGTAAAAGTTGCAAATACAAAATTTTGTTAGAAAATATCATACTTCGTTTTTACCTGTACCATAATATAGGATACATTTGCAACTTTTACAATAAAGGTTTCAGTTTGAACTGTAAAATAATAAGTTCTTCCTTTAGTAAAATAATGAAATATTCAATTTGGCGTAAAAATTAACACCATAAATATTTCGGTGAAAACCTGTTGGTCATGTACGTTTTGTTTTTTTAGTGTTAAAAATAAAAAATATTTTTTTATATAGTAATAAATAAAAAATTATCATAATATACATAAGTTTAAATGCATATAATATGTCGGGATCAGCTGTGAACGTTGCGACATAATTAATCGCGAGCTAAAAGTGTCTCAATGAAACTAATTCATTTATGTCTCTTAAATATTTAACAAAGTTATTCGATGCACAGATTAATAAAACGGTATTCATTAACAGCGTCAAAGCGAAGGAATGCGGTTCGAACCGTACCGAGCATCCCTGGATTACATATTCTATAGAATTTTTACCGATTTAAAATCTAATTAAGTATTATACAATCGGCACTGCTCAAGATAAGCGGACTATAGGGAACAAATTAAAAAATAATATGACATTCCTGATATTAGTTTTTACCGTCACATATTCGATTTATTATAGTCATGTCAATTTAGATTTAATTTAACTTTTAACAGAAAATAAATTTGTAGACTAATTGGTATAAAATATGCACAAATAGCTTAATGCATATTTATTTAAAATACATTTTAAATAAATTTACACGATTTGTTAAATAGCTAGGAACCATCTAAATATTAATTTTATTTTTATAATTTATTTTGTTGAAAATTATCGTAGGTATTCACGCATACTGCTGTACTGTATGGTCATTAATTCGGTCACTTAGTATTCAAAGTGTGAAAAGGTGGTACGACGTCAGAATCTTTTCTATTGCGAATGACGTCATCGGATTTTTAAAATACGTCAAGTAATACATCGTCGATGACAATAGTTTTACATAAAACCAATAAAAGCGATACACCAGATAACGCGTGTATAAAAATAATAAAAAAATATATTCATTCAAGTGGATAGTCACGTTAATGGAATTTAATTACGAGATCGATACATGTCATATACGCACAAACAATGTTAGGACATACGGGTATTTTTTATATTTTGCATAATTCAAGATCATATTGTATGTATGTATATTGACTGTATGTCGCGTTCTCGAAACCCACTCGAAAATCAAGGATGTGGGTCATACAGAAATGTCAGCAAATCCATAAACGCGCTCGGTACGAAAGCGACAATGATGACCGCGAATCGTTACGAAAAAAATTACTATGTCACGATTTGATGACTTGATTGTGGCAAATATTATATATATTTACAATAGCAGATGACCACGTGTTTAAAAAAATGTACACATGACATTTTTTATGATCGTGTTTTTCAGCCTTTTATGTTCGAACTTTGGTCAACGAAATGAATTTAGATAATGATAATACGTACTACAAAACATGTTTTGCATGCTACATAATTTTGCAAATAAACAGTTTTAAATATATATATATATGTAATTTGAAAATATTCAAGAAGAAATTTGATGTTTTTCAACACTAGATATAAATTGATCGAACGCTAAATGGTAATAGGCGTTTAAGAGAAATTTTAAGAATTGTCTAAAACGTTTCATATAAACCTAACTAAATAAAATAAAAACATAAAACAATTACTATTTAATGCGAAAGGAGAGCCTGTTTATTATTTACAAGCACATAAAATCGTGGCTCAATTATGCTACACGCAAAAGAGAACGAGTATCTATATTGTTCCGGTACTTTGTATTGAAAAACAGTTTCGCAGAGTTAAGTTGAAGGAAACGGTAGAAGAGCTTTTAAAAATTAAGCCAAGTTCAGAATTTTCTGTTTAAACATGAATCCAAAAGAAGGCCAGTGATTTTAAGAATCATCTTTAATCCTTCATCAGCAGTTAAATCTAACCATTGATATTCAAATCTGCTTTTAATGCAATAAATGGATTTCGTATCCATGTGATTCATATTCATGGATCATCTTCCCATGGAAAGTAAAATTCGAAACGATCGATTAAGTTCCTTAAGTGTCCAGTAAAGACTTTTTGTAAATATGACACATCAAGCATATTAAAGCTTTCGTTTTAACCGTTGATAGTGTAAGCCATTGTAAAGCACGAAGCTATCTTTCCTTGCATGAAGGTGTAGAGTTCATTTTAGTACAGATATCTGCTAAATAAGCTAACTTAGCTATCTAATCCACATTTTCAAATAATCCTGACTAACACGATTTTTCACACAGAAATTCAACTACTTCTCTCCGCAATTCTCGACAACTAACATATCTGCATACAAAGAAGCTGTTTGTGTTCAGCCTATAAGTTATCACACAGTGCAGCGAATATTCTTGAATTTAAAGCATTTGCCTTTAAATAATTCACAAGTTTTATAATTTTACTGAGAACATTGTTTAGTTTTCTTGACATTTTCTTGGTGGCAAGGATTGAAACAGTGAATAAATGAAACAGTGTGTTGACTTGCATTCATGTGCTATCGTTTTTATTTGAAAATAATTTGTAACGATATGTTTATTGACTAATATTCCGTGGATCGTGGACCAGTCCACGATCCTACTTTGGGCAACTAATTTTAGTTAATGTTTTTATTGGCAAAATTAATATTTTTATATAGTTGCTTGAGTAATTTATTAATATAAAATATTTATATAATTTAAAAGCGGCTCAAACATAACTATTGTTGTATTTTATAAAATACATAGACAATATGTTAAAATATCTACTATCTAGAATATAAAAAAATATTAGCATAATACGTATTGAGTTATATATCTCTCGCGAACAGCTTCATAATTATTATAAATAATGATACATAGCACACATTAGAATAATTTAAATCTTTATGAATTCCAGTTATTTATATTTTTCAGTATAACAAATATGTATGGATTAGGGATTCTGTGTCGAGACAACCCGGGAATTTATTCCCGAGAATTCAAAGATTTTTTGCTGTCTCGAGTCCCGGGAATTTTAAAATTAATAACCCAGGACTCGAGACTTTCCGAAGTGCAATTTCACAAAAATATGTAAAGAGCGAATTTGATGTCGAGCTTAATTTATGTCTCGATATGAAGACAAGGTGGAATTCCTTATTACCCATGATCTCGAGATTTTGAAAGTTACGAAATTGCATTAGAAAATCATTAATTGATCTTGGCATCGGCCAAATTTGGAATGAATCGAACATTCACGTATTGGAAAATATTTGTGAAGTACTCACTCCTATAAAACTGGCAGTTGAAGCTCTAAGTCGTCGAGATGCCACTTTATTAACTTCAGAAATTATTGTTAATTTCCTTTTAAAAAAAATATTTGAAATCAACACAACTCTGTCACACGAACCACCAAAATATTTCAACGACTAGAAATAAAAAATTCAACTTTAAAAAGGAGTTTCAGATATTAGACTCAACTATCAAGCGAACTCCGAATCTAGAGCTTTTATTCAAATCATTGCTTACAATTAAGCCAACATCTACAGAAAGCGAGAGAGTTTTTTCTACATCTGGAATATTTGCCACAAAAACCAGGAACAGGCTATGTGATTCATCATTAAACGCCTTGGTGTTTTTAAAAACATATTTTTCCTTACAAAAGTAAAGGTTTTAACTTAATATTGATATAAATATTTCGATTAAAAAAATTGTAATAAATTAAATTTAAATAAATATCGAATAAAGTGTTTTTAAATTGTTTCAATAAATTTTCACCTATCGTACCTATAACACAAATAATATAAGTTAATAATAATAAATTAATTAAAGTTAATAATAATAAGTTAATTAAAGTTAATAATAATAAGTTAATTTTTTACCATAATTTTTTTTTCATGATTATACGAAAAATAATCAAAGTCTCTCGGGACTTTAAAAATTTGGGTCTCGAGTCCCGGGAATCGAAAAAACCCGAGACTTCACAATCCCTAGTATGGATAGAAGCAATATATATTAAAAAGTTCGTTCTTTATATTTATATATAATATAATAAAATATAACTGTACAACTCTCTTGCTTTTCGGACGCATTAACAAAATTCACGAAAAAATTCTTTAAGCTGCCAGTTAATGCAATTTTATATAGTATTTTAGAGAGCACGTAAAAATATTTACGAATCAATGAGTAATATTTATGTGATATGGATCAAGATCCACCCTTAAGCATCACGGAAGAAAAACAGATATTTCTAACAATATACTAAATTCAAGTATTTAATTTCTAATTGAAAATGATCCCGATAAAGAGAGAAGTTGAAAAGTAACTCAAAAAATAATGATATGTTTTGTTACAATCAGTTTGACAATGAAATAATAGCAAGGCAAAGCAACAAACTTCAGATGGTTATTTCTGCTTTTTTACTGCATCGCAACCGACAAACTCCGATATGGAATCTTTTCAATTCATCATCATAAATTAAATACTTCTTCATATGTAATACATACATATTTCCTTTGGTCTATATATTTCTTAATAAAGTTTTGAGTTCTCACGAATATTTAATCATGGAATACATCGTGTATTTTATTTGTATTTGTATATTATAGAAAAAAATCGATATACGAAATTTTAATTTACAGACGATTTTTATGTAGCATATTATTGCTTGTATCAAGACGTATAAAGTAAGCCAATATTAAATACATATAAATTCTATGACAAATTAAGTTTAACACAGATTATTTTTATTATGTAATAGGAAATAGAAATATTATTTTTTCGCTTATGTGGACATTAATATTTAATATATGTACGTATAAGTTCATCCGACCTTGCCAGTTCCGATAACTCGTTCACTACCCATTACCTGGACTTGACCTACGAACGGTTTGTTGAACCGCATATAAATTATAGTGAACACGAAGGTGATTTACACCCCTGCCATGGTCACCAATCACCACATCAACCTTGACCCATCATTGGTAGACACTTCCTAAGCAACAGGTGTCTCCGGAACAAGAAAAAAATCGATATTTACATACCGTGATTCATACCGATATACCTATATCTAACAGTGAAAGTTGCTTTTCTAATAAAAAAGTGGCCTTAGATTTCCCATCTGTTACATAGAGGCATACAATGATAACGATTTGAAATTCTTGCGATGAGCTGTGATCCAGTTAAAATAAACCTGATGTATTATAGACCAAATAGACAGCTTACTGTGCAAGTCATGGACGGAACTACAATTATATATATAAGATAACATAGAGAAAATGCTATAATTATCTGGTCAGTATGTCGCTTCTTGTACACTGTATTATATTTTATAATAATTCACGTGACGTATAGAACGATACCTTTACAATAAATATGTGGACAAGGGAAAGTTTGCTATTTGACCGATGCAAAAACGGTAAATTTGCTTCCGCATTCGAAGCGGCGAATAAGGCGTAACGATTTTGCTGGAGCATATTGATAAATAGTCAAAATTACAGGTGGCGACTGATAATCGAAGCAAAGTGGTGTAACATGGGAAAAGTGAGGAAGTGAGATGCAATAAAATACTTTACGAGCGACCAGGCGTGAAGAAATTTGCATAAAGAAAATTTTCAACATTTTTTCTATTCTGTCAATCGAGTTTTTTGACCCTAGTCCAAAAGTTAAATTAATTTCAATGCCAAACCAAACGTTCGATATGAAGCAGTCGACGTTAATAGCTTAAGGTAGAGGTCGTTATGTATTTGCACGATTAGCGTAAACAAACGTTTTTTAGCGGTAATTTCTAAATTTGATTGTTGAGTAAAAGTGTATATTATAAAACCGCAGCACGATAATCTAAGCGAAAACATATAATTTCCAACCAGGATTTCAAAATCACAAATATTTATATATGTATGTATATGTACATAAACACAATTCTTAAATAGTATGTGGAAAAATCGATTCTTTTCTTAATGTATCATATTTAACAATCGAAACATCTGCATCCATATAAATAAGATACTGCTATTTATATTATACATTTCCAAATCTATGGACATTATTGTTCATTCCCCATAAGGTTATGTAAATTTTTAAATTTACATCATATTTTAGAAAAATCCATTTAATCATTGCTCTTAAGCGACGACCTCAAAATTAATATTTTGAGGTCTGAATCGCCACACCATGAAAAGCCTTAATTGCTTTATTTTTTTTAATTATCGTACTTATATTTAATTAAATTAATAGTCATTATCAATATTCATGTATTTGATTTTATTTTTTGATTGGACTACTTTTAATTGTTCTACTTTTACTTTAATAGTAAAAGTATAAAATAAATTAATGTATAACCGAGATTTGACAAATAGCGCGGTTAAAATAATTTAAAAAAATACATATCTAATAAATTATAATTACTCACATTACTAAGCTTAAAGATTTTTCTATGAAACAATATAGTTACTACTTCTTTCCGATTTCACAAGAAAACCCAATGAAATTATAAAGATTTTGCAGTTTCTCAGTTTAGTTCTTATTAAAATTGAATTTGTTGTCAAAAAAAGATCAACAGTACAACAAATGTAATGTTTGAGATACTCAACTTGAGACTTAATTAAGTGATTAAAGATATTAAAGTACACCTAAATTCTTTGACTAATCATCATTAAGAGGTAAGTTTATGGGAGATCACGCTACAGGTGATAATTTGAGCTATTTTTGGTAAATATCTAATTCTTTAATCCAATACAGATTTATTTTGGAATCGATATTATTCGATGAAGTTTGAATAATACTATGATGAAATTAAATAAGCCCTTATTGAGTTGTTTTTTATTGCATATGTATGTGTAATGAATTGGTCATTCATTCAATCGCTCGCATTCGTTAAACTGCTTTGGTTTTGTTGCATAATTTTCTGCCTACATAACTTTTAAACGAGGAACCAATCCAAATCAGAATAAAAAAAACCATTTGGAATGTAACACATTAACAATTTATTAAATATATGTACTATTGTAATTAAAAGAAGAAATAGGATATTTAATTAATCTCACACGAATATATTTTACCTCATGAAACTGCGTTTTCCAACCCCGATTTTTAGAAATCGCAATGGATTTTAGTTCAAAGAACACACTGAAGGCCACTCGATGGCTCAGCGTCCTTGCTTTTGAATTCGTCTGTGATAAAAGCGAAAATCTCCATACGATCTGGCCACACAAACTTTTTCCCGAACGTTCGAGGCCAACTAAAAACAACAGCCAGTCAAAAGAAAACCACAACAGCCGATCGGATCTTGAGCAATGTTTAAGTTTCGACATTCACAAACCCATACTGGGCTTCACCATAGTTGGTTGACTCCGTTAGTTTTGGCACGGATGAGAAACAGCGTCACCCCATAGTCCGCGAGCACCATGATATTGTAGTAGGACCCCGTTGAGCACGCATAGACCGTGGCCGTTCGTCTTAACACTCTGATTCACAAGATCAACTACCTCTGGTATCGAGAAGAGCCACTTCCATGGAGATGAAAAAGAAAAAGAAAAACAAGAACGGTACTGAGCGACGAGCACGAGAGATACTGACAACGAATTTCTAAAACCACTATGCGAAATATGCAACTGACATATCATTATACTCATGTAACAGAGAAGCGAGATAAAATAATTAAATTGTTGATCTATCTTTCAGTTATAAAACAAAAAAATAGACAATCATGATACGTGAATAGATGGTTAAAAATGTAGATGATTCATTAGGCCATTAGATATCATTCAAAAAACAGTTTCCTCTTAGTTAAATGAGTATCAAAATAAATGCTTTGGAAATTAATAATGAATACTATAAAAATAATCGTCAAAAAAATAAAAGTAGTTCGGTAAAACCTGATAGATATCTAATACATATCATTATAGTTATTACGATGATTTACTTGTCTGTCAGTATGTCACACAGTTTGTGACCCTGATTGAACAAAAATTGACGAATTTTTATTTTGTATTTTTCGAAAATTGTGTAGTTTCGTATATCCCCATTGTTTTATATAGATATGTATGCTCACCATAATTTCCAAAATTAGGTTATTTAAATCCCTTTAATAACTGGCATTATTATGGTTGTTAAAAACTCGTTTTCATTGCATGGCTTCAATTCGTACAATGCAGTTATAAAAAAATCAGAAGCTATGAAATCTGGCGACTTTTATTACGCGATTTTCTCCTAATTTTTTTAATAAGTTTAGGGAAGACTTGGAAGTCCAAGTTTCACTTGACATTTACGTTAAATTATACAAACGATATATTATTAAAACTCTCATGCAAAATATTTCTTTGATAGTTGTGTTTAATATAGTATATATAATTTCTATTTATACACAAATAAAAAATCAGAAGCTGTGAAATCTAGCGATTTTTCCCCTAAATTTTAATTTTAATAAGCTTTAATCCTTTCACCGCGAATGACTTCTATAGAAGTCATCAAGAAAATCGCCATTACTCATTGGGCACCTAAAGGTGCCATAAAATTTGAGCCTAATAATATGGTTATTTAGTATAATTTAAGGCTGTAAGTCACTTGAATTTATGAAACCATATTTTTTTTGGGGAAACACGAATATGTGCCTCCCCATGAGTTAATAAATTTCGGAATGGCGCGCAAAAATATCAGCCGTTTTGAAAGGCTTAAGAAGACTTGAAGTCTCGGATTAAATTGATGTTTACGATGAATCTTACACAAAACCTACATCAATAAAACCCTTTTGCAAAATATTTTGCCTGACAGTTGTGTTTAATACCAACCATTTAATAATAAGCTGGAATTTAATATTAGCCTTACGGATTGTGTTTGTTTCTTTTGGATCTTTGACTAAATTCATTTTTACAATTTTCTATTGATTATAGAATTGCTCTTCCCAGCTTTTCTTCATCCTAGCTATTTTTTTATTATTCACCATTTTGAAATAGACTTACTAACGAACATAACGAATATACTAACAATATATATTTTTAAACATTTGCAATATAGTTAAAACTGCTGCAGTTATCGTAGCAAAAACCCATATAAATGAAAATGTAAAAAAACTTTTTCTTAAATTTTTATTACATTTAATTTAAGCGCTTTAAATTTTTTTAATTGGATAAAAGTATAATCTAATTAAAAAAATTAAAAAATTCTAATTAAAAAATAAATCTCAACTAGATTTGTTAGTCAGTCTAATCATAAACTGAGATTTAATGGCGATATTATATATACTAATACAGTTATCGATATTATATGTACTCAAATTTCATTATATTGTATATATTGATAGTCGATAATACTGCAAAAAATTAATTTGTTTGCGTTTACACCGTTGTAACGCATTGGGCTAGCGCCTATCATGTTACAAAGAAACATTTTTTCCAAATATGAATCATCTCATCTAAATAAATGAATAACTAATTATATAGAAATATAAATACATAACGAAGATATTCATGTTTTTTTTATAACAACTACTATTTATGTAGAATATGTATAAGCTAAAAAATATGCATAATTTACGCTAGTAAAAATTTTATTACTTGTAAATCATCTTCTTATTAAAAATATGCAGATATTTGCCACATATAAATTATAAATTTAAAACTATTCTAGAGGTTTATGTTAAAATAATTATAAGATATAACAAATTATAATATGGCAAAATTTTACAGTAACGTAAATCAGTAAATCAAATTAATTTTATTATTATGTACATACATACATACAAACAATACTGATTTTAATGTGCCTATTTTATTTTATCTTTAGCAACGTTAAAAATAATGTATTATATAACCCTATCATGTATTATAAAAAGCAGAACCTTGAATAATTACTGAGCAAAATAAATACTGAATTAAAATATGATATTAGCCCACTAATCAAAACTATACTTATTTACTACATAATATATTATTATTAAACGGCTCAATTAAATTTAATATTAAATAGTTAGATAAGAGCTTGAGTACTTATGTAAACACATAGTTTTTTAAATTAAAATTAAAAAAATATACAAGACTATAATTAATTTGATGTGCCACTTTTATATGCTTATAATAATGATTATACGTAAATAAAAAAAGTAGATCCTGAACATACATAATTTTTTTATAGCACCCAAAGCTCATCTAAGTTCACGTTTAATTTTAATAAAAATCAGCCAGATGTTCATTATATTTTACCGCTTCATTATAAGGAATGTACGAATGGTTCGTGATTTAATAATATACACTTTCGCTTTTATAATACATCGAAACCTGAAGATTAGAATTAATTTTAAATGTAATAAGAAAATTTCTCAAAACAAAGCTATTGACTATATGTATATCCATGTATGGTGAAGACTTAAACTATAAATATCCTTGAGACTGACATTAAATATTAATCGTACTTTCAACTCGCAATCGAGGTCTTGCGTGTCTATACATTTCAATGATTAAAATATTATCGTTGTCGCAAATATAATATAATAAACTACATAATACTATTACTATTGTATATATATATGTTGTTAATAAATAGCAATAACTGTTTATATTTGTCGTTGACGACAAGATGCATTTCTGTAAACAAATTTATGACTATTATCAGTCAGAAGATAAACTCTAGCGATAACCTCGCTGTTGGATCTAATTACTACATCGCAGACACAATGAAAGCACAGCGTTAATCACTAACTATGCAATTTCAAGATTTAAGAGCAGTGTAAATAATTACGTTTCCCACAAATTGTCAAAGTGACTAGTTGCTCAAAAATATTTTATATATTTTATGTATCAAGCTTGTGTAAAGGTAAGTAATATCAAGCCGGATGGATCAAAAGTCACGTAAACAAAAACACAGGATTAGATCATTGCTGACGAGTGATTGGATTTGTGCAACCACTCCTCTCTATAATGCTAGGAATTCGCTTGTTAATTGAGTTGAGCCTTATTCGCACACCCACCATGGTAGACCAAAGATGGAAGTAGGACTCTCAGTACTTGTCCACATTCAACACGCGACCTTACGCAAAAATATTGTTGTTATTGTACTTAAAAAATCTACCTTAGTCTTCCGCTCACTTCCTCAAAGTCGCACTTCTGCAAAGCTTTGTGTTATATAAACTTGTAGAAAGCACTGTTTTCGAGTTTGTGTCACTTTGTAGGGTTTTAGTATCGCGATTCCGGTTCAGTCATTCATTCGTCACTGAGCGACGAAACACACAATCACTCGCAGCGACCGCTCGAGCCACACTGAACGCTCAGTGGTCATTCCAGCTCGATTGGTAAACCACATGTATCTTGGCAACGGCGTGCTACATATACAGAGATTTTCGCGTGAAAGGCTAACGGGGAAAGTTTTTTAATCGGATGCTTATTTTTTTGGATGCAGGGTGAGTCTTGGATGTAATTAAGATTTGGCTAATTCCGAGTCCGGCGTCACGCTCAAGATCTTGACCAATTAAGGCAGTGATATCTCAAGAATGGTTTGCCAAAAATGCGTACTTTTCTAAAATCAAGAATAAAATACAAATTAACATAAAGTGAATGCATTCATTTGTAATTAAATGATAAATGTGATATCTTACTTTCTGTAAAATATATTAGTCCCAACATAGTATATCCACACAAATAAAACGTGTTATTAAATCTAGACTATCAATGAAACTATATAATATCTAAATAGTTCAATTCACCTATAAAGTGTTGTATCAGAGATTTATACTGTGTCATGTATTCCAAAAATAATCACCATCACCATAATCTGTAAGAAGCATAAAATACTACAATAACATTTTTATATAATGCACACAATAATACGAATAAAAATGTTTCTAAAACGTAATTCGAAATGGTCTAAATACTACAGATCTGAAAATAATGGTAGCACAAGTGAACATTTCGAAAGTGAATATGATCGTTTTTTTTATGCTTACATAGCGACACTTTTGCATTGTGTTGTTAACAACGAAAAAATGCTCGTATTGTGTAAACTATTATGTACTTACAGCATTATAAAAATAAAATAAAAAACACGCTTTAATTTATTCATGTACTATTACCTTTGAAAATGATTATAATAATAACATACCTACATATAGTCGATGATCGTTTTTTATAAATTATATTTAAATATTTTCAAAGTTTATCTGCTTACTAAAAACAATATTTTTTACAGAATGTTCGCTACCTTTCACGGCCTTCATAAGTGCTTTCGAACGTACTGACTTTTCCGAGATTTTCTAAACCATCATGTGTCGATAAAAATACAATAAAAATGCAGGTATCATCGAGCAACGGTATTAATTGAGGAAAAATGCATTCGTAAAAAAACAAATACTCTGGTTCCTCATCAACCAGCTAAATCGGTTTGAGGAAAGTTCAATGATTCTATAATTGACCACCGATGATTTTAATTTATTTGTTTGTCATTTTTTCCGGAAAATGCATGTGATTTTTTTTAAACTATTAATTAAATTAAAATTTAAAATGAAGCGATAAAATAAGGGTTTAGGCTCTAGGGCGTTTCATCGCCGGCGAATTAATTATTTTTAATATCGTTTTTTTAATTGAAAATTCTGTGAACTATTCTTGTTTTATTTTTTTATTGCTCGAGCAAATTTAATTTATTGAATTGTTTGGAAATATTTAAGCTTTACATTTCCAGCTGATAATGCAATGTAAAATATGTTACAATATGAACAGACATTGATATGTATATTAAGTAAATAAATTAATTAAATAATAATAACGATGAATTCCAAAGCAACACACGTGCATATAATTGGTATACGAAAAAGCTACATAACACGCGAAAAGATATAGATAAAAGTAGATCATATAAATCGATTATTTTCCTTAAAAGTTTTAATGATTTTAATTTTTTTAACATAGTTTTTACTACCGTTTCCATAATTTTGAAAAGAGCATTTTTATAGTGCAATAATTCATTAAATGTATTTATATTTTTTGTAAATTATCCATACATTATAAAGATTGTAATATTACATTAAAAATTTGTGTTTATGGCTATTTTTAATAGTAAAATATAATCTCGAATGCGTATTCAAGTAAAAAGTATTGACAGGAAATATTTTTTTAGCTATTAAAATTAAAAATTGTGAAGATAATGAAAAATATAATGTTACTTTTCTAGTTTTTTTTAGAAAGTTCATGGTTATTTAGAAAACATGATTTTTTACTTCAATAATAATTTAATTAATAATATTGAATATCTTCTCAAATCTCGATATATAGGATTAAAGTAATTCATTATTATAATAACGTTATATATCAATATTTTAATATTAGCTACTTGAAATATTTTGGATTTTGTATTTTAATTTTATTTTTATTATTATAAATATACATATACAGATTATTTTTCTTGAAACGTTTGCTCTATTGCATATGTATATCATCGGCGATCAATTATAGAATCTGTGATATTTCCGTTCGATGAATTTTCCATTCGACAAATTTACCTGTCGGTGAGCTTTCCGGATTCCGGATAATGATTAATGATGTGACCAAGTTTCACATCCTTTATACATATCTTCCAAGGACGCTTGAAAGAATGGGAGCTAATACTAATTTAGAGCCAATCACATTATTATTTAGCTCCACTTCCTATCCACACACATAGTGAAAGCTTATCCATTGAAACGTAAGTGACTCATTCATCGAAATCGAGATCCATCAAAACAATTTTTGATGCATCTCGCTTTAATGCATAACATTTTATTTGAATTATCGATTCTAATAAATCGATTTGTACGTGCTGATAAATTGATTCGTCGTACCATGCATCTTTTAGAAAATATGAAGTATAAAAAAAGTGGTAATAGTTGAGAACGCATCTGAAAAAAAATAATTTGAATCGATACACCTTATGGATAATAAAATAATTATAGCAATTAATTCAGGTCACTTTCTTACCAGCATTGTGAACAATATGGAAAAGCGCTACCGATATGATATTAGAACCTAATAATTGGCCATAAGAATTAGAATCACTAGTATACGATTTTTATTTTCTTAACCCAAAACACTTCATGCGTTTAGAGATTACGTTGACAATAATGGACAGTATATAAAGTCCACTAATAATGTTTTGAAAAACTGTCGTTCTACAGAGTGTAAAAAGGATTAATTTATATGAATTTAATGATAACAAATACTCGATCCAGCTTAATTATTAAACATATTACAAACCTAATGTTTATTAAACTCCATAGTCCACCGATTGCGATGTGGAACCCAAAACTTCATGTGAAAAAACACCGATCAGCAGTTGAATCACAGACACGCGTTTTGCAAAGTCCAAGATGTTGAAGAGGATGCAGAATATAAGTTTTTATTATATATAAAACACCATAATTTCAACAAGTGAGAATATTTATTAAATAGAATTTGATTTTTTGTTATTTTTCAAAATTTCTTTCATAAACATTTGAATTACCAATTTTAGAACATACTTTTTTTTTTAATAAAAAAGTAGGGGGTGAGGGGGTAGGGGTAAAAATAAAATACCGTCCTGGTAATGAAAAAAATACATGGAGGAGTAAAAATAAATTACTCAGCAATATCTCTTTTTAAAAAATATATGTTATGTTATTAAAAATATATTTTCCGAGAGAAAATATTCACAGGTGACTCACTGGTGAGTCGATGGCATTTAAGTAAAACTTTGTGGGTGGTTCTTTGAAAAGAAACATTCAAAGGGTATCAAAGAATGCGTATTCGATGCGAAGCGAATAATATTTTTTAAGACATGTCTCGAAGCTAATAAAAAATGTTTTTTTTATGAGGTAATTCATAATAATTAATGCTTTTTGGAATTCTTGGATGTTCTGAAATGCCGATTTCACTAAAGTTTTGTTAAGTCAAACCTTAGTCGTATGCAGATTTCTAAATGCTATTGTTTAAAAATAGTAATACTTTCAGAAGTTGATTAAATAAGCTTGAGTTACTATTGGAAACTGAAAATTTCGTAAATCCGAGTAAATTACCACAACGCAACCTTCAATGTTGGTAGTCCTATAATATTTGTAAGGAATTTGAACCATAAAATCTGTAAAAGGGAACGAACTAGATATGATTTAAGGAAATATCCTGAGACATTTGATTATTCTTAAAAAAAAACATTAATTCCTATATATTTGCAATTTTGATTCAAGCTGTTTAAATTCCCAATTCGATTTATTTCGCAAAAGTTTTAAAAGGGTTGCGTGTTTATTGGACAGACTATTGAGACGAAATTCAGCAATTTAAATAATAATAAAAAAAATATTACGCAATTTTTGGCTTAAAATTAAGAATGAATATCTCAAGATTGCTACACGAGCTGTAAAATACGGCTGTCGTTTATATCAACGTATATCTGTGAAAAATCTTTCATTCTGTACGCAGCAATATAGCCTAAATACAAAAACAGGTTAAGTTTAGAAGATGAGATTCGTTTGCAAATCTCAAGGATTACTCCGAATATAAATATGCTTTGCGATAAAAAAAACAGGCCCAGCCTAGTCATTAATAATTTTTTTATATTAATTTTCATTTATGTTACTTTAACTTTTTTTGTTCTATTTTGTCCTTTTGTTTGTGTATATTAATTTGTTTTGTATTTACGTGTTTCATATAAAATATAGTTTTATTTCGTATTTTTATTTTCACTTTAAAAACCAGTGTTTCTCAAAAAATCTACCCCCACGATTGTTCGTGATAAGTAAAATAATATTTAGTAAAAAAATGGAACTTTAGTTGACAATCAAAGTTTGATAATTATTGTCTAATTTAAGGGCTCCTTGAAGAATAATATAAACTAGAAAGGTTACAAAGACTGAAAGGTTTAAGACTTTGCTTCTCTCATGGTCAATTTTACTTCACTTAAATTTTTATTTTTCCGATATATTCCGTATTAAAATTTATTTCCTTAAAAAAGTTTTAATACATTCCAAGCAATATTTTTAGGTTTTGAGACTAGTAAAAAAATACTAGATGCTATTTTTTTATTTTATGGATTTTAAAAATATATTTACAATAACAAACTCTAATCGTATTATATAAGGTAACTTAAAAAGAAATGACATATGTTTCTTTACATATTATAGTATATGTATCTAAGTTTAAATACTGCAAAAAATATTTCAAAGCATTCGCAAGATGATGTTCTAAAGGTTTAATATCAGTGATAATGAGGGTTATTTAAAATCATCTAATTTTAATTTAATTAAATTATTTTAGTATTTAATTTCACAAATTTACCCAAAAGCCCGGATTTAAGTGATACAATATGAGTTTGTATAAAAATAAATATATTTAAAGTATCACTATTAATTAGTGTGGCTTTAATTGTCAACTTATGTATGGGAACATTAAATAATTAAATACTTTATAGTGATTTTATAGCCTCATTATGGGTTCCAAAATATATTTTAATGTTTTCTAAAATACTAAAAATTATTGGTGCATAGATGAACATACGTGTATATTTGAAGCGAATTAATTCAACAGCTTCATTAAAATTTTATTGCTGTGTTGTGACGATGTGCTTTAACTAAATAATTGTTGATTTCCCTCGTCTTATTCCATCATTGACCGAAACAAATGTACAAAAATAAAGGTGATTCATGAGTGATTCCCCAAAAATAATTGTGAAAATTTACAAATATTATTAATATATTTACTTTTTAAGAATTTAATTTAATAGGCCCTATTAAATAAAATAAGATTTTTTTCAATTTTGTCTTAGAAAGGCATTAAAAAGAAAGCAAATCGCAAGACTGTATCGATGGCCTAAAGTATAAAATTGCTAACTCTATTTTTGACAACTTTACAGGAAAAACAAAAATTAAATAGACAACTTAAAAATAGGAAAATAAAATAATATCTCAATTTTTGGTGTTTATTTTCAGATTTTTTGAGCACTTGTATTTTGATTAAAGGTACAAGATGACATTGTTTAGTAATATATATTGATCCTCTATTAGAGTGAAGTTCCTAATTGGCAAGTTTAGTTGAAGAGGAGAGCTTAAGTAGTACTCTATTTTTCACCATATCAGTCAAGTAATTGCAGTGAAAAAAAGGTTCAATGATCAATTCTAGATGTTCAGCGAATGCTTTATCTTTTACCTTATTTTCTCGAGCACATTTTTCGTTAACCAGCCTTATTGGTGGTATAAATTATAAATTAATATCTCTAAGAAACATATTCATATTCAATACATGAATTTTTATAAAAATATTTGTGAATCAAATTTTATGTTTTCAATATACTTTCAATTTCTGATATTAAAAACACAATATTGAACAACAAAAAAACATTGCTGACATAACCATACACCTTCTATTCCACATGTTTAATATTCATTCGTTATGGTAATACAATAGCTCCTCTATTATTATTTCATACATATATTATCTTCATTTTCAGCGAGAATTTCACTTGTGTTTTATCAGTAATTAGAAATTTAATCGTCCGTTATATCAATATTGTAATAATCATAAAAAATAAGTTTACGTATAACTAACTCCTTGCGCAAGAGAAGAAATCATATTTTTTATGCCTGAATACTCTGCCAGTATTTCTCGATCTACAATATTTGGAGCGTTTACGGTTATACAATCGGTTAACTTTAAAGGTATTTTCATAACCATCAAACAACATTATAATGCTACCGTTTTTAACGTTCTTTTTGAAATGCAGTTACACCAGTTTATCGCTTACCCGACTGAAACGAAGATCGTAATTGGAAATTATTCAATAACGTTCAATGCAACATGTCTAATATGGGAATAACACGCATGATAACAAACATTTTTTATTATTAAATAACAGTTATAAGAGGCTAGTAATACTAACTGTATATTTTTTGTGATTTTTTATGAATTGCATAATTTAAAACAAAATTTATTTTAGAGTCAAATTCTTGATGTTTTTATCAAAAATAATTCAATATTATTCACCATATAAGAAATGTGGGCTGGTTATAAGTAAAAGTTTTCTTTTTTACGGATATTCGAAAAGTAAGATAATAAGCAGTAGTAATTTAAGAGTTAAAAAGAGTTCAAGAATTTACCAGGCCTCAGCCAGGAACCTCATTTAGGAGGGGCAGGTGTGAGCATTTGCCCCCTCCCCTTTAATTTTTCCAAAAAATGCATGTCATTTAATGAAATACTATGAACCTCCACTTCATTTCCTACTTAAAATATATGTGCGAAATTTCATCTGAACTCGCACAGAGCGTAGCTAATAACATAATCAACCGTGACAATTCTTAAAAAAGAGAAACGAATTGCTTTCCCTTTGACTGTCCAATCTGGTCCAACCAAACAGTCATCTCTAATCTCCACGAGTGCAACTCGATCTACAATATGACTTGAAGGCCACTATGACAACGGCAAAATTTATATATTGTCCCGACCTTCGTGTCAAGGATGTTTATTTTTTATTATTTTTTCAAGATAAGCTTGCTATTATTAATTGCTATTTTTGCTATATGTTAGTTAAATGTGAAGGTGCCCCAGGCGTCTTCGAAGCGGATTGAACTCCGGTTTCCGGACGTTGAGCAAGATGCGAAGGGAGAAGCGGCGACTTTACTTTTGTGATTAGGAAAATATAATAACGTTGTGATTGCAGTGTGTTTAAAAATATCTGTGCCAATTCCTAATCTTACTAAGTACAAAGTTCATTTAGTGATCTGATTATTCTACGCTAAAATTCATCATCATCTCGATTACGAATAGGTAAAATACTGCAAAATAGTATCGTGTGTTTTAAAAGAGGAAAAGGTGGCAATCATTATAAGGAAAGGAACTTGTCGGGACCACTCACAATCGTTGAGGCAAAATCAGTCATGCAAGACCTGTTAAAAGGGCCGGAATATTGTATACCTCAAATTGAAAAATATTCAAAACAGTTTTATACTTAAAACGTAGAAGTGACATTCAACACGAGGAAAAGATTAGAAAACATTTTTATTTTACCGTTCCGTTCATAGACACTTTTACTTTTATATCAATCTAAATAGACAAAAAAGTGCGCATTTTATCAAATAGCTTACAGTGAAAATGTTTTCAGTCTAAAAATATTTCAAATCCCATAATGAAAAAACTGAAAAACGTTTATTATTATTTTAAAGCTAGATAAATATGAAGATGTAATAAATACATTCTAGATTTTCTTAAGAATCAGTGCACAAAAGCAATTAAACGCAGAACAACCATGATCGACGAGAACAATAAATAAAATTTTAAAAATACACATAGAGCAAGTCAATGATTCTATTGAATAAAACATATATGTATAACTATAACAATCTTAATAACAACAAAAAAACAATATCGCCCTGTGTACTTACACATACTTTGTACCACCCCTCGTGGCAACTAACCAATCACAGAGCATAAATTTGTATGATCACGCATTGAACGATGTTTTTGTATACTGACTATTAAAAATTAATAGATAAATAAAAATTTTTTATGAACATTATTTTTATAGTAATATTTTTGTGACGATTAATTTTTAATATGTATTCCCGATAACTTTACATTTAAGATAATGTACTTTAGCCATATCGAGTTTAAAAAAATCGTTCAATAATCACGTAATAAATAATTCTACGAAAAACATTTTAAATCCTTTTTTTGCTATCTCACGAAAACTTCGCAGTAATGACATTGACCAGAAAATAGTTCGATAACCTGTTTCGATTAACGACAAAAACCAAGCATACCTATTATGGCATTTCATGTTACATTTTCGTATATTTTAAATGCAACACAATCACATTTTCCTTCCTTTTATTAACACTGTAATTTTAATTTAAACTTCGAAACGACAATGACTTAAATTATATTAAATCTAACAAAAAAGAAAATGATTTATTAATAGACTAATCGTTATTGTTGAACTTTTTTTGTTAAGTAAGTTATTCATGTTTTTTTTTACTTAATTATCTAGTATATTTTTCCATTGTACATATAAGTAATACGAGTAAATATGTACATATTTACGAAAAGAAGCGTTACTTTTTTTGTTGCTTCCAACTAATTATGTGCAAAAAATTAGGAAGTGATTTTTAATTGTTTGCACATTATGCTAATTCTCCGATGTCATTCAGAAGTGTTTGGCATTTTAAAATTATATTTTATTATGACATCTGTCGGAAAAGATCCATAGCTAAATTAGATAAAGAAAATATTTTATGGTTTTTAGAAACACACAATAAATAATTACCATGTTATATTCCTGTTCTAAAAAAATACATGGTAATTGTTGAGGAATTATCAAGTGGATTAAAAAACACTTGTGTGATTAAAACATGACGTGTCTTTTAGCATTAAATTGAACAGATACAATTTGTATCAAATTACAAATGGGCGTAAATGAATATTTTTTATCATGAAATAATTACGAATATACCTACATGTTTTATCTATAATAATATTTATAAAAATAAAATAAAAAACACTATAATATGCATAATTACGCATGTACATGTGTATGATGTATAGCCAATTTTTTTTATTATTATTACAAATTTAATGATATATAATATGTGAGTGGAAATAGGATCTTTTCAATTGAAATAGGTATGTAATATAAATACGCATATGACTGAAGTAAATGTTTATTTTCTTATCAGAATATAAATCACATGACAGTAAATTAGTTTAATACTATTAATACTTTCGTGAAGATCTAAAATTTGTACTTTGTACACTAAAAAAATTCAACAATAATGGAATGTTAATAAACAACTTATAACTATATTAATAAGCGATATTATGTAATCAACAAAAAATAAATTAAAAATAAATAATATTACAAATAAAGGATGGAATTTTAAATTAACCCCAAACGAAGGTTCTCGGTCAAGATATATCAATAAAAAGACCTTTAAAATTTAATATCAATCGAAGAGATTCTAAATTTAAACTTAAAAAATATACAACAAACCAAATGCTTTTGATGAAACCAAAGACCAGCTTTTTGATTTATTAAATTACATAATAATACTATAATAAGGGGAAAAATAAACTGTTCTGATTGTTCGTAAGCAAATAAAACATTGCAATGAAGCAGATATTCATAGTTAAATAATAAAAATTAAACAAGTTTATTTACATTTCAATTTGCTATTAACTAAAAATCCTAAAAAACTTAATATTATTAATCATTATGGAGTATAGTTGTTTCCGCACGAGGAAAAATCTTAGTCAATAAACTAAAATCTAATTACAAATGTTTAAGAATAGAAGGTAAGGACGGACGTGTGATTTCCTCTGACAAGAAGGAACGGTGGCATGTCTTTGGTTAGCACTTCTAACCAAGACATGTACAGTGGTGGTGATACTAATGATCTCCTGGGCATTGGCAAAGTCATCACCACCAAACTGGACTTCATCGAATGCTCCAACAGCAGCTCTCTTAAACGAAGATATCTATAAGTCTTGTCTCTTACGGAGAGCAGATCTGCATCGGTGATCCGTGCTATAAATTAAAATTATATTAATATTTCATTATTAAATATGACATGTAAATTTTTCTGCAAAAAATAAAATTATTACCACTATCGGGATCTTCTGGATTTTCAGGAACGAGGAAGTCAGCAATGAGCCTATCGAAATAGGCGATTGAGCTATCTTCAGGCTTCTTTGTTATATCCGGAATCAACGTAAGATCAGAATAATCTATACGAAACTTGGCGAGAAGTGATGCCATACTATACAACACATAATATTATTAAGTGATAGTCAAATTAATATCATATAAAATATTTATTTCAAACATACTTTCTTTGTTCAAACTCCAACTCTGCATGTTTATTGGCTAACGTGAATACTCTAAGTTTGCAATTGGTCCAATTTCTTCTCGTAGATATGATGTAAGGCAAGAGGAGAGTCAAACCTCCATCATCGTACAACCACCACACATCGATTGTGGCGTTGGCACCGTGTTTCTTTTGGAAGTATGTGAGGCTTTGTAGAGTGCGGGCCGGAAGTTCGCCGCCGTCGGCCGAGCGATACTGTGACCATCTTCGATCTCTTTCGTGGGTTTCTGGTGAACGGCCACCGACTGCTCCAACTACTGCATTTACAACATCAGCCATCTTCGAAGGGGCCTTACTGAATCCCAAAATAAAATATAATTAAATTATGACTTTTCAATTATTTAAACACATTTTATTCTCCGTTGATAAATCGACTTTACTCCATCATTCATACACGCAAATCCTCGTCTAGAAAAATGTTAGGACCATTCTTATTTCACTACAATTATTAAAAAATATCCATCTAAATACTACAGCAAAATTCTAAACAAACAATAATTTACTAAATAAAGAATGATCGACGTTGTATGAGAATGTGCATTATCATGTTGCAAAAATATCATGTTATGATTTACTATAACAGGTCTTTTTGTTTTTAATGATTAATGATAGAGCAAAACATTCGTTCTTTTATCATTGCATTCTTGGGTGGATTTTTTTCAGGTAGTGTTCTCAACATCTGGAACGGGTACAAGGTATACCCTAAATAAATAAATAGGTGAGAAGCTTTTGTGATTAAATAAATTGGACCGCAATGGATTCAATGAGAAAAAAATTGTCCGGTAAAAGTAAAAAATAAATAGCAAACATGGAACACATATTCAAAAACCGAATAAACTTTCTGGTTGTTGAATATTTTTGGTAAAACTGATATAATATACAATTTTATAAAAATTATTCTTCAGGTATAACTCTCTACACTGTAAATGCAGTGTTTTAAAATGTTCAATATATGGAATATGTTCCTAGAGAGCTAATAAAGACACTTTCGACAAGACGTGCACAGCTCAAGCTAGCAAAGTAAAATAAATGGTGACTGTGATTGGTCAGTCGCCCTGAGGGGAGGTACCGGTACGTGAAAATACACAGGACCATATTGATTTGCTGTTCTTGAAGTACAGTTGTCGAGATTGTCTTTCTCTACGTGATTTTTGTAATTTTCTTTTGTTCTCAAATTAATACAGTTTTATTTATTAAAAAAATTGCTTTATGCGTTCTAGTTATCTGTCCTACTAGAAATAATGTGAATAAATTTAGCCACAAGGATAGTCGTTTAATATGATAAGAATTTACTTAAAATATAAATACTTCTCTCGTGGGTAATTTTATATTGCAATATTACAGACAGAGCAACAACAGAGTGAAAACGAGTACGAAAGTTAATAATACAATAACCCAATAAAAATAACATACGCTGTATCATTTGAAGAGTTGGTGTTGTTAGCTGTTTTGCTAGTGGTGTTTGGCGAATCATCAGCATTCGGATCATTGGAAACGGCCATCGATCTGGGCATCGAAGGCGACGCAGGTGTCGACATATCTGATAAACTGCTCGCTGCAAAGATTATTACATTAATAAAATTATTCACAACACTATAATAAATACTATAAAATTAATTGTTAATAAATAAAACCAATCATACCTTGCGACATCTGTGCGTAATTTTGTCCAAGAGCCAAACTTTCAGTCGACTCTTTGTGACTAGTAACAGTTTTATTAAAGGAAATATCTAAGTTAGCGTTATTTATATCGATTGTTTTGTCACCATCTTCCAAGATATGACTGTAATTCAATCCATCTTGTAAACGGAGGATTACAATAGCCATGTGAACATCTAAAGCTTTACTGCAATTTAAAAATAAATATCGATTAAGATATACGTAAAGGATAAATCGTGAATAATGTAACTACTTACTGTAATACATCTACATATTCAGTCAGTTCATCATTCGGGCACGTGCTCCAATCGGACTTATATCCAAGGAGAAGAATATTTGGCTTCAATTTTCCAACACCGCACGCCTGTTTTATATAAATATAAGGTATTATACAAGTCATGCGTATTTATTAAGTCAACATGCATTAATTAAACAATACCTGTATGAGCGCATTTGCCCCAGATTGGTAAGAAACATCGTCGACAACGGAATAGAAAGCCTTGACTTTGTGCTTAGCAAACCATTGATAAGACTTATTAATAAGAGCGTTGCGCATCTTATTATTTATTTGTCCCTGGTGATTTATAATAAGCATTAAAATAGACTGTTGTATTTTAAGAAATGAGGTTATATCATATTGAACAAATACAAACCTTAATAATATGTCCACACAACATCAATGATAAGTTTTTAGTTATGAGATAAGTGAAGTGAACTAGAGGCGGCCTAGCGCCTGGCATTCCCGTCAATACGAGAACTTGAGGTCTATAATTTTTGACGTGTTCCGTAACACTGTTGAGGTTCTGGACAGACATCAAAGCTTGTTTATACGTCTGAGCTTGAGTAGTAGATCCCCAATTGACATCTGAATAAATTAAAATATTAATATTTTTATAATGTAACAATATTTAAATTTTAAAAATACCTGGCTTTCTATATGAAACTATGAGATATAGAGCTAAGACTACAGATAAAGTCAGCAAAGCTGTGGACCAAGATATGAGGAACATCACAGCTACGCATAAAATTGCACCAAACAACGATAGCCACATGTTGTAGTACTAAAAATTAAACATTTATTATTTCTAGAAGATAGATGTATGATATTATATAGATTTATATTCACTTTGAATGTCGGACGCCATCCAACTGGTTTAGCCAAACTAGCATGAAATGTACTGAAGTTGATCAAAGTATAAGCCGCTAAGAAAAAGTTGGATATCAATGGAGCAATTGTGTTGAGTTCACCTAGAAATTTAAATACAATTAATACAAATCGTGTTTGGTATAAATTTTTATATATTTTTTAATTAATAATGAAATAAATATTACCTATGAGAATAAAGGCTATAGCAATGAAAAATGTGAGGACGTATCCGCGAACTGGTTCATTATTCTTTCCGTATCCTCTAGCAAACCATTCAATTCCAGGATATAGTTTATCTTTGCACAGAGCCTAAAATTAATAACACATTTTTATTATAATATTAGATGTATGCGTAATTTCTGTAACATTATTTTTATTATTTTATAAAGAAATTGAGTCATTGTGTAATAATTAATATAAAATGTTAGGGTTTTTTTTCATATTTATGTTTATTTTATGCTAAACTTTTTATGCCATGTTTTATATATTATTATATTTTATTTATATTTCTGGCCATAATCCTTTATATTTTTATACTGATGAGCTGTAATATAATATACATTGATCTAAAGCGTTACATTGTGTATTGTAAATTATTTTAAATATAATTATTACCATGACTCACGTCTTTACATTACAATAGTGTAATTAAATAAGTAAACTTTGATTTTGCTGCACAAAATTAACCTTGGGCACAATTTTAAATAACACATGATAATTTATTATTAATGTACATACTTGAAATACTTTAGGAGCCGATACTAAAGATGCCAAAGCTGATGATAACGTTGCTGCAAAACATCCAGCATAAATCAACGGACCAAAACCGGACACTAATTCAATCACCTTAAAAATAAAACACATTATATTCTAGCACCATTTGCGATACAAATCAATATTTTATAATTATGTACCTGGAAACTATGATGTAACCCATATTCGCAAGTCTTGCCAGTGCAATTTAAGTAAGTATTGTTAGCAAAATCTACTAAATCGCCAGACGCTTCTCTGGCAACGGTCCACCCAGCCATCAACGCCATTAATAAATATGACATGGTTGTTAGCAGAATGGCCAGAAGGGTACCTTTAGGGATTGAACTTTGAGGATCTCTCAAATCACCAGATATATTCGCTCCGGCTAAAATTCCAGTGGCGGCCGGGAAGAATATAGCAAACACGGAGAAGAAATTGTGTTGTACTCCTTCAGACACCCGATAATCTGAATATATATTTTGTTCTAGCATTGTCACTGTAACGAAATTTGTAATTGAATCACTATTTTTAAGAATATATATCACATCAAGATCTTACTATTGTATCCTATGAAGCCTTTGGCTTGTTCTAAATCGCTCTTGGGACCGACAAACGTTCCAACTATGAAATCTACAATGGCGATTAGAAGAATAACTAGCAGACCTTGCTGAGCTTTAGCTTCCCATTCCATTCCTACGACGACTATCACAGTCAAGATAACTATAGTAATAGAACCAGTGATTCTCACATCCTGAAATAATAAAACGTTATCATATTCGATTCGATATATGATGTTTTGCTATTATTTTCTTACTTGAATGCCTCCGTCTACTATAGAAGCTCCGAAAGAATGTAGAAGATCTCTCATAGACTCACAAAAACCAACGACATACATAGCACACGCTACTGCATTGGCCATTGAGAATATGAGGCCGATCGATCCACCAAATTCAGGTCCCAATGATCTTGATATCATATAATATGTTCCTCCTGAAAGATAAAACAATGATTTGAGAAAGTAGAAATATGGATTTGAGAGTTATTGATACTTTAGCAATGAGATGGGGACGAGTGGCAATTAATGCTTTTATTTTTTCTTTCTGAAATATTAAAAAATAGAAGCCCGAATTTTGACCTTGTCATTTAAATGAAAATGTCATGTTTTAATTGTCAAAATGTGTTTTCAAAAAAACGGAAGTATAGTACATCAACTTGTCGGATGTTGAGTTGTTTTTCCGATTGTTCAGTTTTTTTCGCATAGAACAATTGCAGCTGTAATACACAATGAGACAAATTGCAGCTGTAAAACTGACAGACAATGGACTTGTGTGTAGTTTTGGTGGTAATTAATGGTATACAATATACAACTTACCGCCTTTTATAACACCGTTTGTGCTTATAGCCGACATGGATAGAGCAGTTATTGTGGTGACTGCTGTGGTAGTCATGATTAAAATCATGGCTTCGACTGAAATAAAAATGATCGATATTAGTTTATAAATATTATATACATACTTATTGAAATAATAGCCAATAGATTTTTGTTTTTGTAATCATAATCATTCCAATTAAACAATCAACTTGACTTTCGAAGAATTGAGTTATCCAATTAATTTTGGAGATGTTGTTCGTTTAAGATGTGATTCAAAAGGTGATACGAAATTTAGAGGTCATTTAATTAAACAATGTTTTTAGAATGCAGTCACATTTTTTAGGTGGTAGGCAACTTAGTAACATATGTATTGTACACGCTTGATTATTGACAGGTGTCTGATTTACAGTGTTGTTAAAATAGGAAACTCGAATTTGATTACTCTATAATAGCCAATTTACCTTTCCAAAAATTATATTTAACTAGTACAATTAGGTCTAACATAAGCAATAAAAAAATACGCGAGGTTGAAGTTGTAACATATAAATGAACGAACTATAATTTTATAGTATTTGCATGGAAGGACAAAAAAATCGCCATACTAGGCATAGCTTATCAGATATGTAGTATTCCCATATAGTAAATTCTTATATTATATACAAAAAAAACAAAGGATATGTTTTAAAACATAATTCAAAATTATATCTTCATATGTTAACAATTAACTAAATACTAATTACAAGGATAGAAGAAAACATTCGTTCTTTTGTCATTGCATTTTTTTCAGGTAGTGGTCTCAACATGTACAGGGCATTCCCTAACGTGTACAGGGTATACCCTAAATAAATTATATATAAACAATAGGTACAAAAGCTTTATTTTTGTGATTAAATAAATTGGACCGTAATAGTCCGGTAAAGGTTAAGCAACACATAAATAAGTTATAAACCATTAGTTTTGAATCGATGAATATATATTGCTTTTATTATTATTATATAAAAAAATGAAGGAGCATATTTATACAACCACTCCAAAGGAGATAACGCCGTTTCTTGGAACCAAATTTTTTAACTACTCTCTAATAAATGTTGAAAGTAGGGCTCATTAAAATTAATTTCGGCAAGTCATACGTCATTAGAGGTTTAAGCGCTAAGAATATCAGTGATTTTGAGTCATGCACGGGACATATTTTTATTTTTTTTAATATTTATTGTATACATAAAAAGAGTGAAGAAAATAATATCGGTTTTTTGAACAACTTTTAGAAAATATTTCAGGCATGAAGTAGTTAAAGGTCTTTTAGCAGTGCAGCACAGTAGCGGGCCGCTAAGGGTCCAGCGCCCTCAGAAATTGCAGCTTTCAGAGCTGTATCCACAGAGTGGTGCCTTTCTTATAAAATTAGCTAGAAGTCTGCGCCCCAAATTTAAAATATCCTCTGTTAGGGTATACGTTTCAGTATAAAAACTACAGCTGGACTCGAGAATAGGGTGATAATCAAATCATACAATAAAAAGTTTTACATACAATAAAGAGTTATTTTAACTCAACCAATATGAAATGAGTAAGCGTATGTATTAATTTGCTTTCGCTTTTCTATAAAGTTGTTCCTTTTGACTCGTGACATTTGTCTTTCCGCACAGAAATAAATCTTATTAAAATATATAATGTATAAAACTTGAGTGACACATATCTGTACTTAAAAGCGAAATGTTAAAAAATATATAAATATAAATAAAATTGTAGGATTTAAGGAGGAAAATCATTCGTGAGAGACCGATACATCCTCAATGGGTCTCTTTCTGGTGTAAATTTTGGTCTGTACTTCTTCGAAAATGCGGTAACGTATTATTTTGATATCAAGTGGAAGATATGGACCTGGAAGACATGTGGTTTCAGCAGGATGGGTCCTGCCGAAACCACTTGAAACAATTGATTTATTGGGAGAATGATATCCAGATCGCACTGTCTCTCAAAATGCCAATGCCATCATGATCGTGCGATTTTTTTCTTTCTTTGTTGTTTTTAAAATCGGAGGTCTATGCGAATAGTCCTCAAACAATTCATGGCCTCAAGGCCGAAATACAACATGTAAATAATCATAACTAAAGCTCTGCGAAAACGCCAGCAAAAGAGCAAGGATCCATAGTAAATGAGGCTATATGAAGTATTATATATTTTATTCAATAATTAATTTAAACATTAAGGAGTTCTGACACTAATGTTCAGCCTCAAACATGACAATATATATAATTAAAACTTCACCCAAAAACTTCTCACACAAAGCAAACAGTGAAACTGGGCGAGGTTAATCTCAAGATATTGACAAAGTTGATCCATGAGTCCAATTTTGAAACCGATCATATATTTAACGTCGTCTGTCGAAACCGCTGATAACAAATTCCAATTTTATTTGAGTCCATTAATAGTTTGTGAATCACAAAAATATATTTTAATGTTTTAAATTAAATTAATTTTATTTACACTTCGGATTTAAATCATCAACTGCGTAGCTTGCATCTAATGATTGTGAGCTATTGTAAAAAAAATATACTGCTCTCCATATTTGGCATAGTTTGGATCCTGTATTTTTGTTATCTTATAAATAAATCTATTAATAGTAACTTGGTTATATTCCAAGTATAGATATTAAACAATGACTTGTTAAAGTTACAAGAACATGGTTTGATCATAAAAAGTATTATCAATGATTCATTTAAAAAATCATATCTTACTAGGCTAGATTGCGATAAATGCATTAGCAATAAAATAACTCTAGCGTTGTAAAAAAATAATAAGCTTACTTATTCCAGCTTGTCCAACGACCCACGATAACCTCAAGAAGAGCATCACCCCCCAGATGTTCAGTAGACATCTTACTAGAACACCTTTGACCCATCCGAATTTCAGAGATCCTTCGTTAAGCTGATCCTTTTCTGGTATTCCGCTATTCGTTCCTGGCTGAAACAAAAAAATACATATTAAACTTTATTTGCAAAAACTCGGCTAATCTTTGCACGGTCGTTAAATAAAGCGATCGCGTCAGTTTCGCGTAAGAGACACTATAAATGGATAATTTACCAAACTAAATTCTAGACAAGTACATGTGAATGATAATTATGAATAAAGGTCACTACGGTTTGATTTTTTATCCAAGTTTTTTTATTTATAAAATTGATTAAGAACCGTGTGAAGATGTATGTTATTTAATTATTACGTAATTAAAACTAATCGTGAAAACATAATTTTGTATCAATGATCATGCTTTGTTATTTAATCAAATGCATAATCATTGTTAATAAGTTAATCCACAAGTAAATAGAATAGCCCATAACTACGATTAATACGTGTATAATAATAACCATTACTGTGTTATTAGATAGATAACAATTGATTATAAATCATCATTAAAATATGCATTATACTTAATAGTTTCAAAACAAAACAAAGTCATAAAGATTCATGCCATTTTTATATCGTTTTATACATACAGCATAGAAGTTTATATAGATAGCTACATACTACTTGATGTTAATAGTCATTCTATAATATAATAAAACCCGTTAATAAAATTAAACGATAACAACTACTATAACTCGAGAGTGGTAATATATGTTTTTAAATTAGTTTTATTGATGAAATGATTTAACTTTGTTTAATAATGAATATTAAATATCGATAGAAAATCAAACAGCTATGAGTATTTATTATTATTATGTACAAGCACCTTAGTATATAAAATTAATTGACAATACCTGCTTATAAGTAGGCGAAGGTTTCGGATTATTCTCAGATAATTTACTATTTGTAGTAATTTTATTTAATTATTGGATCATTGCAAAATAATCTAAAATATTTAAAAAAATTCTATCGTTTATGGACCCTATAAAATTTTACATAAAAGTCAAAGAATAATTTATAAAGCTCTAATAATAAATAAAGAGCTGAATAAATATAAGTATGTAGTAAAAATACACATATCTTACATATTTTACATATTCTAGAAAAACATATTAATTTAAATACTATAAAATACAAAAAAACAAATCAGGATAAATATATTGAGAATCATCATTGCTTTAATAAATATTGAAGAAAATAATATAACTTAAAAGACAATGAGACCATATTACTATTAGAATTATTTTTTCCCTCCTATTTTTCGTTTCAAAAAATAAAAAAAATATAATATAAATCGATATCCAAAACAATGGCTTCAAGCTTACGAAGTGTACCAATATATTAGACACAAAAACGTACAAAATTTAACCGCCTCGCATTTAAAAGACAGTCATGTCAATTTTATCCCCACTTTTTTCTATTATCTAAATAAGATTTGTATATATCAAGTATCATTTTTTGCCAGAGATAGATGTTGCACAGCCAATATATTGTACATATTCTAGCGTGTCATCTCATAGCGACTCCTGATTAAAGATCATACAGGTCGAAGCGAGCTAAATTGCGCGGGGGAGAACTCTTAATCGTAAGTCCTGACCAATGAATCACTCAGTCATTAGCAACAGGGTCATATAACAAGCGATCCTCACAATTGACCCAAACCAAATGCAACACCTTCTACGCGATTACTCAACAATTTAGAGCTATGGGTCAAGACCCAAAATATACGAGAAAAGATCCAGTTAGTATAATAGAAACAACTAAGCGAACCTAACTGGCAATAAATCACTTATGCAAAATTAATAAACTATTAGTATTAGTGGCGAAATTATGTAGCAACAAAATCGCGCAAAAGTTTTTTGATTTATTTTTTTAATAAAATGATGTGTTTACGTACTGTATCCTATCACATATCTATGAATGGAACGTTTTGATTATAGAAACTTCCACTAAAGATCTCAGAATCATTGATATCAGAATAATTAACAAAAATTAAAAATAAATGTGGCAACAAAATCACTACGAACAAATTTTAGTACATTAGTAGCATTAGAAATAACAAGAAATAACTTTAAAATATACAGAAATTAATATGTTAATGCGTTAAAATATCATAACAGAGCGACATTTAAAGGCAAGATGGTAATTTTTGATGGGTTGTTTTGTAATTTCCGTTTTAGTGCAAAACAACTACCGTTTAAATGTTAACAACTAGCTGGATATCATTAAAATAATTAAGTTAAATGCATTTTTATTTTGTTTTATATAAGAAAAGTTTTCCATCACTAACAAATTTTCAACCGTTTCAACCAAATAATTGAAGCTCAAGTGGGTCTTAAAAATATAGCTGTTTAAATAACAGTTAATTTGTAAAATATTCCAATTTAACGCTCTGCGTGGCTAATTAATTCTTTACTTAGTAATTGAAATTAGCTGTTTATATATATTTTACAATACGTGGGTAATGTGTCATGACATTATCTTTTGCAGTGCAAAGTTTAGACTACGTTTATTTAAAGTTACAAATAAAGTCAATATTCAGCTTTTTTCTAATATTCGATTATTTTACATATTCGAATAGCATTCGTACCAATGTTTAATACAATATGTTGCAAAAGTGTATTTAAATTAAATATATGGAAAAAAGAACTATTTGCTAAAAAAAACCATCAAAATTTGACGACGACAAAAAATAGAAAAACAATGAGAATCTTCAAAAAACTATTTGAATCAATTCAAAGGGTTCATATTTTTTATATTAAAAAAAATATTACATGCACTAAAAATAGTATGAATGGAAAGCAAACCGAGAATGGAGTTACAATGTTGATTTATTCACAAAGCGGAAGTTCATTGTTCACAGTTTAGTGAACCTTTTCAATACTAAAAATAAAAAAGAGGCACGATTTTCTTTTTTAAGGGTGGAATTTTAAATACTTCTTAAAATTTAGATTGTGATCAAAAAGAGGCATTTCATGCTTTTGCGGGAAATTTTAATATGAAATACAAAGCTAAAGCATCTTTTTTAAAGATCAAAAGGCCCAATTTTTTTTCAGATATTTCGATAATTTCCTAAAAAATAACAGAAACGTTGAACGTACTGTTTAAAACACTCCTGTGCGGGAGTTTTCAACTGAAGGAACAATCAAATCAAAGTTAAGAACCAATAAAAATACGATACTTTCAATGCGTTGTTATTTTTAAATTTACAATAAATATGCTGTTTATAAATAATAAATTAGACCATTTTCTTTGTAATTGTAATGTTTGTACTAATGTATAATTTGATTAATTTTTAAACTATTCGAGTATATTAGAATATTTTTAGTTTTACTATTCGATATTCGAATAATTTATTATGCCGAATATCGAATAGTAAAACTATTAATTAAAATATATAATCTAAAGTTTAATAAGCAATTATTTTTATTATACTCAGTGGAATTTTTTGCCATGTACTTGTCTCATTCGTAAAATATTTTTGATTTCAAAATAATCCATGCCTTCAGAATTAGCGACAATTATAAACGTGGGATAGGTGATGTCGCACATTGCAATCAATTTCGACAAAGTTGACCTTAATGAAGCTAATTCCGATTAATTATCCCGTTGAGTCATAATTAAACGCAACTTTTATACATTTGACCTTATTTATTTACGATATTTTAAACTGCGACGACCACTGCCGAATATATAACGACAAATTAATTTATATGCAAGAATTGATTTTCACAGTATTGCCAACAGTTAAATTTAACTGTTGATAGTTTTTTAGTAGCCTATTCAATATTGATGCTGTACAGTTAGTTACCAACCGATTTTTTTCAATTGGCAATGAAATATGTGACGCGAATGACAAAAAAACACATATACCCACACCGTATACGTTAACAATGAATCGCGTTGCTGAAATTTCACCCGTGCAAATTATGTTAATCTACGTGTGACTCACTCAAAAACACTCTCCGTTTCCGATCAACATACCTATTAAACATTTAGAATACATTACACAAGCGGCTCGATAAAATTTATAACATCGATAAATCTGACTCATAGTTATTATAGAATTTTTCTCATTTTCTTGACTAGGTGAAAATATAATTTTATTATGAAAATTCTGAACCTAAGCAGTAGTTTTTTATAGTGCGAAAAACTTTAGTTAATAGTTTTATTCAGGTACATATTTTCAACTTTTCATAACATATTATTTGTAACTTATTTATTATTCAGGAAAACTTTGAAATATTCCTTTTTTACTTAAAAATTGTCAAATTGTGATCCTTAATTAAGTATTTCATTTTTAATTTAATTTGTCAAATTATAAGCTGAATCAAGTATAATGGTTTTTATATACAAAATTTTATACCAATATTAATATTAAACAAATAAATATAATAAAAATGTCATTGTTTATAATGCTTCTAATAATACTATTGCGTTGTTAGTACTAATGCCAATAGGTTTTTTAAGAGCATTACAAGTTTATACAAACAAGGCTTAAACTCTACACAATAGTTTAAGCATAACATTTTAATACATTTTTCTTTTATCTTACCGTATTGTAAATTCAAAAAATAAAGTGTATAAATATACAGAATATATTATTGAAAGCATAATCACATTTTAACAAACTGATATAAACAAGACAATAATAAAATTTATGATGATTTAAATTAATTATTCTCGACTGTACAACTATTATATATATTTGCCCTTCAAATTGCTTCGGTTGTCATAAGATTGTCCTCTAAATTAAGGCCAGTTAACTTTGTCAAAAGTGTGTTTACTAATCCTTCGCCAGTGTTATCAGATACCTCAATTAAGATAATTAGTTTATCTGAAAGATGTATGTATCTAGTTCTTATTGATCCCTTTTTCACGTGGAATGTATCGGATTTATAATTTATTTGTATGTCATAATATATTGAGGATTTCCTCTTGTGATCTATGTATCAAATGAAGCATAATAATTTTCTTAGCATTATTAATTTAATTTTGTAAAAAAAAAAATTTTTAGTAGTATCATAACCTTAAGCTCGTTTTCGATTCCGTTTTTGGATTATTATATTATATTAAATCATTCCAGAAAAATATTAAATGAGAATTATAAAATTGCACGAGAATGATTTTACACGTGAAAAATGTTTAAATAATTATGGGAAAAGTATTGTAATCTCTATATATTTTAGATATAGAAGAAGTTTAATAAAATATTTTAGATATAGAAGAAGTTTTCAATTACGGTTTGATTCACAAACAATATAAATACAAAATCCCCGACAATCCGCTACTAGAAAACTAGAAACAATGTTGTTTCAATAAATAATGATCACTCGATACCGCGTAATATTCCAGCTGGAGTCAGTTTTTATCTTATATATGAACGATATCCCAAAATACACGAAATTTGCTTTAATCTTGAATAAATTGCAGACAATTTTTGTAAACCTTAATATATATTTCAATAGGTAGAAAATTAAAATCAACCGGAATAAAATATTTACGAAATGTAAAAACTTTGCTACCGCCTCTCTTAAGTGAACAGTGCAGTAATATGGAATGGAAATATAAATCTAGCGTACACCTGATCTGGAATACAACACACATAATGAAACTTCGCTATAAAGAGCTTGCCGCTATTGCGGCTCTTAGACCGATATTTCATAGAAAGAGGACGCTTACCACAACAAATAAAATCTTGATATACAACCATCTTAACACGTGCCTTTTCGATGTGGAGGAATAATATTTTTTTTTTGCTTACTTCCTCTCAAATTATAACAACCAACGTTATATTTTATACATTAAATTGTATATAATAAAACTGTAGCATTAAAATTAAAATGTATTATACATGTGTATGTTTATAAAAATAATTATATAATCGAAATAAATGTTTATAAAAAAATGGCAAAGTTTCAAAACAACACATGGGCGCAGTTTTCTTAAACTTCAATCTCTTTCCAGATTAAAGAAGAATCGGTCATTCATTTCTGAACAATGCATGATTATTTGCGGAAAAATCAATTATATGTACATGTACGATTGTATGAAATCAATGCTATACGTTTCCGTGATATTCGATACATCCAATGGAATTGTTGAATGTCGTTATGGTTGTTCATGATCGTAATTAGGATTGCTAACTTTATCAAAAACTTTTCTGGAACTCTATAATATCAAAAATAATTAATAATTAAATTTAAGCAGATATTCTCCGGAACAATTCAAAACAATTGACAACCTTAATCGTTGAGCCTTGAATTTTTGTTTTGCGGAAAATCGCAACGGTTTTTTTTATCTAACTGAAAATATGCTAGCTATTACTAGCTAACGGTCTTTAGAAACGTAGATTTAATGGCTTGTTTAATTCAAACAAACGCGATGTTTGATCGTAAAATTAAAACAGGCATATCGGTGGCAATGCAAAACGCATTTTGCTCTTGAAAACAATAAATATAATGTTACGCGATTTTATGGTTTTTATATGAGAATGCGATAATCTTCGTCATTAAAGAAATTGGTATCTACGACATATTTTCTTTTATGCATAATACAAAGATATACAAATTGAATATCGTAACTTGATTTATTTAAAATCTAATGAATTGTTTTTAAAAAAGAGCTCATTATTTTCAACAAGTTAGTCAAGGTATTGAGGAAATATTCTAGTTCAAATTTCTCGTTCAATTCCTAAATCATTTTATGCCTTTCATTTTTTTTTTTCATTACAAGATTATCTTACAAAGATACCATAAACTGAAATATGTTATAGGTAAAATTACGTTATTCTATTGTTATCTTGTAAAGAAAAAATTGAAAAATATTAAAATCTTGACATAATATATAAATTACAAAAATGTTTTTTTTTTGCTACCATAAATTTTACTTAGTATTTATCTACATAGTAACTTTTTTATATTAATTATTTTGACAGAAATGTGTTTTTTTAATACTTGTTTTGACTAATTAATAAATAAAATGGTTAAATTGTATTATTAATACAAACAAAAATTAATAAAATTTAATTAAATCTAATGTGAAAAATAAAAATGAAAACACTTATACAATATTATTTTTTTAAGAACATCTGCTGCTCATATTAATGTTAACTTATTATCTGGTTCATCCATTGAACAGCCATTTCATTCAACAATTAAACAACCCAACGGATAGATAAATTCGCATGTCAAATTTAAAGGCATGAGAATTAAAATAGTATGTTTTAAAAAAATTAACCTCGGGCACAAAACCGATCGGCTTGTGATATATTATACAAAGACAAAAGGGACTTCCTTGTTAAAATTGGACACCACCGAGATAAACCCTTTTTGCAAACTAAAAATATCCGTCGCAATACGCCTTGAGAAAGTATTGCACGTGCATTCGAGATTGCCATCCAAACGGACGTTTGTAATCTGTTCTAGCAGCCAACGGAAAACTACTGTAGAAAAGGGGCCTATTGGTACACAAAAAATCACTTCCACAGATACTATCTCTGACATTCACACTTGAACATTCACTTCGGAGTTAAGACACCATAACTTCAAGAACGCTCCAAATTGGACTTGCTGAGTTCATACGAACTTCAACCAAGAAGAGACCGTCGAAGATCGCAGAAGTCACTGCTTTTATATTCGTATCTCCGTATCCAAATTAAATAAGCAACAATAAACTTTGGCTTGAAAACAAAAATAAACACACCTGACACGAAGGTATATATCTAAATTACAACAATATAGTGTAGATTTAGTAACGGGTTTTTACATGTTAAAAGCGTAATAAAAACTATATGCAGAACAAATCTATTCGTTACCCAGACGCACGTGACGATTGAAGATTTATATGGACTACATGGCCATAAATGTTGGTAAAAAATGCAGATACCCAAATTAAAAATGCATCACTAGCAGCGTTGCCAAATCTCCAGCTGTTTGAAAAATAGTCGTTAGGAAAAGCACACTTTTAAAAATTGATGCACTTATACTACTTGTAACACACGAGATACTACAACAAATAGCTTCAAAAATGTTCAAGGTTCAATGAAAGAGCTAATGACATTTTCAGCAATTATTCATCTAATTATATTTATTTATTTTTTATTATAAATTTGACCATCATGACTTGACAGCTTTCTCAAGTGCGTAATGATGGCTATTAAACAAGTAATAATAAACATTTAAAACAAATAATAAATAATAAAAACAGTTGTGGTGCACATCTAAAGTAGAATAGCGAACATAATTTTTTTCAGCTCCTCATTGCTATCGCCGCCAGGATTATTGTATTTGGAAAGCTCATTGAGAAGCTGGATGGCTCGTGCAAAAAGAGTCGTATCCGAGGACGCTACGAACTAGCGTATCGTACGGAATTCAAATTGCCGAAACGAAAACGAAGCCGAGCATTTTCGTATAAAAACCATATAAAAAGATCAGTAATCTCGTATAAAAATATCAGTAATCCAGATTATATTCCCTAAATTCAAGTAGATTGCCACAGCATAAATGAATGCTCTATGACGCTGCTATTGATCAGGATTTATCAAATATGCGTAATAGAAAACTCACTTAAAAGTTAGAATATGTCTATTCTTGGAATCAAATTACTTGAAATTTATCATGACTTTTAGCCTAGCCTTCCCCAAAACTATAAATGAGTCAACATTAATTAAGAGATTGACTTGAGAAATGAATGCTTCTCTGATGATCAAGTTTATGTCACAATATCACATAGATACAGAAGTTTATAACACAAATACATATTTAATTTTTATTTTATTATTCCCTTGCAACCTGACTAACCTAGCGTAAATCCAACGTAAATCCAACTAACGGAGTAAATCTGTATTAAATAGGTAAGTCAATCAGACATTATGAACACCTACAGATAAGTGTTAACTACCAGACTTTGCAGTCTGAAAATCGGTAACATTTATATAATTAATCTTAAATTAATATGTGTATTATAATTTGTATTTAATAGAAAATACATTACAACTGGGTCCGGTTTTTAATAATAGCACATTTTCTAGCTTGAACCCGCGGCTTCTGTGTTACAAGTCTAGACCTTACGGATTACGCTCTTCCGCTAATTTCGATTACATATGTATTTTCTGGAAAATATACACGCATATGTAGGTGATAATTCCACAAAAGTGTTCTGCTAGTAGTTAGTATAGTTAAGATTAAAAATGCTGATGCATTTTAAAGAACTAGTGAAACATCTATGTCGATAAGAGTGCCACCCCCCGCTCATCGAAAATGCTATAATATGAATATATCCAAAATACATTTAGCTTTGAGATGATTTATGATTCATCATCATTTATATTGCTAGTATTTGATAAACGTAACGTAAAAATGGTACTGATCACACGCCGACAAAAAAGAAAACTTAATCAAACAAGTCCGATCGTAAAACCATACCATTGTGTGCATTACACACATAAAGATGATGATTAGGAAAACGTAGCATTTTTTACATAATATAGGGTAGTTTGAAAGCGTATTCTAGCGCATTTAATTGCATAACAATCGTGTTTAGATAATGATCATGCAATTTAACGCATATAAGCAAATATTTGTCGAGCGCTTGTTCCAATTTCACGGATATTTTCAGCAAAACATGACAGTTGTAAGTCTCGGCCTCAAAAGCGACAGTATGCGATTTGCTTTTAAGCATTTTAATTACGATGTTTGCCTGAGAGGTATTGTATCGCGATTTTTCTCTTTGGTAGTACCACGGATTCTGCAACTTGTACGCATTTAGTAACAATAAACACCAGGATTCGTCTCGGCGATGCGATTAGTTACGGGGAAGACTACGCTGAATAGGAATGGTACATGAACGATAATATTACAATACAATACATTACACGTAAATAGCGATGACACGTATTCGTATCACGTGAAAATTATGCACGCACTCTTTCGCAAAAACACGCATTCCCACCAACGTCAATTTATGTCAATGGTTCAATGACGATTTGTTAATTCATGATGTGAATCGAACGAAAATAAAGTATATGTAAATATAAAGTTTAAGGTCGAGTATAAAGAAAGTTTAATCAAAGGGTCGAGTCTTAAAAAGCATTCAATGGTCTTAGAAAGCATACACTACTATTTTTTTTATTTCAATATTCTATGAGTTTAAATATATTTTCAGTCCATTAGTTTGAATTAACTCTTTGTGGCAGATTTTTAAATAAATGCCAGGGATATCCTTCTTCAATCCAACTACAATTTTTTTACTCTCTACTAATATACTATTATCATTACGAGAGATGTTTGGAATACAAAAATATTACATTCATATAATTTTTTTAGAGCATTTTATTTTAGGATTTTAGATCACATTTGCCACACGCCTACTCTCTTTTTTGGCACCAAACGCGCGCAGAATTTGTGATTACCAATAATTCGATAAACAGATCTCATTTCGTCGATCGTTTACGCGTACATGTAATTCTAGCATACATCGCAATTATTGTCTCAGATTATAATTTATAAATACATTACATGTCTGCTTGTACTATTTTAGTGTACACTATTAAAACAGCAATAACTTCTACTACCTGTATAAAATTTACGACCGCTTCCTACTTCGTTGCAACGGTGCACACAAACCAATCATGCAAAAGGCAACATGTCACCTGAATTAACCGCTTGATTGGTTTTAATTTACGATACCACACCTTTGGTCAGGCAATTGAGTGTAATACATCGATAAGAAAAGCTAAGATCGTTTTCATGGCGAGTGCATCGAAGGCATGCAAGCAACTCGGAGGATGTCATGCTCTCTGCGTCACGTGCCTTCTCAGAAGTCGTCGACCAGCTCAGAACAACGATTAAATTTAATTAAATAAAAAAAATGAGATTTAAGTAACAAGCGGTATGTAAGATATTTCGAATAATTATACTTCACATGAAAATAATCATATACTTCATATTAAATTCCGCATACTTCTATGAACTCAATGCCATTATATATATTCGTATTATATGATATTTAGACGTCAGAAGGAATAAAAAAACTAACCTGCACGATAGACTCATGGTATAAATCGGTGACTTATACCTGTAACATTTGGGTTCGAATCCTGTATATACCCTAGTTTTTATTTTACATATGAAAACTGGTTTTGTTCATGACCAACAATTAATTTTACATTGTGTTTAATAATTTATGTTTTTATACACTATTTTCATCCATTGGCATCCAAAATATTTCTGTTCTACACTACACAATTACTAAGAGTAAATGAGTTTTATTAAAAATTACTAGACCAGTTCGAATGGCTTAATACTTTTCAGTTGCTTTTCAAGTTGTCTACATTGAGGAATTCGCTGCCTCGATGTTGACGTACTGTTGGAGCCTCGTTTCATGCTTAGCAGCAAAACTTTTTATAGCACTAAGTCACGATGTATGTCTCTATCTAAATACCCTAGTGTTTTTCAATATTTCTATCGTGTCTGGTAAGACGTAATTAGTGCTTATTTTATATATTTTTTATTTTATAATAAAAAAAAATTAAGGACCAATAATGCAACCGCTTTCCTTTTCACATCACTCTGGACATGCTTCAGAGACGACTTCTGAAAATCTTTGAATTTAAAAGAATATAACCACTTCACACAATTGTACAATAATCACACAAGTATGCAATTAGTCTTCAATGTATACAATACATATTAGTCTTCAATATATACAATACATATGTGAAACATATGTATATCTACATACTTTGGTATTCTGGCTAAATGTTTTATGGGTTAATTAATTACAGTTGATTGACACTAATGGATGAAGCGATACGTATATGTAATGGTTCTGAAATTATAAAGGTTTTATCAGATTATTTCGACGGGTCCTAAAATAATTAAAATATAAACTATTTACGTTGTAAATATCGTAAGCAAATTTGATTAAGCTTTCCTAAATAAGGTATGTCAAACGTTGTTGTTTAATATTAATTGACTTATTTTTGGAATAAGAAGCCTTTCAAAGTCCCTTCGTTTATTAAACGAGTTATTATGCTTTCTGAATATATCGGTGGTTCAAAAATTATCAACCATATAGGAAAAAGATATAAGCTTTAATTTATTTCTAAATTTGTCTGGATCTACTGCTCATTTTACGAACAAAATGTTTTCTTTTTAGAACAATATGATATTTTAAAGATTTATTTTGTGTAATAAAGTGAAAATTTTAAAATAAAAGTTACATCACATATGATTTAAAAAATCTACATGTTATGTAAATCATTAAAAGTTGCTGCAAAATATTTTTTGATTTAGATATTTTTTACATTAAAATATAAGTTACTTGAGTTATGCAATGCGTCAGATATTATGTCAAAGTCATTTTAAAATACATATTTCAAGGAAATATACGCTAAAGTGAGCTCATTGTACAAACATATTAATTGATTTATAAAAATAAACTTCATACAAGTATGAATGAATCCAAATTTAGATATTTTACAATACGTTTAATAACCCATAAATATATTTTAATTATTAGACTTTCGAAACCATAACTTTTATGTATTTTTATACAATTGTCGTCGTTTTATAAATATTCCATTTAAAAATAACACGTCACTAATTACACTAAGATTTATTTTATTTTTATTAACACACATTAGGGAAATGACGTAAATCCAAACATTAATTTAAATTTAATATATACGTACAATGTTAATATGACGAATGTGTATCTTACGTCTATCCTGCGGATATTATCCATTATGAAATGTTACGTGCAGCTGAAGATTTACTAAGAACTCGTCTCGATAATTTCAATTTCCATTGTTGTCCAATAACTTGTGCGGCGGACCCTTTAGCCTTCTAAGTTCATGAACTTATGTAAGTATCAAAACATATGTATTTTTACACGAAGCGTTGAAGATTTCTTCTTTAAAAAACAACTAGACAAAAATTAAGGAGTGCCTTTAATCTCTAAGACAATGGCGAAAGTTTCACCACCCACGTTTGGGGAAAATCGTTCAAACGACATGTCTGAAAAAACTTTAAGATTACGCGCATATAATTCGCATAATGACATATATTAATTTTATGAATAAAACAAAGACAATGTAAATCGGTGAAAATTTCTCAGTTCGTATACATAAAAATATGCAAGGATGTGTTCGCTCACGGTTAACGTCGGCGCTTAACGGGATAATAGTTTCAAGTGGAATATTATGTGACCTTCAGCAACTATTGAAAATCACGTCAGTAAAATTCATACAAAAAAGCTATAAAAGGTAAACGCGTATAAATAAATAACGTTATATTCTACTCTCGACTGGTATTCATGTAAATTTTTGCTAGGTCAATGAGATGAACAGAACGAGGATATCGTATCTCCACTCAATCAATTCCAAGTATTATTTTATGTATAAATAGACACTAAATAATTATAGTTACTAAGTTACTTTATATGTTTATTAATAAGACTAAGTAAATTAAAACAGTTGTAAGGACATGATCAGATTTATATTCAAGTTTATGAATATATTAATCATTTATTTTAATGACTAGAATATTTATAAAATCCTGATTTAAACAATAACAAAAACAATTAGTTATATATAAGATTATTTACGGCCATTTATACTAGCGGACATTTAAAAGGAGGTCCTCTGAATTTTCTAATAAACAATCTAGACAAATATTTAGTGTGAAATAAATTATTAAATCCGAATATATTTATTAATGAGTATTCTTAAAGTTTATATTATAAAAAGCTATACTTCTTACATTCTTGATAATGTATTATATTACACCATTATTTTTAGTAGTCAGTAAACAATGGATGACAAAGCAAATGTTAGAACTAATGAAATTAAGAAATATGTATGCATAAAAAATTTAAAGATACTTAAAAGACACTTCTGAAAGACATAAAAGAAAAAATATTACTTAGCTGGAGTGAGAAAATAAATGAATGAAAAAATAACATTATTTGAGAAGCCGTAACAAATGAGAACCAACAAAATATGACATAAAAAATTGAAAAACAAGTTACCAGGAGAAGTTTTAAAAAATCTGAACGAGAAAAACTGTTTTCACGAAACTCCTCAATAAAATATATTTTTTTGAAAAATTAGTTGGTAAAGTGACAGAGATGAAAGACTTCTTAGTCTGTATTAGAATATGTGGGGACCATACAGAGAACTCGTTTGTAAAGGACCTTATTCTCGCGTAATTACTGTAACTAAAAGTGATTATTTAAAAATAGTGCGAAAACACAAGTCTCTCGTTACGACTAAAATAAAAAAACACGCAAGGATTCTTCGGTGCATTGAATGAATATTTCTTTGTTCCGAATTCCACAAATTCCCGTTACACATACACAATTCAACCTCGGAGATATCCATAAAGCAAGTGTCACTTTTCAAATGTGTATATTCCACTATACTGTCACTGCGACACCAACCGGAACTCTGAGAATCTTCCACGGACATCATCCCTGCGCCAGTTTCTCCACCGCCGCTCGGAGAATAACGATCTCACCCTTCATAGTCTATCACAATATGTAATGTAATCTAATAAAATTTTCACTAGTTTCCACCTGTGTCTTTTTGGCTACGAAAAACCCGAAAAATTAATCAGGAAAATATTAAGCGTTGAGGAAGGTCAACCCGAAAGTAATCCAATAGGTGTAGTCTCCTACTCTTTTCAATTTATACTCCAAAACCACATTTAAAGAGGGACAAAAAGGAATAAAAATCTGCAAGGAGACAATTAAAATATTTGTTATGCTGATGACAAAGAATTATTTGCTGAGACAGTTGACAGTTGATAAAGATATTTTAAAAACGGTCTACAAATAAACATAAATAAAACAAAATTTAAGGTTATAAGTAAGCTTCTCGTGGACCCGGTAAGCTTAGCATAAGACGGAATTAAAATTGAGAGAATAAAACATTTTAAATACCTAGGTAGTTGGGAAAATGACGAAAAAAACCCCGACGAAAAAATTAAAGACTCACAAACAAGCATTCACATCTTCAGACCAAAATTAAATTCGTAAAATTAAATGTCTGGTCAGTGCTATTATACGGATATGAGACCTGGACTTAAATAAATAGACTGGAAGCCTTTGAAATGTGGTTTTATATGTGTATGCTGAAAGTTTCATGATAGGACGCGTTCGAGAACTTTCAATCATCAAACTGAGGAAGATGACGTACCTTAGACACATGATTCGAAGTCAGAAATATAAGCGTCTTCATACCTTAATAATGGTGAAAATTGAAAGTAAAAAATGAATCGAAAGAATGAAGATGTAGTTTTTGCCATCATATTTTTATGTATATTTCCCATCTTCAATTAATAGTCTTATTTTTTTAATCACTGGCGAATCTCAAAGAGACTAGATATTATAATTAAATGATTGAATCAACTTATTATAGAATTAAGTCAAAAAGCTAAACATCTTCTCTCCCAAGTTTTTTCTCAAAGCTCATATTCGTATTAGAAAACGCATGACCTTCACGTATCCAGAACAAGGTTTAATGTTAAAATAATAAAAATCTCTCTATATAAAACCGTAATAAAAACATAGAAATGCACAGTATCAAGTAGTGTCTTTGCGCTCAAAAAAAAAACCAATTCTTAACATTCTATGTTCGACGCCAGTCGAATAAAATATTTATTTCTCAACACACACAGTCAAATAGATACGTTTTCTACAACTAGTCGCCACTCTCGAATCTCGAATACCGCGAATTTGTATTGCTAATTGCGAAATTCGAACCAAACGATACCTGCGGCGCCCCAATTCAAACACGAACAGTCTGATGGATGACGTACGTATACGTATTCCTTTGAATTTGACTTACGACACACAGATTACGTTTGAACGAGAGGAGGCAAAGGAGAGAAAAAACGTTCGAAGGAAAAAACCCCGGCGTTGAATCAAATCTCTTTTTTTGTCCGAAACGAGAACGCGAAGAAGAACTGCATACTGGTTGCTGAGCAAAAAGCGGTTTGAGACGTGATGAGACGTGTGTACGTACTATGTGAAAGATTTTTTATCGAACTCGGTATAAGCCGAAAAACATATGGAGAGAAACAAACCGAGTGTTTGGAATATGTGAGTTTTTATTTACAGTGAGTTTATACCGCGTTATCAATTTTTCCGGTCAAGCGATAGGACTACAAACGTAAGGACATTGCGTCTATTAATAGTAGTTTTATCGTCTATAATCCATTTTTATACTGACATTTTCATTAAAATATTACGTGGACAAACATAGATGTGTATACATAAATTTAACCATTAAAATTAAAAGTTTAATATACATATAAATACACGCAAATATAACGTATTGTTTCAAATATCTATGCAATGTAAATAATAATAATAATTGACTGACATTTTTTAAATATAAATACAACAACAATAAATGTTATAAAATAAAGGAAGATTCAACCACAGATGTCTTCCATGATTCTAAATAGTTTATATATAATCTAACCTAACCTACAGTAGTATCAATCCTCTCAAGCATAGAAGACAAATAAACCATCTAATCTAAAATCTATTGTGGATATTGTAGTGTAAATGTTACAAAGTAAGTCATACTTGCCACATGTAACAAATAACGGTATTTTAAAAATAATATTAATAACGATAACTGGGAAGTTATTTTATGTAGCATGTGGGAGTAAGATTTATGAGAAAAATTTTGTTTGCGTCAATATTAACACAAAAATTACTAAATATTGAAGCAATAGTAATAATAAGTGGAATATCATATTAACATTTGAACATTTGAAAAAACACATTTTCAGGATCTTGTGAATGATTTGTCGAGATCACCCTAAATTGGCCGCAAAGGACTTGCTAAAAGCTCATAATACTAATTGATTTATTTGTCCCTTGGAATTTTTAAGATCAATATATTTTGTCATCAATAAACAGTTTCAAAACATATAAACCATAAGCAAATCAAAGAAGGTCAGTGCCAAATACAACGGATAGTGTCAGTGTCTAAATATATTCGCTGAAATACACATTAAAACAGGTAGCAAGTATCAACGGATTAACATTCCATTGAATATGTTGCCAAATTTTACCGATTTTTGAATCACTGTTACAAAGATGCCGTCTAAGAGATGTTTATTAGACATATTTATTTGAGCTTCATATACATTTTGGAGCAGCATATAATTTTTGAATTACATTTTCGCTAGAAGAAATATATATATCGGTGAAAATGTATTCGGATATGATTTCACTGAAACGCCAGTGTAAATTTACCTTCACTATTTAGACACACATGCATTATTGCACAAATTATATGCCAATAATAAATGCAATTTAAAAGTGACTATAGCATATATTAAAAAATGTTTAAACACTAAAATAACAATTAACTAACTTTTTTGCTTTTAAAAAAGTAACCAAAAACATCAAGTTTTATTATTTTATATTAAAAACTTTACTTAATTAAAAAAATATAGTAAAAAATAAAACACAGAAGTAGTGAATAATGAAAAAAAAACAAGTAAACTATAATAAAAAGCAGAATTATTTTGTAACGCGTGCGTTACAAAAATAGTCAAAACACGCGAGCGTCACTCGGGTTAGTGCGAATCGGAACATGCATCGCGCGCGAAAAATCAAAATAAAGCATTATTAAAGTAAATCAAAATATCCATATAAAAATAAATATATAGATTTTGTTTGCGCTTGGGAGCCTCTACTGATCCACGACTTTTTTTCATGAAAATAGCAATTTAAGAGTGAAATATCCCAAATTTTCGCACCGGGTGAGAAAATTTTCATAGCAAAATTTTGTACGAAAAATGCCACCATTATTTTTTTATTACAAATCATAATCCTGACCATCATAATTTGACAGATTACCCCAATGGGTCACGATGAAATAAAAGTATCGGAATATTTGTGTATTTAAAAAAAATGTTTTAGACTGAAATTTTAGGTATTTTTAAATATTTTTGTGAGTTTTCTTTAATTAATTATTTAATGCAATATTTATATAGTATTATCTATTCATTTTTCGCCTTTTATTATAATCGAAATAAATATATATTTTGAGTTATTAAATAAAAACCTATATTGAACGCACTTGACTGACCTCGTTATCAATATATATCGCTGCGAGGACAACGTGACAATAAATTGAATTTAACGGTTGAGAAATATATACGTAAAAAAATTCTCAAACAAAATTATTATGCCTGATTAATTTGTCTAAAAACCATTGACGCTAACCTAAAATAAAATTTAAAAAAATTATCATTTTGCATAGATATTTTGTCATTTGTAATATCAAAAATAAAGGAAATCGGCCCATTTCAATTATTTTAAATCAGTATTGAAAAAGTTATTGCTGCATAAGATATTTAAAGATGATTATATACATATATGTATATATATTTATTTATTAACTATAACTATTATTATTTACCTAATAATTTGTATTGTATTCCTCCATTCTAAACAAATAATATCGACTTCTTACTTCTGCGGCTAAATAAAACAAATGATCCCATGTTTCTGTATGATAGCAACGACGTGTTTGTTATTATAAAGTGGTAAAATAAAAATATTTTTTGTTGAATTTTTAACTATATTATATGATCAATATATCTATTTTACAATTATTAGCATTAACTTTTGATTTTCTTTAATTAACTTGAAAAGCTCCAACAGTATGAACAAACTCTTTCTCAATGTTTATCAACAAATTTTGCACGTGTGAAAGAAATGACCTCGGATTCATCTTAGGATTATAATTGTTACCTCGTAACCTGTAGTATGGCTAAAAATAAAACCAGAATTGGATAAACGATCTCTGACGAGCGCATTGGGACGCCGCTCCAATTGACTAGGCGAAAGGCTAAGATATTAAATGGTAAAGTAATGCAAAAAGCCAACTGAAGGATTCATTGTTCGCGAATTTAAAATGATGGATCGTCAAAGATGACAGTGGACCTTTTCTTGTATACTCTTGTGTACATGCACATAATATAAAACGTATACAAAAATCGTATCCACGTGCTGCGGTAGCATGCTTCGCTAATCTGGCAACATTGCCTTCTGTTGTGGATATCATATTCAAAACCGCGGTGTTTATTTCACATTTTCAAACCGACGACAATATTGTGCATACGTGAATTGTAAAAAATCCATGACAATATTTGAGTCATAAACGATAATGATAGGTTCAAGCAAAATCAAATTGTGAGCAGCTGTTCAAACATAGTCGAGTAAAGGCACTAGCGTGAAAATGCCGAAGCGTACTTGCAACTAAAAAAGTGGCAGCTGCTGTGTACAGAAAGTAAGTTTATTTAAACTTAATGGATTTTTATTTTTATAAATTAAAAATAAATATTCTCATGGGATATAATAAATTCCCTAGTTAACGCTAGATGACAAAAGACAGGACCATCAAAAAGTAAAAATGTTGTAGCTGCAACGATTTAAAAACCAATCTAAAAATATTTAAAGTAAAAACTAAATTTTTGGCTAATTAGTGTAGCCCAGTTGCATCATTATTATGTTTATTTATATTCTAAAACTTCATATAAATATAAAAATCTGACTGTTAATTATGTGGGTAAATGTATGGGTTTTATTCGCACACGCTCGGGCACGCGCGCCGAGTCATCGCATTTTTCGCTAAGACGTACGGCGTATCATAAAAACTAGTATACAATAATGGCATGTTACATATATAGTGATAATTTTATCATAAAACTTCCGGCCTTTGTTGCCAGAAACTCCTATACTATAAATACAATTAATGTATAATATAATAAATAATAATAATTTTCAGATTAAATATTAACATATAGAATGTTTCATAGACCATTATATATTATATATAAATATAAAGAAACATAACGATATGTGTTAATGTAACATATAATTTCATTGAAATGTCAGTAAAAATATATTTTCACTGGTACATATTCACTGAACATATACAAAAAGTAAAATTTCGGTAGAAATTTTAACTTAATAAATTAATGGTATTAAATCAATAAACATATGTATATGTCGGATCATATCGTTTTATTTTTGTATAGTGCATCAAAAGTTACTGGACTCCTTGACATGTTTTTCCACATTCACTGAGCATTGTGCTCCCATAATTTAATAACCTGCTCTAATGTGTATTGTGGTTTTCTTAATCCCATTAAAATAATGGCGTATCGTCATTATGTGTATATCCACCTGCCATTCTGCAGGCACATTAGCATTTCTTAATTTGCTAACAATCCTAATCATGCAAATTACTCCTATCTGTGATCGTATCGGGGCTTTGTTGATAAGCTATCAACCAATCAGGAAACATTACTAGTTTTCGTTTTCATACTATATACCGCAACCGCACAACAAATTTACGCTCGAGAGTCCATTGGCACGATGTCTTTCTCCGTTTATTTTTAGTGCATCAGTGCAAAGGGAAGAAGCTGACGGGATTCCAGCAGCATCCACAGCATGGTTTTGTAAGACCGTACCGTTGAGACCAAATAAACTATACGACGGCGACTGGTTTCTTTGGTCGGTTGGCAATCTTTAAGAATTTACGCTCTCAAAGTACAACAAAGACGATTATATGTATGCGTGCCGAGTTGCCAGGCTTCTCAGATTTAAATCTGATGCTCTTTTTTCCATCTTTCACTCGATGGCTAACGATAATGGTAATCGGCGGCGGCGGCGACGCCGGCGCGGTTTAGCGAAACAATCGACTTGATTGTAGTCTATTGTAGATTTGAGAGAACTTCTCGATAAGTCTATTATAAGTATTTTGAAAGGTTTGATAATGTTCAAAGAAATACAAAAATGATACTATTTCTTTGAAATTACAATTGAAAGATAATCTGGCGACGTATTACTTACGAATAGACTCTTTTTTGGTCTATGTAAATAGTTTGAATATTAATATATAACATATAATCAACTCAGAAGTTTTTATTAAATCTAACATATTTAAATAAATTATCATTTCTATTAAAAAAAACACAAAGTGGTCCACATGTTTCTTAATCGGAAATATAAGTCAAGAATTTGATGCATATTGTCGCAGATGCTGTTTAATTTTAACACACTATAAATTCATAAAATACATATGTACTTAATACACAAACGTTACGTACATATACCATATGATATACGCAGAAGGAAGCCGTTCTTTTTATGAAATTATGGGTAATTTCTATAACCATTCTTAAGACCACCACAACTAATGGCAAAAAACGTGTTTAGCGTTTCAAATGCCTGGGGGCATTGATAAATAACAATGTTACATCGAACGATGATTGAATATTAAAAAATCTGATCTAACAACATCAAAATTATTCTATAATGCTCTCGTTCTGACTCCGAATATTACACTGTTGTGTATGGTCAGTATATCTTCACAGATGCCAGAATTACAGAGAAATTAATAGACCGAATATGTAAAACACACCACGATACTTTAAATGCAGTAAAATATTAATATTTTAGTTATATACCCCTTAGCTTAATAGGAGGAAAACCTTGTCATAATTTAGGAACACAACAAAATATATAGATCAAGCTTATTTAGGTTTTTCATAACAGAGCGCAGTATAAAAAAACTCAACAAAGTATACGAACACAGCACTTTAAGAAGAATAAATAGTAAAGCTGCTTATAGATCACTCTTCATAGTACGCTTTTAAAAATCGTGTCTATTTTAGGAAATTAAAAAACAGGTTTTTCGCTTTTTGTGCATCAGATCAAATAAACAGCAGTTTAACTTTGTGTTTTTTTTCATTCCTGTATTGTCCTGAAATCCATTTCAATATTAATTTAAATTATTGAATTTGCTTATTGCAATATGTATTTGATTTTTCAGCACGCCAAATAAGTAATCAGTTACGCGATACCCTATAAAAGCCTTAAATGGTATCGCGTATATATTTTTATCAATGGTTTGACGGTTACTAATCCTTAAAGTTTAAGAATTTGTAACTGTCAAACCATTGATAAAAATATATGTTTTTTAGAAGGATGTTTTGTATTGTTTTCTGAGAGTAAATAACAAATAACATACTTTTACAAATAAATGTAATGTCGAGCTGTTACATGTAAATTGGATAAATACTAAAAGATAAGTGTACAATATTACAAACAAGTCATTTCGAAACCACTTCACTAAGCTTCGATAAAATATGATACTATAAATGAGTAATCGAATATAAAATTAATACATGAAAGAATTTAAAAAAATATAAGACAAGATCTAAACGCGTGTGTTAACCTTTCAGGAAATCTTTATATTTTTAATAGTTTACTTAGATATTAGGTTGTTAGGAAAATAAACGCGGTTTATGACCTTCAAATTCAGTTCTAAAATTAAAAAAATGCTCTTTCAATAATAAGAAGTTTTAGAAATACAAGTGATAATTTTGTTGAAGATGTGCCTAGTGATTATGGTAGATGAGGCTATATTTTATAGCCTAATTCATTCAACTTTTAAATGGTGATAGCGCATTATCGCGCAAGAGACATTTCTAGACCAGATTCTTGATACATTTTGTCAACATTTTTATAATCTAATGGTTTCGTCAAATTATAAAAAATGTACTAGGGCTTCATTTTTTGCACCCATAATAAAGAATGCTTTATATTGTTGTAAAAGTTCCACTTTGACATACGTTACGATACGATCGAGGATTTTTTTTTAAATGTTTATGCGGCACCCATTTGGTAAGCTTTAAGCTTTTTTATTTTTCTCATAACTGAAATATTAACGCATAACTATTAGGTAAGCTCTCGAATCGTATTTAACAGGAATGATATTTAAGGGAGGCAGGTGGATGCATTCCTCTCCCCCCTTGAATTTAGTCAGAAAATACATACAATGAAATATTATGAATTTTTGTAAAATCAAAACATTAAAAAGTCCAATGACAAGTCAACTATTGCCACCCCCCCCCCCACCCTCTGGAATTCTCGAGTTATCCTTCAAAGAAAATCTATAAAAAAAACAGTCGCAAATCTATCCCGAAACTATTTTTTTAAATATATCATTGTAGTGACATCATATTTGAATACATTTTTACCGGTAGATATATTTTTTTACTAGTGAAAATATAATTTATCTGACAGGTGCTAGTAAAATTATATGATTTTTTGTGTGCTAGTGAAATTTCTTGCTAAAGTAAAGCTAGTGAAATTACTTGCTGCTCTAAAATGTCTATTAAACTCAATTTAAGAGTTGCGAAACATACATTTGCTGTTTAAACCTAAAACTAACCTACAATAATTAAACAAACCCAGCTTGACCTAATAAAAGTTCTGATACTAATTATAGTTTTAGAACTTTCATTAGATCATGTTCAAAATACAAACTAAGCCAACTCATCTCTCAGAGAAAAATAAGCAGAAGAAGAAATACAGATACATCGCATCTTACATATTGCACTAAAGTTAGTCTGCACTTCGATATTGCACCATGTTTTAAAAATATTATGGCTATCATTACGATATAACTACAGACTTTTATATAAAGTTGGTTAAAGTGTATTCAAATTCAATTTTGGTCGATATAAGGGCGCAATAATAATTAAAACGCCGTTGCAGTGAGAACGCTCGTTACCAAGCGTTCTCACTGCAACGGCGCCGACACGATTTTATTGCTTTTTTTTTACTTCTGAGAAATAATAATTGGTCTAAATTCGGTTTAGTTATGCTTCATTCGATTATCACTTACTGTAAGTTGTAATATTATTATAAAAAGTCTTAATGTGAACGCAAGATAACTGAGCGTTTCCACTGCGACGGCACGATTTTATTGCTTTTGACTTGAATTATTAGCAAGAGCGTCATTTGGAGAGGAGGCAGGTGGTGGCATTTGCCACTCCCCCTTGAATTTTACCAGAAAAATGCATGTCACTTCATGAAATATTATACTATGAATTTTAATGAAATCGAAATATTAAAATAACGACCACTGACTATCTAATTTTTGCCCTCCCCCTTGGAAAAATCTGAAATAACATCGCTGATTCTAAACCAGAAATTCTTGGGTTATCCTTAAAAGAAAATCTATAAAACAAACAGTCTCGAATTATTTTTTTAAATATGTCATTTCAATTAGATCATATTGGAATACATTTTCATTAGTAAAATATATTTTTACCAATGAAAATATAATTTATCGTTTATCTATAATATAGTTTATCGTTTAGATGAATCTAAACCCTTTAGATTTAGAACCATCATTGCTCCCGTATGTTCCTTTACAGAATCCACACCAAAAGCATTCGATAGATTAACTTAAGTCAAAATTAATAATAAAAGAAAAAATTCAAAAAACAAGAATCACAATCATTTTCCTTGCAACCAAAAATAATATCTCAAGTTACGTATGCTTATAATTATTTTTAAATCACTTTTATCATGATTAAAAATTCTAATACTGGTATTGTAAGAAGAGCTGTATAAAACGGTGTATGTTTAAGATATCTTTTTAACAATATTATATTTCGACTTTCCGACAGTGTGTAATGCACTTGACTATGTACGTACACACACCTAATGCATATTGAAACATCTCACTTATATATTTCCCTAAGTACACGTCCTTATCTCAACGGATAGATAAATAATTGATAAGGTTTAAAAAAAACATTAGTTATGGAATAACTACAAAGAGATGCGCACGTAAACGGACACGAGTTTGGGGGCCACTACACGAAAATTCAAATCAGCAATTTTCCGCATTAAATTTTCAAATCAGTTTCAGTTTGTTTCAGCGAACGCTAATTGATGTTCAAGCTAAGCATGAAATTCGGGCAGACTTGAAAAAAAAAGACTCAACACCTTCTTGTATTTGAATAGTTGAACATGTTTTTAGGTGACTCAAAACTGATAGTTGGAATCGTAGGCGCGGCAATGAGGAATAGCAGTGCACACACTAAAAATAGAGCGGAACAAGTTCATTGCAATTCAAAGAACGTGTCCAGTGTTATATTGGGCAAGTCTGAATTCGTGGGTAGGGTTTCTTTATTGGCGCATGCAAAAAATATCGGTTCAGGTTCAGTTGGCACAATCAATGGCACATAACGGAATAAATGTCGATATATTACCCATTGTTTCAACAGTGTTTGTGCTTGAATTCACGTTTAGTGTTGGTGCTAAAAAATATTGCCTTTAAAATATACTATAATTTGAAAGACAATTGACAGTAAAAACTTGGTTTTTAACTTTAAAAATATATTCATACAGCAGCGCTTATCCTACATCAACATCAATTACCGCTTTTCGGAGAATTTAGGGCGCTGAATCAAGTTTATGCGAGACGTTACTTAAAGAAGAAACACCTCTTTTGCTCAAAAGGTAAATAAAACATATTGTTATTACAGTTTATATGTAAATAAAAAAATTAATAACGAATATTTAACTAAAGAAAATCCGATGTTCTTAACAGTGAAAGTACTGAACTTCCTGTTGAAATTAAAAGTAAATAACAAATAAAAAATCAAGACGGTTTAAAAAATGATCACAGCAAAATAAGTCAGAATCTTTAGAAGCAAATAAAATAATAAATTCTGATTTAGTCCAAAACAGAGATAGCGTTTTCCATGTATATGAAAATTGACGCGATCAGAGCACAAAGGGCGTACTCGACAAAAAACCATTAAGAGAAAAACGAGATTAAATTTTTTTCGTATCTCTGTCATAACTACAATATTATATTGTCGAGTTCAGAACGACAAAAATCAACAGATTAACCTATAAATTCGTGATTTTCTTATAAAATAGGATCAATCTCAGCAAAATAAAAATACGGCTATAATCTCTATGAGATGGGGATTAAATTTTTCAAAAAAAATTTTTTTGGTCAGATGTCAAGTTCGCCCTTTATATTCTGAACGCCTCAATTGGTTCTTCAATATATTTTTTTAAGATTTATTTATACTTGAGCTAAGAGTACGTGCAATGAATGGCAACTAAGGAGCGAGATTTCTAAAACTAAGCCTACGTATACACAAGATTAACGCAACAATTTGATTGCTAATGATTTCATCTCAAAAAACGAACTTGAATATACAACTCAACGATAGTAAAAAGCGGTTTATGTTATTTATTTTAATTAGATTTTTTTATTATCTTGATGATATGAAAAAGGTCGAGAAATCAGAAACGCCAGTAACGTGTATTTGCGCAACTTTACGAGTTTCATTGACGAATTAGCTATCGAAAAATGAACCGTTCCAAAACTAGATTTCGCTACTACACAAGACGTCCTTGCGCCTCGATATCTCCCTGTCTTCGACCGGTTCCATCAGTCGACAACGTTGCCTGTTCAATATATCTACTACTACAAGGTAAATGCAGCAAGTTCAAGGAATACCCGATCGAGAGGCGCCATGCCCAAGGACTGGTTTGGCAAGTCGGCGTACCGTGCCAAGGACCTGACGACAACCAGTTTGGCGTTTGACAAATCGAAGGCAAAAGAATACCTTTGGGGTGCAAATTTTCGATACGGTGAAAGACCTTACCTTGAAGCTGAGAGTTGCGTTGTGTAATTCGTCGAGCGTGGGGCGATAGGCAGCGTGTATGGACATGATGTTCCTGTAGTTATCCAAACGAGGTAGGGCTTCCCTGGTGAAGTGTCTGCAAACGTCAGAGAAATTATATATTATACAATTATTCATAAGTCATAAAAAAAACATAAGACCAGAATCGTATTTCAATGACGTGATATAAGATGTGCCGTTTCGCAATAATTTACGTGTTGCATGGGATAAGAACGTAGGAGCACGTGTATATTGTTTATGTGCATATGATTGAAGATCATTTTGCATAATGCTTTTGTATAACACGAACTGCTCATAAATACCATCAATAGTTGGAGTCGATTGATTAAGAAAGGTATAGTATTTTATATAAATAGAGATTTTGTACTTAAATGTTATTATTTTTAATCAATTTTAATACTATTGCGTCTTAGAATTGATGGTATTTCTTTTGCTTATGTTCCAGTTTTTACAAAGGTACAAGGCTGTTCTTCTATTTCTATATAGATAAATACAATTAAATGTATATAAATATAATTTACTGTAGTGTTACCTCGGTTTTCGTCGATAATCCGTCCGAAAACAATCGTTGAAATCCGAAACCGACGAAAACCGAGGTAATGTATTATAAATATACTTTTATATACAGCTCCGCACTAAAATAACTATACTTATTTGTTTTAATAAGGGCCTTTAAGACTCTTATCAAAACATAAACCCCCCCCCCCACTTCTGGATGGCTACTCAACTCCCATACTATATTGAATCATATCCATTCCAAAATTTTCTCAGTTACACTCTAAGACCCTAAGGAAAATCTGCATGGACCTAACTATGATAAAGAAACATATTTAAAAAAAAGACGAACAAAAAAGTATGTTTGTTTTTATTATTTTATTATTTCCCGTTGAGCATATTAGTGTCGTCGTGTATGTTAAGAGTTTGCTTTCAAGAGGAAAAGTTGAAATTATATGTACATATGTAAAAATGATTATAATGACTGTTAAACTAATTTAATTGCGCTAAATCGTAATCCTAAGCAATACCAACTACAGACAGAGATTTCTCTATGTCTGTATGTCCTCGTTTAATATGAGAAATGTTGTCCTAGTAACACGCAGTTTTTTTTAATGTATTATATATTTATCCAAGCTAAATTTTATCACCGTGCGACAAAAAAATAAAATACCGCAACATCAATTCACATGTATGACGCAAACAATAATTGGAAAAAAACGGCTACATATTTTAAATTTATAAAAGCTTTGAAAATATAATTATTTTGATTTTTATGTTATACTTAAATTGTTAGAGGTTTTCGTTTTTTTCTTGAATTAAAAAAATCTTAATGTAAATGTATCAAAATAATACAACTGTAAATGAAAATAGCTATAAACCAGTAACATGTATTCTAACCAGGGCTGTGGAGTCCGAGTCGTGGTATTTTAGGAGTCAGAGTCATAAAATATCAACCGACTCCATCTCCTTTATAATTTTAATTTTTGTAATTAGTGTTTTAAATATATTTTTTTACTTAATGATTATTTTATAACCTTTTATTTTTTTATATTTTTAAAATCAACATTATTTTTATTGCTATCAATTATACGCTGGAAAAAATAATCTTATTAAATTATTAAATCGGAATCGGAGTCGGTTCAGCAGATCTGATTCTAACTGAAAGTACATATGTCTAAAAATCATATTGAAATGAACGTTTTATAAAAAAAATTGGTGTTAATGAAGCCATATGACATAGCTAGTTCTATGCGAATAAGAGCTAATTCGACACCTAAAACATAACAAAATGGGTCACGATAAAAAGGTGAGACGACTGCTTTAAGTAACGTTCCTGAACGGGGTACAAAATAACCCCAAAAATCGTATCTTCCCAATCGTTTGTTAAGTGTCAATAATTTAAAGTAAGCACCCCAAATATTATAAAATTAAAATAAAACATTGACAAGCAAATAATTGATTTTTGTAGCAAAAATAAATGTGAAGTAGACGTTTATATGTTACGCAAAAAACATTTTTTTTAAATAAAAATTATAAAAGTAGGGATAAAAAATTTCAAAATGTTATCTACTTCTCAGGCACGCTGTATTTCTATAATTGTCACATTAGTCATAATATTCATAATCTAATTGCGAAACCATAATAAAATGCAAATTCTTCGAAATGTTTGAAAAAACGTTTGAAACGAGATTAAGAACAATAATATGTTTCATTATTATGAAAATCTGAATGGGGTTAGTTTATACCCCGCACAGTCAGCTATATGTTTTTTTTTTTCGTACATAAAAAATATCGTACCTGATCGACGATTATTGAAGATCTAGCCAAGACATGTAAAATATTTTTTACTTTTGAAATCTAAAACAATTTTAAATACATGTATGCAAAAGAGACTTTTCTATTAAATATTACCCTTGTTCACTAAAATTCTATTTATATTGTTTTATAAATAATCATTAATTTAAACTAATTATGAGTTTAAAAATTATAATATTCATAGCAATAAATATAACAAGAGTGCTTCTAATGTGTTTTTCTGCAATGTTGATTTATGTGCTATGCTAAAAATATACAAGAATGCTTCAATTTTAGCAAGAAGCATACAAAAATAGAGTACACAAAATTTTATCAATGGAAAAACTGGTAAATACAGTCAATATTTTAATGTTAAGTTAGCGCCGTTTAGCATATCGCTTATTGTTGAGAAGTGCCGATATTTACGTACCAATTATTACTACGAGAATGAATCTTGTCTTTATGACTGAGTTCAACATTATCGCTTTAACCTCACATTATTATTACATTGCGTATCGTTATTACTACATATGACAAACATCGTTGAATCTCATACAACACAGCATATTTTTAAATTTCAAAGAATTAATAGCATTACTTTATATGACACTACTTATTCATTCATATGATTATTTTATTCATCCGATAAAATATGACGTATGTATGTATTTATGAAACTGCACATCTTAATGTTAGTCACGTATTTTCACGTATGATTAACATTTCTGAGGATGTTAAACCAGGAAATGTTTTATTATTAAGCTATGTTATATTTTTATGGAGACTTATGGGTTATGTTGCGTTGGATAGAGCAACTCTAATTAATAAATTTAAAAAAATCTCACCTGAAACTTTTAGCATATTTCGTATCATGAACATATGAGTCATTGTGGGATGTTAATGGATCGTCACTGTCATCCCCAGAATGTTCGTCACTTGTGTGTCCTTCAGCCGCTTCCATCTGTAAAATTAAAAAAAAGATTCATGACCATGATTCATTTCGGTGAATATGTGAGTATATGATACGCCCAATTGGGGTAATTGCCTATTACGCGAAACAGGCAAACTAATTGACAAACACATTAACCAGATATACGCTGAAAAATAGTGCTTTACTGAAATTACATTTAACTAACCAGTGACTGATATTAGCAGAGTGGGTACGAAAGGTCTTAAGTTCATTCGCTATCAACGAGGCATTCTCCAACTACTTAATAACAACATATGTATTAAATAGGCCAGCACGAAAAACAAACGGTAATTAAATAAGCTGAGTTCAAATCCTACATGAATCATTTCAATTTCTTTAATGTCAGAGGTATCGTAACTAGTTATAATTCAAAATTACAATCCCTTGGAAATCGACGCATATAATGCCTATTGTTAGTAATATATCAATATATAAATTACTAAAATCGTACCTGATTATAATCATGTATATGGCATAAACTAACAATATATTTATAATATTAAAATAATAGATTTCACAGTTTGATAAACTGGCAAACGCGCTGACTTTGGCGCAATAATACACTGTATACAGAATCCAAAAATATCAACAAAACAATCTAGTCAAATATATACAGATATTATATTAGTATGCAGTACTTGAATTGAAATCTGTAAAACTGGTTTTCTATTGATTCAAGAAAGTATATTTTCATATAAAAAATTAGATTACATTGAAATTATACAAAATGTATACGTACTTAAAAAATCTTGATAATATTTGTATAATAATATAATTTGATTTGGGTCATATACATTTTTAATTTAGATTTTTATATATGCATATATCATATACCTGCATAATTGAATAAGTAAACGCCTCATTCTCCGTTAACTCTACATAAATATACCTATGAGTCCAATGTGTGTCAATAAAGACTATGTAAACAAAAAACACATGCTATTTACACCCGGAGTTTAATGAAACACTAATGCAAGAAAAAATGGTACAAAAATACTACTCTAATAAATAACTTCTTAAATAAATATTAATAAAAAACTACATTACTTTTTTTGCATCTTTATCTTTCGATTCAACAGCGTCATCGTCACCAAAATCAAAAGTGATCGTCGTAAGATCAACTTTAACGTCGCGTGGCTGTTTAACCATGGTTAACTTCTTCACTGCTCACACATGCGCACAGCTACACCATTTGTTGTACACTGACGATTTGGAACTCTACATGTGGTTACTAAAAGCCGGCGTGGTTGAAGAAGGAGAATGTGCAAAAAGTGAACGTCTACACGTCTGCGTTCGTGTCTACGTATTTTCGTATGAGTCATAAGTTTTCAAAGAACACATTATAAAAGGCTTAAAATCTTAAGAATAACTGTTTTCTAAAATTATTTCACTCAAAAGAGATACAAAGAAATGGTTTCACAAGATTTTCCCTGTATAGCATGTGTCATGTCGTATAAAACCCACAGCGTAAAACGAAACTAAACCCTATTCATTTTTTTCACGATTTTTTCTACGAATTTTTAATTCTCTTCTTTTGTTATAATATTTTTTAAACGTTTGTAACTGTAATCAATGCGTGTCTTTCTGTTTGCAAATCTACAAAAAACTCGAGAATGGAATACTAAAAACATGATTTTTTTATACTCAAGCATGCTACAATTTTCTAAATCTACAAAATTATTTTTCAAAAATTAATATAAATGAACATTCATAAATTAAAATATATATTACAGTACATACAATGGCTTAAAAAATGTTTTTTTTAGAGGAATATAACTTTAAAATGAAATAAAACACATAAAAATCGTGATAATCGTCATGGTATTGACTTTATTGGAAAGATAATTTTATGCCATTAATGTTTAAATATGAGAGCCGCGACTGATTCGAATAAATCATAATCTGGAAGTTCAATTTTTGACCACTTTTTCGAGCAGCTGGGGCCGTATCTCGACAATAACGCGGCGAATGTTGGCTTCCCTAGTCTTCCACCGTCTCTGGCTTAATAGCGTAGACAAGCGACTTCATATATCCCTTTAAAAAATCACACGATCTTGAGGCCAATTCACAGGTCCATCACGCGAAATTATGCGCTCATCGAAGGTTTCCTTTAATAAATTGATTATGGCGCGCGCGCTCTGTGGCATGTTGTACCGTCTTGTTGAAACCAAAGCTCTTCCACATTAATTCAATTCAATTGGGGAACGAAAATGTTAGTAATCATGGATCTATTGCGCTATCCATTTACTGTAACGTTCTGGCAGGGATAATTTTTGAAGAAATATGGACCAATGATTCCACCACTCCCATAAAGCCCACCAGTAACTTTTTCTGGATGTAACGACGTCTCAAGGGGGGGGGGATGCCCACCTGCCTCCCCCCCGCACAAATAACATCCCTGAGTATTGTGTTGTATTCTGTTTTGATACGCACGTTTAGCAATTACATATATATTATTAATTTTGATTATAAAACTAAATGGATCTTGTCCTAAATCACAATTTGCTTATAACCAAGTATCTTCTTACGCTGTGGATCACATACATATGTATGTACATAGATAATGCGTGTCATATGTGACTCAGTCTTTATGTTTTGCACCCTTTTCCACTGATTTTTTGGCGTCCAGATGTCGGGACTTAGCGATCTACGTACATAATAAATTCGTGAGTCATTGACCCGCCGAATCAGGATGACGTAAATGACACAAAATAATTTGTGGAAACTAATGGAAGCTGGTTTTAATCGTGCTTCATGGTACAGAAATTGCGAAATGATGATGATCACAGACACGACAATAGTGGTCTTTATTTTGATATAAATTTTAATTATGAAATAAATTATATAGTACTGCTCATGGTGTGTGGCGATGACTATAAAAACCTCTTAGATATACGTATATAAGGATATCATCATAATTTTGAACTTATTAAAATGTAAATGAAAAAATATTATTCTACTAAAAGTTAAATTTAATTCCGAGTGACTTTTCAAACTGCATTTTGTCCATACAAATTATTGTATGTATTAACACGTTTGGATCAAAACGCATTTTGTTCATTGCTCTAATCGCATCTAACTGTCATTTCGAAATTTGTTAATATGTGGGGGAGCACGTATTTATGCCATAAATTATTTAAATAATATTTCAATAAATTAAAGTGTTTTTCAAACTTAAATTATACAATAAAAAAACATATTACAAGACTCAAAGGTTCATGACACCTTTAGGTGCCCAGTGCACACTGGCGATTTTATTGATGACTTATATATCTGTCATCCGCGGTCAAAGAGTTAAATCCCATTAATGTTTATCAAACAAATTATTAAATTTATTTTTTATAAAAGCTTAGCTGATTTATTGAACTGAAAATCAATGAACCACTAACAAGTAGAGTTTATAATGTAAAATATAAAATCTAACGATTTAATGAAAAAAATACTGGAAATAATCAAAAAATATTCACCATTAAATTTAGAAAGTGTCAAATGTGGTTCTAAAAACCCTGTTCCGGAAATTTTGACAATAAATATCTACGTAAGGACGAGTAGTCCTTAGGGGTTGTTGGTGAGAATATTAGGGCTGCCATCCAAGCAGGTCCGATATTAACGATACAGAAGCTAATACAAAAGCTCAAGGTGTCGCCTACATCAGTTCACAGACTTTTAAAAAGCTAGGAAAGGTGTCAATATACAGAATATGGGTATCTAATAAATTGTCTGAGGAAAACCTCGCGCAGCGAATCTCAATATACCAATAATTAATGATTCTAGAACAGAAAGATTTATTTTTGAGTCGAATTGTTACTGTAGATGAGAAGTGGATCACGTGACGTAAAAGGCTGTGGTTGGATGCCAATCAACCCCCAATTTCAACACCGAGAACAGGATTACACTTCAATAATATAATTTTATGCATTTGGTAGAAAATGAATGGCATAACTCATTAAGAAATATTGGTTTAAGCAGAGAATTAAGACAAAGTGTACTCAGATAGTTCGTTTAAAGTGACACAGACCATAAAGAGACCTTCCCATATAAATTAAGGAAAATCCAAAACAGTGCTCGCCTCGTGTATCCAAAAACACGATAGAAAAAAACAGCGGATTTTCTTGGAAACTTCTTTTTCACACACCGTATTCTTCAGACAATTTGGTTACAACTGCGGCAGTTATCATGTCCTCAAAAACTGTTTTATAGCATATATTATATTTGACATAAAACTATTATTTCTATTGAAATCTACCAAAAAATGAGATAGCTCATTAAATGTTGCTGCATTATGTTGATTACATTATTAGGTCACACATAAGAATACAACAAAATTTAAAAAATAACAAAAATATTAAATGAAAAAAGTTAATTTGATATCTAATGAACCATTTTAATGCACAGTTTTTCCAAACGCTTATAAAGCTGTTGTGGCCTTCAAATCATACCTTGGTGAAATTTTATTTTATTCTTTTATGTTATATTTTTTGGCCACTATGTACATGAATTTATACATTTTAGCCTTGCATGTAAACATAATTACTCCATTAGATAAATAAGTCGTCAGTTCGTATTTTGACGATTGCCCTCTTACACCTGTTTCCTGTATTTTATATATAAATTGATATAGCGCTAAAATATAAAATAAACACCTTTCGAAGCGCATATTTCAACCCCCCCCCCGTCCCCGTCCCTCCACATAATTTGCAAATCCTGTTAAGATATTTTTTGTTCGCTTCTCCTGTATCTTATTTTGAATAAGAAATGCCCTACCTTTTACAACATGTAATTAAAACATATTGCGTCTAAGTCACCGCATTTATTAGTATTTTCCAAACAATGTGTCTTATTAAAATCAACCTATACTATTGAAATTGACATGGACAACCTTCTTTTTAGCACCCATTTAGGAGCTTTTCATTTTATGAACTGACAGGAATGAAACTAATTAAATACCTCAAGGGAAAAACAGGTTAACTAACATAAACGTATTTTTCGATATATTTAGACATTTGCAAGTTGCCCTTTATTGTATATTTTTAAGAAAAATACAATACAAATTAGTTTTATTGATGGATGATTGAAATGATAATAAAACAAAAGCTGTACCATTGTGAAATTCTCTCTGTTCAATAGTCTATGAGAGCATTTAAAAGAAATCTTTAGTAAAATGACTATATTTCGTTAGAAATATCCTCAAGCATTCTTATTATATTTTTTCAATAGAAAAATAGTTAATGAAAATAAAAAAAATTCAAACTTAATTCTACCACAGATTTATGAAACGGGACATATTTCTTCTTCTGATATAATTTTCATTATTGCCATAAATTATATTTTCGGCAACAACAGTTAACATGTTCATATAAAAGTCTTTGTTTGTTTACAATGTATCAATTTTAAAGATGTAGGTATTACTAAAATGTTGACTATTTTAACAACAGTAAACATTCTGAGAATAATCGCAAGAAGGAAATGAAATACAGTTTTTGTTTTTGTTGTTGAATAGAGAGAAAATAATTAATAACATCTTAATTTACGACTTTTTTCAGAACAAAACTTAACTTACAATTTAGTAAAACTGAACCAAAAACATACAGAATATAGAAAAAGATAAGTTGTAATAGGAAGTTGTAATAGAAAAATATTTTAAAATCAAATTAATAAAAAATAAAAATGAAAAATTTAAATAAATTAGAATATTTTAATTATGCTTTCAACATAAACACAGTATATGTGTCAAATGTATATAATTAAAAGAATGAAGTATGAATTGTCATTTAGGTAATGAAACATGAAATTGATCTAATTATTACTATGTATATAAAATTGTAATTAATTTACCTGAAATCTTGTAGTCGACGGCATGTTCTTGAACCTAGAAGGTTTTTCGGTGTTTCTGAAGCTACTTTTGGTGATTTTGCTCTTATTCGAATTGGTCAAAGTGGTATTTTCAGAAACTTCTGCAAACTTATCTTGATCGTCTACAGCTCCGTTTCCTACCGGTTTCAGCACCAGTCCCGCTTCGGGGTCTTCGTTATCCACAGGCGGAATGTCAGGATACTTCGGTCCTCCGTTCGTGTTCGCCATCGACTTGGCCGAGCTGATTTTCCTGAATCTCCCGATCACGACGTCGCTGGTTTTGCCGTCGGGACTGGCGCTAATGGAAGAATCCGTTTTGCTTTTCAGATTATCCATTTCGATGGGAGTTTTATTATTGTGATCGACAGCAGCGATGCCGTTGCGTTCGGGTGCGAACATGATCTCAGTTTTTTCGATTAATTAAATTTTGATTTTAAACAAATCGAAGCATTGTCGTTCGACTTCGAACAATTCCCGATTCAAGTACCACGGCTTTGTATGCGTAATAGAAGTGTTCTGCGAGCCGGCAATATCGACACGTGCACTACGAGTCTTCTTCCGACGCGACGCGGTGCAGGAGTCCGCACGACACGAGAACGTGCTTACGACTGAACTCGCAACGATGAAAATATGAGTATATAAATCCGAACTGCCCTTTAGCGGCAACTCATATTGAAACAAATTCGTAAAACTCGCGAAAAGCGCTGAAAATTTAACGCCCGAATGATTAACTAACTTTTAGATCATCCATATTCAAATTATGTTGACAGTTCTTTTATGACACACGTATTTTTTACCAATAAAAAACATTAGCAATAGTGGCCTAAAAAAGTTTTATACCGTGCAGATTCCAATATTTTTTAAAGTGTAACTGTAGAAAATAACGCATATTTTTTCGGCCATTAAAAAGTAATTTAGTTACAATTAACAATAAATATGTGTTTTAAATGAATTGTACAAATGTAAAGGTAGAAATATATATTTAACAGATGAGCAAGTAATTAAAAAAATACCAACTATTCGTCGCAAGTAAAAAAATATTAATGACAGTAATGTACCGACTCTCAAGATTTACAAAGCTTTAACATAGCACATATACCAAATAATCCAACTTAAACAATAGATTATATCATACTTTCTCAAAAATATATTTTTAATTTATATAATTGCTCACCAAACTTGGTAAAACTAACTTTAAGAAGGTAAAATTACCACCTTAGACAAAAAACGTGGTATATTTTGTCGTTTACTACCGCGCATTATTTACCCATATTTATTTACAAACAATATTTTCACTTTGAGAAATTTCTTCATTTAAATAAAAAAAACAGCAACTTATATGGTTTATATTGTCGCTAAGTGAAAAATTCTCGAATATGTAACAACATCTAATGGTTTCAATTGAAAAAATCTGCTGCAGTAAAAAATTTTAGTATTTTCATTTATAAAAAGTAATTAGAACAACAATTACAGTTAGTAGCGAAAATTTTATACATTTGTCTCTACATTTTACAGAACGTTTGATAGGTGTGAGGTAATAAAATGCAATTTATAATTAAAATTAGAGATTTTTTCATTTAACAAATCTACATATTAAAAAGTTTAATTGCATACTCAACAAATATAAAAGTTCAACTTTTGGAAATCTTTGGAAAAACATTACTGGCAAATACATTTTTAAATTGTCCTATTATTTGTATAGTACAAATTTTGCTCTCGAATTTATATTTAAAAATTAAAGATTTTTGTGTCTTTATATTTTAACATATAAGAGAATAGATACTATTCCTCATAATTCATCGAAGCCAACCGAGTGAATGAGAAATATATTTTCCATACTTTAACTATTTATCCGTATTCCTCTTTTATTTTAGTGAAATTAGCCGTCAAAGTAGCCATAATAACAAAAATTATTATTATATTCAATAATTATATTTTTCAAATGGCCGGTTTATGACAGCTATTCAAAAATTAAAGCATCCTTTTAATAAAATTAAGATAAAGGTTGAAGAAAACTAGCAGTTCAATATTTTCGTTAACAATAATTTATACAGATTACAGATTAAAATACTATACATATTTCCACATTGGTAGCAAAAATACTCGTATTTTATGACTAGCTGTAAAATATTAAAGTTCCATCTATTTGGTTTTGTAACAAGAATTAAATATGAATTTTACGACTATAAACGATTGAAATCGGGTTCGACGTAATACGCATGCGTTTAATTTTGTAATTACACACATAGTAAAATTTAAATGCATTATTCATCCGCCTATGCGTGCGTTCGCTAAGAATTAATTTGATATTGAGAAACTCGAAGATGAAACCTGCACCCTGCCTCGACTGCGTTACGCAATATGCAATTTAAAAGAATGTGAATCTTCTTTCAAACGTCGCATGTAAATCGTACCACGTGCTCCGATAGTACGCCGGCATTATTGATCCTTTTCTTCCCCTCGTCATAAAACTTGTTTCCATTTTCCGACTCTCCCCTCCGTATACGCAGACTCGAATCTCATCGCACACGAGTGCAAGGTGTATCGGAGTTGAAAAAAAGAAAATGACGATGATAATGCATTTAAGCGTTTTAAGGTCTTTCGATTTTGGGTCAGCGCGTGCTGCGGCTTCGTCTCCATTGTGCATTTTATTTATGCGCTCATCGCTTTTATAATATGTAAATCATTTCAGATGCAGTCTATTGTGTCGCTCGAAGGCCGTTCGGAACGCGTTTGTTTTGAAACTCGATACGCAGGCGCACCGGTCTTAACTTTCTATAAATGCAATATGCGCTCTGAACGGAAGATAAGCGATTATAGCGCCCTCTTATAACGACCTGTACAATTATCATTATTTATGGTTCTGTTTTTAGATAATTTTTTTTTTTTAATTTTCATATAATTTAATCGTTAATATGATACAATATATATTATTCAATTTAATCGTTTATAAAAAAAATTAAATTCTTACAAGCGTGTGTCGTAATATTTGGCCATAACAGTATATTTAGCGTTCACGAATCGATCCATGAATAAGAGAGAAAATACGCATTTTAAAATATAGAAACGATTTAAAAAATTGATTTAAAAATAAATTAGGGTTTTTAGTGCATTGTTTTGTATTTTAAAGAGCAAATTTTTGTATCATAAAGAGCAAAATTGGGATAGGGGTTTGAGCGCGCCGACGTGACGTTCGCCGGCGTCCGCTCGCACTCGCTAGCCGTTCTATGTGTTTTTGGCACGGCGACAGCGAGCGAGGTGCTCCGGGGCGCTCCGTCCGCGTCGCTCGACGACCGATTGTTTACGTGCGTGCGCGGTGCGGCGCTGTGTGGTGTGCGTTGCCAGTGCGTGCGCGTGTGTGAGTGCGGTGTCGCCATGTTGGTGTGCGGCCCGAAGGCGCCGGGCCCCCGCGGCCGTCGGTGTCGGCCCCAACGGAGAGTCGGAGCCACGACTGACCGGTAGGTGTCGTACGTTCTTTCCGAGTGACCGCGGCGTCGTCTCCGTCAAAGGCCGTTCGCCTCTCGACGACGCTCCGTTTCGCTTCTTTCTGAAACGTCGTCCGCCATGACGGTCCATCCTGAGGAGGCGCCGCCCGTTCCTTCTCTCTTTCTTTCGACGAACACGCCCGAAGGCGAGCGTCGCCGACGAAGCGACGCGCCCGCGCGCTCTCGCTTTGGTTATATTTACGTTTCGATCGGACCCCCGCGATCGTTCGTCTTGTGCCGCCTCCGCTTATCGTCTTGCGTTCATTTAAAATACCGTCATAAACTCTGTAAAGAGATCTTATCTCGACTCGCTTTCCTGGTTGGGTAATTAAAAAAATTGTTTTATCGTTCGTTTTAGATTCTGCGAGTGCTAAACGTCCTTCAGAGTGATGGTGAGACGACCTTTACTGCGAGAGCGTAGCGAGCCGCGCGCATCATGAGTCACAATTTGGCTGGAGTGCCTCCGTACAGGCTACCGGGCGCGGGTCTCGGCCCCCCGGACTTCAAGCCCCCGATGGACACGCCGAACCCTCCGACGCCGGCGCCGAGCAACCCCAAGAAGAGGCGGAAAACGTCCAACGCCGCCAACAATCAAATCGCGCCGCAGCCCCCTCCCACCGTGCAGGATTTGCTGCCTCCACCCCTGACCGGCTACGGCGACACCATCGTCGCATCCAACCCCTTTGACGATTCGCCCATCGTCAGCCACAACGGTCCGATGATGGGTCAGAACGGCCCCGGCATGGGCATGATGGGTCCCATGCACCCAATGGGCGGCTCTCCCATGAGGCATATGAGCCCTCTGCCGCACATGAGTCCCATGGGCCAGCAGATGCCGCAGCGGGGCGGAATCAGCCCGATGGGAAACATGAGCCCGATGGGACACATGGGTGGCATGTCTCCTATGGGCGGCCCCAACATGAGCATGAACAATCACGCGATGGGCCCGGCCTCGCGGTCGATGGGCAGCCCGATGAGCGGCGGGCCTCTCGGCAGTCCTATGAACTCGATGCCGATGGGTTCGCCTATGGGCGGCGGACCCATGGGCAGTCCCATGAACAGCATGGCGTCGATGCCTGGCGGACACATGAGCAACAGTCCTATGGGTCCACCCCTGCACAGTCCGCTCGGCGGGGCGTCCATGAACGGCCCCATGGGCTCCGTTCCGTCCGGTATGAGCGGCCCCAGAATGAACGGTCCGATGGGACCCAACTGTTCCAACGGATCGATACCTTCCAATAGTCAGATGGTCTCGAGTCCCATGGCGACGGGAGCGCTGGGACCGGGCCACTGCGGACCTGCCAGGCACGGCAGTCCCATGGGACCCAACGGCCCCATGTCCAACTCCGGCCCGATGGGTTCCATGGGCCCCGGTCCTCCGTTCGGCGGCTCCATGGGAGGGATGAGTCACATGGGTCCCGGTGGCCACATGGGACACGTCGGTCCCAACGGTCCGATGGGACAGAACTGTTCGATGGGCCCCAACGGACCCATGGGACCGAACGGATCAATGGGGCCCAACGGGCCGATGAGCATGGGTCCCAACGGACCCATGGGACCCAATGGAGGAAACGGCGGCAACGCGATAGGAGGCTGTGGACCTCTGGCGAACATGAGCAACATGGCTGCGATGGGAGGGCCCAACATGCAGGGAATGGGCATGGGGATGAACCATCAGATGGGCCAGATAGGACCCATGGGCATGTTCGGACCGAAGCCCATGCCCGTCAGCGCGGGAAAGGTTTATCCGCCCGACCAACCCATGGTGTTCAACCCGCAGAATCCTAACGCCCCTCCGATATATCCCTGCGGAATATGCCATAAAGAAGTGCACGATAACGACCAAGCGATATTGTGCGAGTCCGGCTGCAACTTCTGGTTTCACAGGTAGCGTTTTAAATTGATTTTAAACTAGCTGAATATAGAATAATATAAATAGTCACATGACTCGTTTCATTTCTTTTTCAGAGGATGCACGGGTCTCACGGAGCCGGCTTTCCAGTTGTTAACGGCCGAAGTTTACGCCGAGTGGGTGTGCGACAAGTGCTTGAATTCGAAAAGCATACCTCTCGTGAAGTTCAAGCCGTAATGCACGTTGAGCGGCTTCGCGCCTCGTAGTTAGTTAGTGTGTAAGTTTCGAACGTCGACGATTACAACGTTCGAGAAATGTGTCGTGCTTTAAAACATAACGTGGACAATAATGGAGGTTGGCGAGATTCTCGAGCTGAAACGCAGCGAATATATTATAGTTAAATTTTATACAGTTTTTAAAAGACGATTATTTATCCTCGCCGACGTTCGAACCGTTAGTTTCTTTCACGTACGTCGATTATCGAGATTCGTGCGTAAATTGAGTTCGTTTAATCCTAGGAAATTTCTCGGCGTGTCGAAGTGCGAGGTTTCAAAAGACTCCTCGACGCGAAGAGGTCGGATCATTTGTATAAAGTATAGAGTATTTTATTTCTTTTTTAAACAATGATTGTTGCTTTCTATGTAAGATTTTATAAATATATAAATATATATTTGTAAAACGAGTTCCGACGCGAGCGGCGGACGTTGCACAAAAATTATATAGCGAGTATTAGCGGTAATCTTATAATTTTAACAAATTATTTTTAATGACTTCCTCGGCCTGTAAATTGTAAATAATCATTACGGATTATACAAACAACGTTTACGCTTTATTCTGTATTGTCAGTACTTAGTTTAATGAGTTTTAAACGAACGCTTGAAATTAATCGTAACATCTAAGCGAGAGGAGTTTGATTAAATACTCAAGTAGATAGAATAGCATTTTTGAACATCCTCATAATCATCTCTCGTATTGAAGTCAAAATTTGTGTAAATTATATTATATCGAAACCAAAAACCGGGTGCAAGATGTCGTAGTACTTAATTTCTTTGACGAGTATCATATATTGTTGGAGATATAGTTATGTATGTATGGACTTAAATTCAGAACGTAATTGAGAGAACTTCTATTTTTATACTTGTGCATTTGTTTGACTTCAATCGTTATGAGAATGATAGTTCTTAAGAAAGTCGATTAAAATCAACTCAAAAAGGTATTCATAACAAATCGCATCAGTTACATATTATTTAATGACATTACTAAAATAAACAGTTTTTTTATGTTATATTTTTAAATCGACTAAAAGTTTCGACTCGTTTGATGTAATTTGTTTAAACAAGTTTTTCTGTGTTAATTATACATGATATAATGCATGATTTTTGTAACACCTGATTTAATAAAATCGTATAATTTCGAACATGGAAAAATATATTTTTTTTGCTAATTTTCCATATTAATAAAACTAACGGATCAAAATTAAATTTCTCATGTTTTCTAACTCTAAATTTACGTAGACTATTTTAATTTAAAATGAAAAAGTTCAACTTTTTAAATTTGAATAAAAATGTTTTACTTAAAAGTGGATGCCTTTGCGTGTTTAAAAAGACACAGTGATAAATAATGTTGCTTTTTTAAATACCGTTGAAATTGTTTTTAACGTCTTGCTTTAAAACGGTAGCATTATTTTAATTGTGTCTTATGATGTATTTATATACACATATTATATACAATATATATTTATTATATTAATGAAAGCTGTTAGGAGAATGAATGCACAATTTTGTAACGTTGATTTCTTCATATTTTTATATGAAAAATTGGAACAATCAATTTTTTAATATTGCATCGATAAATTTCATGCAGAAAATTACACTTTCTATTGGTATTTTTAATTTTTTAATCACATAATCAATGAACGATACCTCAGAAATGAATAAGATTTAATTTGATAAATGATTTTACACAATTGACAATGTTTTCCGCGTTTCCCGAATATGACAAAATGAGACTTGATATTCTGATTGAGTAATTATATAAACAGTATTTTTTATTTTGTTGATTTGTCTCCTCGTTTAAACATAGCGTAAAATCATATATTTATAATAAATTTATATTTCTTTATTATTATTTCAAGAAGATTAGTTACGACTAATTTGAGATTCGAATTTCCATAATCGATTTTATTTTTATCATTTTTTTCTCTTTACTATCTACGAATATAATTTATTTATACGTTTACTACTTCGATCAGGAGTCCCGGTCGATACGATAATATTAATTCATTTTTAAGTGTTTTACTTTTCCGTATTTTGTCATGTTTAGAATTTATGTTATTTATGTATGTATTTATACGTAATGAATTTTTTTCTATTATGTGCCATTTTCCTGTTTCTTTTTATCATATGTGATAATTTGTATTGTCGTCTGCAGTCTTAATAATTATTATTTATGTATATTTAGCGTTATTTTAACTTAACTCTCGGTGACTCCTGATATTTTTATTGTTTCGTCCGTGAAATGTATTCTTATGTAATTGCTCATTTTAATTTTAAGAAATAATGTAATGTTAAACTTCATAGTTTAAATTTTAACGTGTTTTACCAGTTCCTATCTCCGTATTCTATCTCGTTTTCATCAAGCAAAAGATTAGATATTTTTTATGAATCGGAAAAGGCTGAATAATTTACAATTGCATCAGTTTTCATTAATTATTATTTAGCAAATGTAAATATTTATTTTTCATTTAGAATTATTTTAATACCTTCTTTTTTATCTGGAGATAATATTTTAACCTGTACAGATTTTTCTTTCAATCAGATTTTGTTAGGTTCTGTATTCGTAACAAATTTATAATGCAGACTAATAATTTGTTTGTATACATGAATACAAGTTTATATATGCAAACATTTGTGTATGTTTGAATATATATAATAATAATCGGTACCTTTATATAAATATTAATAGCGAATTACAAATATTGTTCGACAAGACCGCCAACAAATCTGTGCATAGTTTATTTTTTATTATGTGAATATTACTAAATATCAGCAATAATTAATAAAAATTGTTATATATTAATTGCAGTTTTAATATCATCCTTTACAGAATAGTTTTTATGAATAAAAATTTATAAACATGTATAAACGTTAGGTACTATTGCTATCGTAATCATTTTTTTGAGTCTTCTTTTGATTTCAAGAACCATTTACAATTAGAAATTTTTTTCTCATCTTCCACTTTTAGAGTTCCGACCGCTTTCATCATTTGGTATATCTAAAAAAAAAACAAAATATTTATTATATACAATAAAATTCTAAATAGTACGTATTTGTATTACTTTTTCTAAAAGGCCTTGATTTTCAATAAGAGCTCCCCTGTAAGCGAGATCTAATAGTCTTTTTCGTTCTTCCGATTCTACTATTGGCACAGGTTCAAATGGTCTATAAACAGTTTCTTTATTTCTTGCCTGTAATGCGAATGTGCTATGAATTCTGCTTATTAAAAAAACTCAAAGAAAAACTTACAATATTTGGTAAAATGACTTTGTTCGTTCTTTCTTTTCTATCTTTACACTTAGTTTTAGTGATTGAATCGTCGAAACATCTCAAATCTTGGTTCATCGACGGAAGCTTAGATAAGTTCTTTAGCTTAGCTTTGGCTTCATACTCTTCGCGCTGCTGTTTAACACATTCTTCTCTTGCTCTTGAGCTCATTGTACTAAGATATAATGTATTGGAAGGCTGTTCGAAGAATTTTTCATACTTTTCATCCGGATAGACGCATCTAGAGATATATATTACATATATACATACATATATTGTTACAATTATTTCAAATATTCATCAATAATACCTGTAATTTCCAAGATGTTCCCTCTCCCATTGCATTTGTTCGTTCCGCCATACTCTTTCTTTTTCTTTTTCCATAGGAGAGTTACTACCGTTGACGCTTCTAAGGAATAAAATATTTTTATTACAAAGATTTGTTTTATAAATTTACCCAAAGCTTACGACTGCTTTTGAGTTCCATAAATAAGTCTCTCCTTCACTCTGCGTCGATCTTCTTCCAATATTTTTCTCTTATCACATCGCCATATATTGATGAGTGTCAGCGTATCGGCTATGAGGCTTTCTTTAATTTCTTTGTCTATAAGAGTGTCAGTGTGGAAGCTCGGTGATTGATTTACCTATAAAATAATTTATTTAAAACATATACAAATGTATTATTTGTATGTATATAACCCATAAAGCAGGTTACAACCTCTAATATGTACGGGTTTGCGTTTTGATCCAACAGAATGTCAAAACCCAATATTTCAAAGCAAGCTTGAATCTGGATTAAAAAGTAATTTTATTTTTTTCAATTATTTCTATTGATTATTATGTACTTGAAGGCGTTTTAAATATTGATGTAAATATGTGCAACTACAAACTGTATCGTGTGATGAAAAGCAAGAATGATAGTTGTGCTTCAGAACAGGCCATGCTGATATGATGGTTTTCACGATGGCCTGATCCACAGATTTCCAAAGGTGTTTGATATCAACGCCCTTTGGCTCTAACAAACGATTCAATGTAGATATTTTCCTAGAATGATACAAACGATATAAATGTTAATGATATATTTGTAACTAACTAATTACTATTTTATTATAGTTGATAGATATATGAGAAATAGGCCTTGCTATTTTTTTGATCTTTTTAATGTTGAGAAAACATCATTTATGTATTTTTTAATTCTGGAAATAACATTTCTGAGTTCAATACCTGTGTATGAAATAACTATATTCATAAGTAGTAAATATAATTAATGCATTATCAGTTTACATGTGTAATGCAATATACAGCTAGTTATTATTTATTTTTAAATTTTTTACTTAAGTCAGCTTTGTAAGAAGCTTAGGTAATCCTGATGTATGAGAAAATATATAAAGATTTGTTTTAAATTAATTTACAAACGAAAGTAAAGTTTTGTAATGAAGATGTAATGAGTTTTCAGAAGAAGAAATGTATGCAGTGCTCGTCATATCGCTGTGTCAATGAAAAAACATTGCAGTTGATTTTAAAATGGTAACATCATGATTAATACAACCATCATGAATAATTCATACTTTGTAAATAACTAAATATAAACCGTTTTATTCCAGACTCGTGATTGTTGACGTGAGTTGGATTCATTTTGTTAACTGCATAATTCGTCAAATGCATGAAAATATTAGCGCAGTTGAAGATGTTGGGATCGGCGTATCGAATAGTAGCAAACCTGTAAATACACCGGAGTTTCCTTATTATTCATCCATACATAAACAATTTATATAAGATAATAAAAAAACCTTGCTAATCCTTCGTTATAAACATAAATTCTCAGTGGATCGCAAGAAGTGATCAACGAATAAACTCTGATGTCAAATTTATATCCGTCAATCAGAAAAGGCTTGGTTATGTAGAGTTGGCATATAAGTTTCTCTGACTTTTCCACCTCTTTGAGATTTTTTGTGATGAATATACCTCTACCTTGACTACCAGATTCCGGCTTCATAATGAATATTTTATTTTTATGCGTTTTACTGTAGTGTAAAACATCACTGAAACTATAGAAAAAAATATTACAATATGCTTTTTTTTGATATCATATCCTAAGACATACTCAGATGGCAAACACCATGTTTTAGGGAAAAAATCATAATCTTTCGGAAAGCTTTTTTGCATCCTATTCAGATTTTTTGCTAGCAAATCTTTTCTGGATATTTCATTCATTCCAGGAAAATGGTTAATTTTTTGAAAGCGCTTCATCTCCTTTGCTTTCGATACTGGCATGTTAACGTCCGTCCATATAATGTCCCAAACATCATTTTCGCCGACTTCTTTTAATGCGAGAGTAGTCGCTATCTTTCTTACGACATCGAATCGGCAATTTGCGGTACATATTGTGACGATATTCTTGTTCTTTTTATTTTTCTTGCGTAGAACAGCTTTACATCCAAGGTCATTGTATGTCGGCTCCAAATTAATCGTCAGATTATCTTCCAGTTTGACTTATTTGTAAAAGTTTTTTATATTAATCATTTGCTTTATTTTATTTCATTTTATAAAATTTACCTGCTTTTGGGCTTTGGCTTCTTTTTTTATATATTGGACTGCTTGTACATAACTGAAATTCGTATTTTTAATATATTAAGGATGTGTATCGTATTATATATTTTATTTACGATATTGTGTAATATACAAAAATCATGACTCAATTAGTCTAATTGAGCAATGCTCTATAGCTACTTTTAAAACTGGTTTTATGTGCAGTCTGGGAATAAGAGAAGCATTATTCTAGACGTAAGTTCGGCTTCAAAAGAATTCAATAAAACTGTATATAATGTGTTTCTTAGATTTTTGAAAAGCAAAAAATTCTCTTCAATGATATTCGGAAGTTAATAAAAGATACATTTTTGAGATACATAAACGGCAGCACTACTAGCAGAGTCTACAAATTGAAAGGGCTTATTTACTATGTTAGTTCCGTACTCTTACATGGCTGTAAAACATTTTCGTGTAAGATACGGACCACAAGAAGAATCGAAGCATTTGAACAACAGATTCCCAACTGATAAGAGAAAACTAAAAAATATTGACTACTATAAAAAATTTAATCGGTGTCTATCAAAAAACTCGCACAATTGGAGAAAGACCCATCAAACCCTGCACGTTAAAGATTGTGAAATAAATTTTAAGAAACACTCGCAGAAAGTATTTTGAAAACGGATTTCTATTAAACGCACTTGTAAAGGACCTGAACAAAGGCTACAGTCGGTGCCAATAAAAAGGCTAATATAAATTCGAACGGTCTGTAGAATGTGCTTACATGTACTTAATCAGCATTTCGTTAAGTTACATAATAGCCAAGTATACATTTTTTTAAATAATATCGTAACGCAAAAATTCTAACTATAGATATTTAGTAAACCATAACAAATAGGCTGTTTTTACCCAAATCATTGCATTAGCCAATCGATCAAGGATATGAAAGGCAAAAGCACGTCAACCACTTTGCTTCCAGCTTAGAACAAACGAGAGTTTACCAATACAATAGACCAGTAACTAGTATTGGAAAAACCTGGGTTCGAATGCCATATTCTATCTTGTCTGGAAGATCGGAATTGATGATTATTAAATAATTATAATTCCGATCGATCAACACATGGTTAGTTTTCCTAGTTTTTCCTTATGTCATGAATGAATATTGTGATGAATAATTAAAATAAAATTGTGCATAGTGACATATATTGATTACAAGCTGAAATTATAATTTATAATTAATAAAATAGACGTCGCTGATATTTAGACTTTGATTTTAGTCTGGTGTTCTACTACTTACCAAGTAGTTGCTGATTTTGTTTAAATTTTGTAACACATTAGTTTAATACTTGTCAGTTGCAATGGAAAATAACAGAAATAAATACAATTGTGATAAAATTATGTCCTCTGTGTATTAGGCATAGGAAATAATACTTCGTGATTCCAAATTAAGATACATACTATTGAAATGAGTACTTTCAGCTTACCTTCTGTATTATTTGAAGCGAATCGCAATCATTTACTTTTAATAAATATTTAATAATTTTGTCTTCTTTATATTTATAACTATTTGTTATTACTCCATTTAAATATGGCGATTCATCTGAAAATATATATATTCAAGTATAAAAATAATATAAAATTTGATTGCAATACAAATAATGTGCAAATGTTTTGTGATAGAAATGAACGTACGTTTAGGTTTAGCTATACAATTTAGAAAGCGATTAGTATCTATAGGTATATCTGTAGTTTTTTTGATTTTACGGCTCTGTTTTCTGCAATTATCGTACATTACTCACACTGTAAAACATATTAAGCATTATTATCAAATAGCTTTACAAAAGCTTTTTATATTAAAACAAAATGTGAAAAATTACTAACTGTGCATACTCATCAATTATAATACATTCTAATTGGTGTGTGGAGCGTAAATAAAATAAAGCGTATCGAATTTACATAAATTTTATTTACTTATTTACATACAGATCGTTAGAGCGCTACACAAATATCGATTAACCTGCGTATAGTGCTCGACACTCAAACGTACAAAGCGAGTAACAATACATATTTTCATTTATTTTCTTAATTTTATTACATAAAAAAACGAAACAAAAACACGGACAAATTTAAAAAATGCTATGTCAGTGTCGAATCGGCGACGTTTCGGCCATAACAACTGATTAAGTGGCCAATCAATACGTAAAACGTCAAAATGCACACTTAACAATAAAATGTGTTATGTATAACATAATAATAAACTGCAATTTTTATTGTATCATAATAAAGACTTTTAATATAGATACAAGATATTTAAATAAACATAATAAGCAGTATGCCTATTAGAATTCAACTTATTTATTATAAATTTTACAATTCCTTAACCCTTTGACCACGGCTGGTATTTTTGAACGTTATTTCGCATCTTGCTAATATGTGAGGGAGCACCTATTTATGCCATAATTTTCTTGATGCTATATATAGGTGTCATCCGCGGTCAAAGGGTTATATCAGTATATTCAATAAATTATATTTAAAGAATAAGGTTTACCCTATTAATTTCAATGGAACGCAAATAATGAAAACATATTCACCATAAGCATATCCAGTTGAAATTGCTGACTCAATAACATACTAAATAATATATTGCAGCACAACAACGGCTCATTTTTCAGAAAAACTATCTCAGAATTTTCCCCTGAAAATCTACTTTCTTTAAGTAAAAAAAAAACAAAAATTTGACGTAGAAAAATTTATGTTATTTTGTGTACATATCTATATTTTTACCTACGAAACATAAATAGTAAGATGGTGTAATTAATAAGATACCTTAATGTTTATATTGTTAAATTATTCATTTAAATCTACGTTCAAAGTGCTGTAAAACATGGTTGTTAAAAAATGTCCACTAACACTTAAATTTAATGAAAGATTTGCTAGAAGGTCCTAAAGATTGGAGGAATTATATGAGATTAGACAAAACCGCCTACAATAAGCTACTAGCATTGATAACACCGGCAATTAAACGACAAAGTACTGTGATGGGCGGCTCGAATCTCGAACAATACGATACAGGCTTGGTTTGTGTAAACCAAATCTTTGCGTTGCAAAGATTACACAAGCGGTGCTTTCAGGATTACACGGTATACCATCCTTTCGTCCACACACACAGGCTTCGGTATACAAACTAGTTTGCGCAAGCAAGACTTTAGTGAAGCCTGCACGTGTGGAACCCTCTGGACTAGTGGCCATAATCCAAGATAAAGTAGAGCTAAAACTTTTATTAACCGTCTTTAAAATTAAATTTGAATTCCTTATTTGTTTCTGATAATATAAGTTATTCTCGCAATTCTAGATATTCTTTTGTATTTTTACTTGAAAAGGATTGAAAACCCCAAAAGAGTCTGCAAGAGTCAACAATACGTAATCAACTCTTAATAATGTTTCGTAAACTGGTTGGATTCTACCCGTCTTAGATTTTGTTTGTACATAAAAGTTTTGCCACAAATGAAAAAATGTTGCAAATATGTTTTTGTTTTAATCAAATTAAACTCATCGTCTTGGACATATTTGATTTGTGGAAGACAATATCGTTTGTTTGATTTAGTTATATAACTGCATGATTGCAAAATGAATTCTAATATTTATCATTCAGAAGTTATTTTAAATGTTCTTGCAATCTTAGCGAATTCACCGCTTTATTTAACCATTCGATTGTCGCAATATTAAGTGAAACACCGCTCGTCGCAATGAATCTGACAGATGCACGTATCATTTTTAATATTATAAATGAAAAATAAAATCACAATTCTTTATTATATAATGTATTAACTTACAACAATAAACTTAAAAAAGAAAAACATCATTAAACTTTTGATAAAAATACTAACCACAGCATTTTAACCATTATTCTATGAACCACACAATAAAATCGGTAAAACTTGAATATTTAAAATATTTACGCAGATATTTTTATTTATTTCAATCAGAATCAGTTTTATCTTCTAATTCAAAGGCATTATAGCAGATTTCGCAAACATTAACAGTGTTTCAAGCATAAAAACGTATAACATTTTTTACATCTATATTTTGTCATTCGTGACATTTTATTTTCTGTACAAGGTACACAGCGTTTTATTTACTTTAAAAAACATTTTGATTAGCTTTATTTTTAGTTTGCTTGGTAATTAATGTAGAAGGATTTAATTTTTCCAATTTTAATTAAAGGTTTTTCGGAATTCCTGTTTTAAATCCACTTTGTCGTTGTTGGTGATTTTTGTTAACCTTTTAGAAAGTTTTCTTACAAAATATCTTTTACTTTTTATAAGTTGATTATTTCCAATAGAAATATATATTTAGAAATAATATTTCATGTTTAAAATTTAAAAAAACGCCAATCACAAGTATAACACGAACTGTCGCAATGTATCTTACAGATGCTTTGCAATCAAATAATCCACAGGTGATCACGCAACGAAATTACTGTGATGACTAGCAGATGTGTTATCCAGACCTAGGAAGCTATGAAAGAATGCAGTATCATAGGAAAATAACAAAAGGGTGCCAACGAAAAAAATGACACATGCATCTATTGGATATATTGCGACCATCAGAGGGTTATTTTTTGACAAATTTTGACAAACCAGACATTAAAGTAATGTATTTATTATAATTTTGTCGACATTTTTTTTAGTTTAGTCATAATATTATATGCAAAAAATATACACACTGGTTGCGAGTTTTTTTTACGATATTGGGTTTATTAAAAAAGATAAAAAAATAAGCAATTTAATTGGCTGATTTTTGTTGTTATTTTGTCGGACGAATGGTGGCAGGTGGCATAACACATAGATTAAGTTGCTGCAGTATCATTTATTCAATGTGAATGTTTGGCGAACGAGGCACCGCCGTATGTCAAACTCTAGTCAAATTCCGCTAAAGAATGTGGTGCTCCCCACCGCCGTCACGTGTTACAAGAGTGCTGCCAAGTTTTAGCCGTAATGAATGAATAAATAAATAGATAAATTAGCCCTACAATATTAAAATACAATCAATTATTGCATATTTGAAATGTTGAAAGCTCGTTCAAATTACAATTAAAATATGATACATTTACTACATCTACGAATGGTTTTTGGAAGTACCCTTCTGCAATGTTTTTGTTTATAATGCCATTTTCTTGTCATTTCGCGCATTTACTGCCTACTTGGATCGTCCAGTGTCACACAGGAGAGCGATATCGCTAACTTTAAGAATTACATGTTACAAAAAATATTAGAACTCTATGGAAATTTGTATTGTGTTTGTTTGTTATTCATTACAGGGTTAGCGGAAATTTACTTTTTATACTAGAAAATGGTTGTACACTAGCATATTTTATTTAATTTTAACGTAAGTATTTTCTTGCATTATTAATTGTGTAATAAGCTTGTATTTATATAAAATAAATAAAAAATATATAAAAACAATGACTAGTAATTCTAGTCTTATTTGGACCACATCTAACAGTGATCGGCCATGATCTCGATAAAAAAATTCAGATTTTTTTCCGCATTCGAGTAGGATTCGAACAAGACTATTTTTAGAAATAGGATTTTATCAACATCGTATTTTAACGACGGTGCGTTGGATTGAAGGTTATAATTTTTGTAAACGGTTAATGGCCGAATAAAGCGGTGTTTTCATTTTGTGACAATCAAAGGTCTAGCGGCTCGAGGTGACGAACGAAAGTCAGCACCGTCGCAGTCAGCCGCAACGCAGCGCACCGCAGGCGCAGCGAAAGCGGACACGCAACGCGAGCGGGTTGGCAGCAGTGGTCGCCTTCGTCGTCGTCGGCGCATAAGCAATGGCGGAGGCCGGCGGGCGGTCCGACGCGGGCCCTGACGCGCCCGGGCCGCGCACCATCACCATCACCGTCAAGACCCCCAAGGAGAAGCACCAGTTGCAAGTCGAGGCGGATGCCGACGTGCGCCGCGTAAGTGCTCCGCCCCCCGCGCGCCGCTCACCCGCCGACGCCCCGTTCTAACGCTCTTCCGTTCTTCCTTCAGCTCAAGGAGCTGGTGCTGACTAAGTTCACCGCCGAGCCGGACCAGCTGTGCCTCATATTCGCCGGCAAGATCCTGAAGGATGCCGAGTCGCTGTCGGCGCAGAACATCAAGGACGGTTCGGCCGTTCATCTCGTCATCAAGACTCCACCGAGGCCAGAGCCCGAGGGCGGCCCCAGGAGACCGCCGGGTGAGCCACCCTCGTAACCTCAAAACGCTAATGTCAAACTTACATTTGACAAAATTAATTTATTTGTGTGTGACGTCACTCTTATCAACTCGATGACATTTGATAATGATCTATGAGGCCGATGACTTTTAAGTTTCGCGACCGATCTGTGTTGTGTCATCATTTTAAAATCGATCGTCTTGACAATATATCCTACAAATTCTAGAACGTTCTAAACACTATTTAACGACTTATATCCTGACTCAATAACCATAATTATGTCAATTATGCATCGCCTTTAAATATCACATATTAATTACTCTATATTAGGGGTACTCAACCTTTTCCGACCATGCACACGCCATTTCTAACTATTAACACTAGATTTACAGAATCTGTCTAATTTGATTTGTATCGAAGTATTTTTCTGGATTTTTTACGACTTTTTATATTTGAATTAATTAACACTAAATTGACGGGCTTATACCCGTAAATCTAGTGTTAATTAATAGCTTTAGAGGAAAATTGGTCAAATGTTTTTACATGTATTGGTACATAAACGCAATATAAGTATCAACTCATTACCACGTATGTCATTGTTGACCTTTGATGGAACATTAAAAATATGTAAATATATTCCTGACTGATCAGTAAAAAATGTACGATCGCAAGTGTGCTAATACAATTATTAATCGAACGAATTTTCGCAGACCTGGCTGATTGCATGTACAAAATGCAAGATACCCATGGGTGCCGATACCAAAAGAACGTACAAATTAAATGAAATTCTTTTATTAAACTACAGGATGTCTTCAACTTTCCTACATGATTGGTTCCTGGAAATGTGTACGAAAGTAGAGCAATGTAAAAATATTTTCAATAGATTACAAGTAGCAATGTTAATTTGTTTTGGGAAGACATGTCCAGAGGCAACAGATTCATCTTTTGCCAAGAATGTACTTGCAGGCATCCTTTTCCAACACGGTCTTGTTTCATGTACATTAAATATTACCAACTTCATGCCTGAAATATTTTTCAAAAGTTAAAAAAATAATAATATTGTTTTCTTCTCTTTTTTTTAGATAAAATATAAATATTCAACAAAAAAATTAAAAAAAAATTTTTTTAGAACATTACTCGAAAAAACATTTTTTAGAATATAATAATAATAAAATTAAACAATAGAAATAATGATTCATAATACATAATTTCATCTTTGAAAATCGAAAATATAAGTACATGTATGGAAACCGTCCGTAAGCGGTTGAGCAAGGAGAATAATTTCCATTCTTGATGATTTTGGAAAATGTGGAATTAAATTCATGAGCGCTTACCTTATATGCATTGGCAACTTTCCCAATAAATTTAATATTACGTAAAGAAGCCTTCATTTTGAATTTGTCTAATCAGCCCTTACTTGCATGGAATTCGGTGTCAGAATCTTTTTTAATGTATTTTTCCAATCTTTATATAAGCTAAGAGCTCTAACTTGAATAATCAATAGACTTACAGGGATATCCTTTTAATGCTGATCTTTTATCCATTTCGTCCATTACAATATGTTTTTTTTTATGGATTTTTGATTACAATATGACGTTTCCACAGTTGTGTACACGTTCCTTTATTTTAGTTTTGTTTTTAATAATTGGACATATCGTAGAATGGCCCAAGTCATACGAACAACCGATCGAAGCAAAAGATTCACAGCTTTCAGAATGGCTAATTATGTCCATCTTTGTTTCAATCGCATGTAGTTTGTGAGATTTTATTTTCTTTTTGTCCGTATTAACACTGCAATTTTTCGTTTTACACTCATGGTTATGAATTTACAAAAACGAAATCAAATAACTTGAAATCACACAACAAATTGACATATGTGTAAATCCAAGACTAATCCTTTCGGATGACGGAGGGGCCCGGGATTATCGGAAATGGGATGGGGACTTAGACACTAGCTATCTGTATGTGTGCGTCCTGGTATCAAACGTGTGTATTGTTTTGTCGTCGAATGACAACTGACTTGAAATATGTACGAAATAGCGAATTGTACGAAAGTCGAGAACTGCCTATATTTGCATTTAAACCTTCATGGGATAAAGAAGTTGACAATCAATTGTTCAAGCAAATTGTTAGTCACAAAACGTGTGTGAAATCAGCCTGGACTACGTTAAAGGACAACTGAAGTCCTCTTGTAAAAATATCTTTGAGAAATATATTTTACAAAGCAAATATATTTGGCACTGATATGGATGTGTCAGTGCCAAAAAATCCGATTATCTGAATTTAAATGATTTTTTTTTGATAAGGAGCCGTTTATGCAAAAAATAGAGATAACAGCATAGCAGCTCCAACTCTTGTGCAAATGTTACTGCAATTGTGACAGCTGTGAGATATATACTTTAAACGAATTGTTGTTGTATCGACAAACAACTTTTTATATTCCCACTCAAATTTGCTCAATAAAGGCGTTATCTCATTATTTTGGGGTAGTCTATGAGTTTCCAACGTGTGCTCAACACCCCCTTCTGTGAGCGCTGGAGAAATCAGGGGGGGGGTGAGGAGTACGAATTAGTAATAAGAATACTCCAAAAAAATTTGTCTTAAAATGTTTATATCAAACACTTATATACTTGACCATACAGACACTCATTACTATGCATCATTGCAAGTATTAAATGGTAATTTGAATTTCTGTACATTAGAAAATTTCAAAACTAAAGGAAGTAGATTATTTGATAATTATAACTAAATGGAATTAAAAAAATATAAAGAAGTGCCAGTCTTTCACACACTAAACCCCCCTTCATTCGCTATTGCTTTCTTAAATTAACCTTACTCAAAGAACTTTGGTAACAAAATAGTTAAGATAGGTCTATAGTTTTTTCAGAGGGGGTCATTGAACCATATGCGTTATAAAGTAGACCAATCAACAAATTGTGAATCATCTTTCTAGATCAAGCATTGTATTTATACCTGATCTTGTTGGCAATATATTTTTCACAGATATGAAGTCCAAATGATGACGATTGCTGCTCAAACATGCTTGTGAAATTTCATTTGATTAAAATAAGGCACGGAGCTGCGCCCTAGCCTGTTTTGATAAAATTTCATAATATTTCTTGTTGTGCGACTTAATAAGTACACATTATTTTTGAAACTTGCAATGTGTAAGGCGGAAATTCTATGCTTTATTTATTTAATATATATGTATGTACATAAACATACGAATTCATATGCTACACATCAGCTTAGACGAGATATAATTGGACAATATATATTAAACTACTTATTGATATTATTCTTGAGAGACAACAGTCCATGTGTTGAACTATTTAGGTAGAAAATTTTACTAGTGAGGATGGAGACCCACAATAAATCATCCAAAGATGGCTGATTCAAATATTCATTATCACGACAAATGTCGACAAAAATCTAGTATTGCAGCTGTAAAATAAATCCGTCAAGATAGAGAAAAATAACTTTATTGAATTTTCTCCGTATACAGTCAAGCCAATGCGTTCCAATATAATCATACTATTAAAAATTTAGAATTGCAACGTGGAGACTTAAATTCAATTATATATAAGTTCATCATAATGTATTATAATCAATCATACAATTAAATTGAGAAATTCTCTTTTTTTCAAGTAAAATTATTGTAAAGGGAATTTTAATGATTTGAAAAAAAGTATTACAGTTTAAATCAGTATCAAGCTATACGTATATTATGAAATATTAACTTTGTGGCAAAAATATCGTACAGTAAAATTTAAAAATCTTTACATTCGTTTATTTTTGTAATTGAAATAGAGCTCAATAATCGAGTACCATAATTGTTTTACCATTAGGTAAGCATATTTTTTATTAATATGCAATCGTTGATTCATGTCAGCGAATATCTCTCATTTGCTAATTATCGCATATATTGTCTAATACATTTCATTACAACCACAGTACTGAAAAATCACACCTTTATATTTAATGGTATTGCATGCTCAGAAGTCGGCTTGATATCAGCTTTTCTTGTACCAGGAAATTTAAGATTCTCTAATGTAAAACAAAATATAGTTAAAGAAAGGTATTCCGTTAGTATAACACCAATATTTACATACTATGCTTCAAGCATACTTTATAATATTCTATCATTTGCACAATTTTGTCAAGTCATTCTATATCAATGTGATGTAATAGAAGACAATTAATTTAGTTTTTAATATATATTTTTTTAGCTGACACGGCCCAAACACCATTTGGACTGAATTCGCTCGGCGGTCTAGCTGGTTTGGAAACATTAGGTCTGGGACAGCCGACCTTCTTGGATTTGCAAGTACGAGTCACACTTTTGCAAAATAACTAATTTTTATATATTATAAACATGATTCATGACAATGTTTATTTATAGGCACGAATGCAATCTGAGCTTCTATCGAATCCAGATATGCTGAGACAGGTTCTAGACAATCCGTTGGTTCAACAAATGATGAACGATCCCGAGAACATGCGTACTCTTATAACATCTCATCCGCAGATGCAAGATCTGATATCGGTATAGTATTAAATAAAAGTAATTGATATTGTTTAATGAATGTAAATTTTAATTCATGCCTAATTTTAGCGTAATCCTGAAATCAATCGTATGTTGAATAATCCTGAATTATTACGTCAAACAATGGAATTGGCTAGGAATCCTGCTATGCTTCAAGAATTGATGCGTTCGCACGATAGAGCCATGAGTAACCTAGAGAGTATTCCAGGTATGTTATTTTGTATTTTTGTGTAACTTTATGCAACGAGTGTGCAATTAAATATTCTCTTTAAAATCTAGGTGGTTACAATGCTTTGCAAAGAATGTATCGTGATATTCAAGAACCAATGCTCGCTGCCACCAGTAGCTTTGCGGGTAATCCGTTTTCTGGATTAGTTGATAATTCTGGTAGGTTTTCGATCAAAGTATTGACTATTTGTATTTAGTTATATTATAGCATATGTATTGTTTTCCAGATGGTACTAACCCTCAGCAAGGTAGTGAAAATAGAGAACCGTTGCCGAATCCTTGGGGACCTCGGAACGCTGGTGGCGGAGCCGGCGCTTCGCCGCCCACGAACGCGACTCCACAACAACAGGGACTTTTTAACACACCGGGCATGCAATCACTTCTTGGACAAATGTCTGAGAATCCTCATTTAATTCAATCGATGTTAAGCTCTCCGTACTTTCAAAATATGTTGCAAGCTTTCGAAGCCGACCCACCGATGGCAACACAAATTATATCGCAGGTTCTTAATGCTTTTTTAAAGATATTATTATTGCACGTGTATCAATTCTTTAATGTGTGTATTAAATGTGTATTTTAGAATCCTTTATTCGGAGGTAACAACCAATTGCAAGACCAGCTTCGCACCATGATGCCTCAGATTCTAACGCAGTTACAGAATCCTGAGGTGCAGCAAATGATGACGAATCCTCAGGTTGATTATGATGTTTATGTATAATTTATTTCAAAGAATGGATGATTTGACATTTTTATTTTGAATACAATTAGGCGTTGAATGCTATCTTACAAATACAACAAGGAATGGAACAGCTGAGGACTGCGGCTCCGGGGCTAGTGAATTCAATGGGTCTCGGTAACACTGTTTATACTACTCCCCCTACAACTGCACCTGGCACTGGCGCAGGTACTGGCACTGGCACAACTCCTACTGCTCAACCGACACCGAATAATTCTGAAGCGTTTTCTCAGGTATATAATCAAATATTAAAAAGCAAATAAGAAATCTATGATTAACATTTCTATCACATTTTAAGTCTTTGCACTTTAATTCCAAAACACCTCTCACTCAATTCAACTTTATTATATTGTAGTCGTGTAACTCTAGGGCGAATTGGAAGTGAAGTGATATAGTTTATGTTTGAGGATCAATAAAAATGGATAGAAAGTATTGTTTTAATTATTTGAACACACAAAAAAGAAAACATTTGCTTGCACAGGCTCTATTTTTTAAAAAGTGAAAGATAATTGTAAAAAAATTATTTTATTTCAGTTTATGACTAGAATGATGAGTTCAATGGGTACAACTACCAATCCTCAAGCATCACCTGAACAACGTTATAGTCAACAATTGGAACAATTAACAGCTATGGGATTTTTAAATCGGGAAGCTAATTTACAAGGTACTGTTTAATATAACAACCCTATCGTATTGTTTTTATATTTTTCATCACTATTATGTATTATTTTATTTCAGCATTGATTGCAACTTTTGGAGATATTAACGCTGCTGTGGAAAGGCTATTAGCCCTCGGACAGTTGTCTCTAAGCTAACACCCCAATCGTATACTCGATAATTAATTCAAACGCAACCCGATAATTTTGAACGTCTGCTTGTTAACACATCATCACTGGAGAAGTAATTGGGTCTGCCCGAGCTATTTAAAAAATAATATTCTTCCTTGGTTTATGAAAATTAAAAAATACAATAAATTGTATCGAAAACTTTAGAATGTTAACATTTTCAAATTTTGACTTGGGAGTCCCAAATACGCAATCTATTTCTAAAATCGGTTTATATTTGTAATTTAATTATCAATAATTTGATCAATAAATTAATTCTGAAAGTTCTGTATATAAGATATGCATTTTTAATATTAATTGTCAATATTATTACTTCATTATACAATTGCCTCTTTAGTTTCAATATATGAGTTAATTTAAAAAATCTACTTATGTATGTAAACGTGCCTAAGATTTATCATTTGATTCTTGGATTTTAAATGATTGCACACTTTCTATTTGCTTCATTATCATTTGTTAAGCTAGGCCACTTTTAAAAATATATTACTACCGATCCTTCGAGTTATTTAAATGTGATTAGATACTTTTTACAATACTGAATGAGGGTTCGAGTTGTAGTGTTTTATACATACATTTTGCTTGTATAAGATCGTTTTTATTGGTTCTTTACTCGGGGTCAAATTGCCTGTATGTGGTGCTTGGTGAGTTTCAAAATGGTACGTTTAAGTAATATTCCGGGCCGTCAATGAAAATTTATTCGGTTAGTCTCTAGGCCTGGTAAACGTGTAATAACTGGGAATATAATCAGTCAACACATTTATCTGCACGTGATTCACCCGTGAATTTGAAATGTTGTTTTTTGTTATTAATGGTAATGACACTTATTTTATATGTATTATTTTTGTGTATGAAATTTAGGCAAAATATCCGTGTTTGGTGTATTTAGATATCATTATTGTACTGCAGTGCCGTGAAATGACGATGTGATTTATCATTCCTGAAATAGAAATGTGTTAACGCGTTAGTGTGGCAAGTATAATTCATAATACTTTATACATATTATTAAATATATATGTAATACATAATATATATTATTTATATTTGTGTGACTAGATATTTTTTCTTATCTAAATATATATATACATATTATGTATGTAGTCCCCTTAACGGGTGTTAGGTTTTCTGTGTTTTCCCACGTTTACTATAAGATATATTGTATATTACATAAAATTTATTCTGAATAGGTTTCAAAAACGGATGGTGATTTCACATGTGTATGGTTAATGATTGTTTAAATTTATGGGAAATACATATTTGCTGAATATAAATAAATATAAAGCAATCGTTTGTTTTTATTTATCCCATCTCCTTTTTTTCTCGATAATATGAACAAATATATTGAAATCGTTCTCTTCCGATAAATAAGATTGATTTTAAAAAAATACCGAATTTTAACAATGAGTTGTAGGTTGAATTAAAAAAATCTGTTTTAACTAGTCTTGAATTTGAAATGAGCCGTTTTCAACACTAGAACTTAAAATTGTTGGCTGGTTCGAGGTTTAATACGCGATAATCCTTTCTCGAGATTTTTACTGCTAATTTTATTTACACACTATATACACACATATATATATATATATATATATATATATATATATATATATATATATATATATATATATATATATTGTCGGTATCCTGGATAATTTGCGTAAATCAATATTGTATAGTAAAATTAATTATATCACAGTTGCACCAATTTTTTCAGTCTGGCATCGAACCCACACTGTCAAGTGTGTAATTTAAAGATCGGTCTAAAACCATAAACAACACCAACTGGGAAAAAATGCGCCAGTCGCTTCGCTTTTTGCTTCACTCATAATGTGATGGGATAATTATATTAAGCGGGACTGTAATATAAAATAAAATAATTTTCAAGGCTGCAGTCTCTATTTTATTTTATGTATTACAATTCTAGGCGTATAATTACATATGTAGAAATGTTTTTTATTGCTTGGGCTGGCGTTCCAGGTAATCTGTATTAACTGCCCATTGGGCTGTGAAAGTGAAGACATTTTAAGTATAGAGTGGAAATCACTTATCACTCGAATGAGTAATTTGTATGTGCACTAATTTTAAGGAATTATATAAATACAAACAGATTAATTAAAGGTGTCATTTTACGGGCTTTGGAGTGGTGAGGGGTAAAATTGCCATTGGCGTTTTTCAAATAAAACTTAACAAAATAATTCAACGTGCCTTGAATATGGTTAAAATCGCATGGGAATCATGCTACCACTGAAAATAAAAAATATCCAATAATATTGTATGAGAGTGTCTTTTTAAAATTTGTACAATTTTATTCATTGTAAATATTTGGTTATAAATATTATACATAATATTAATCTAATGTGTAAAACAGTAATTAAGGTACAAGAAAATGTATTTTTGGCGCAATAACTAAATGGAATTAAGAATAGAACAAACATAACCACAAATAACATTACCAACAAAACTTTATTAACAAAATTATAAGTGCACATGTATTAAACATTTAGTCACATAATAGTACTTGTTTCAAATTATCACAATTCAATTAAAAATACGATTACCTATTAGATTAGTTAAATTTACAATTTATTAAAAAACAGCGTCGAATTTAATACATCATATACAAGGTTGTAGTAAAAATATTTTCTAAAAGCTAAAAATAGTTTTATATAGAAGATAAGCCCTTAAAATAAACATTGTTAGTCATCTAAATATTTATTAAGAGGAATTTAGATTTTACCAATAATGAATTTAATAATTTCACTTATATGTTGGTATATTTTATTAATATTGCTAATTACGTTTTTATATAATATATTAACAATTAAATCAGTATTTTGTTAGCTGCTTAAATTTTCCATAAAAAATTGTAGGCCAACAAGTGGTTTTGGCCGAAATCACGCGTGCTGTGGCCCAAACGTCAGATTAGAAAGTGAAGTGTTGTGCCGGTGATGGCGGCGCCGAGGGGGTTCGCGCAGAGACTTCGCCCTCGGCCGCAGCAGCGTCGCCGAGGTGAGTCGCATTTGCTGTAAACCGTAATAAACGTTAATAACGTTCAAACGCGCACCATTTTCTCACACACTTCTAAGCAACCATCGCCTGAATTGACCGAAAAGTTATCCTCCCGCATTATTTGTGTCAAATTCATTGCACTTTCCAATCTTTCAGATCTGTTTCATAAACAATAAAACAAACGCCTCCAAACATACATAAAAGTGGCACATACACTACCGTTATTCCGCACCGATTACTTTCAAAATTATGTCAAAAACATTGAATACAAAAATAAAACTGACTCCATTTTGTTTAACTTAATATATCCGTTTAGCATAAAACAGGCGCGCGTTCTCTTAAACGCACGCGGCCCAATTGCACTATCGTCTTATGTTATATTTAACTCGATCATTTATTATTTCTCTGCGGTTAGGTGATGCATCTTCATGTTTTTATGTTTCGTTCTATTTAGCCTTTACAGCAGTGAATATAGCGTAAAAGTTTTCACGTGATAGCATCGAAGCGTAACGTTTGACATTTCACGTTTTCGTTCATAATTGACAGGATTTTGATAGAATATTTTGTGGCCGAAGATTTATTACAATATTAGCACCAAATATGTACCCAATTCTGTCGATAACGATATATAACATTTTTTTGGAAGGTTTGCGTGATTTAATCAAACAATAAGTCGTATCGCTGTTATAAATCTTTTATCGAGTCTGTTATCTTGTATCTCTAATAAAAAGTGACAACACGAAATTCTACCGTGTAATTAATTATTTAATATGCAATGTGTGATTTATATACATATATAATAATATTAACTATTTGGTTACTTCTACACTCATTTCAGTGATTCAGTGACAAAAGTACACTAGATACTCTTAAAAGCCATCGATATATTGATTTTTACATTATTAATTAAAATATACTTATTGTTTGGCCTACTTATATTTTTACTATATTGTTTTTGAAGGGAGGTCAAACATGAATAATAACATGGACAAATATTTTTATTTATATAATAATTGTTCCGAAATTTCATTATTGATTTATTTACAATACTAAAAGTAAAGTGAACTATTCCTAATGCATCTCGCGCAATCGTGATGATATTTCAAGAACGGAGGATCGAGTATGCAAAAATACTATTTAAAAATTCGCCGATAAGTAATGAAGATATCTCATACACACTCTTGCGATCGCGATCTGTGTTGTTGAGCTGTTTTGATCGTCGAATTAACCCTAAGGGTAGTTAGTTACTAGGTAGCTGTAAAACATAATTAGGAATTAAATATTAAAATTAAAACCGACGAAGAGACTATGGAAAGTTGAGAAAAACAGCATGTTTAGTTGATTTGAATTAATATTTTTACGCTTTATTTTACTAAAAAGCGTTCTAAAAATGTATGTTCCTGAAAATATTGAAGCAATATATAAATTACTCGAAATATTCGAATACATTAAAGAACTTTGTAACAAAAATTTGTAAAACGTATTTTTATAAGCTGTTTGGTTGATAAAATTCTTAACACTATCTGCGATTCGTGATTTTAAGAGCACATCTACGTATTCTACAGTAAATGGAGAATGAAAATAATAAATAATATTTATTTCCGATGAAAATCAAAGGCACTAGAAATATTATATCTAAAGGGATGTTTGTCGACCATTATTCAATTTTTATTTGTAACGTATTCATTTACCGCTATTCGTTTGTTATTACTATTATAATAACTAAAATAGTTGAATAAATCGATTTCCGATATTCCAGAGGCTCAACAAAACTCAAGTAAGAAAGAATTTCGTTTTAAGGTAGTTGTTACAATTTTTTTTCTATGAATATATCCCACATATTCTATATTCTTAATAGTGAAATCAGTTACCATAAAACTGTAAATCGCGTACCAAGAAAATAAAAATCTATTTAAATAATATTTAACACTTTACGGTCAACATATGCGGTGATATTCGCACGACACCCAACCATGCAACTTTTACATTTTGCGGTCTTGCGCTTATGTGGACTTCTTCGGAATGATTGTGATTGTGTCATTTTTCATAATCTGTATGGTTTTTATTTTTGAAATATGTATGTATGGTGCCTTTCTGGCTGTGACAGCCAGAAAGACGCCGGAAACTTGTCATGATTTTATTATATAATATTACATATATTGTAACAAACTATGGTGGGCAAATATCATTTTTCTCCGAGCGCTGGTGGAGGAATTATGTCCAGTGGATGGTCCTCCGAGGTCTCGTAATCTGGCGATGTTCCTCTCTGTGGCACGTTTCTCTTGCTGTCCGCTGATACCAATTCTTCTCTCGCTTCTCTCTGACCGTCTGCTATCTGACCGTTTTCGGACGTCTCTGACCGTCTGCCCTTAGTCCATTGAAGACCGGCCTTAAGTATAATAAGTATGGAAAACTTTCTGGCGAATCATAACCATGCAACGACTATTTAGCCAATTGTTGCACTTTTTTATTCGACCAAGGAAATATGTCCACGCCTCTAGAAAGTGACATATGCTTGATGGACATATATGAAGGGCGAATTGTGCAACGGGTTAAATATGTCCAAACGGTGCTTTTTGTCGTCCGCTGATATATTGATTTCGCGATCGTTACGCAAAAAATAAATATTTTTCTCTGCATAGGAGGGTAATTACAACGTGTTTTCTTGTTCCCTTTTCCCCCCTTGGACATAACTCTTTTGTCACGTTCATCCTTATTATTCAACTTAAATTACATTATTATTATTCGTGGTTACGGTGATTAAGTGCGCGAGTTTAAAGAAGAACCCCCACAATTCTAAACATAATTTTTTTTATTTCATTGGTACGCGATTCACAGTTTGACGTACCGAATTTACCATTGTGAATATAAAAAAACAGTCATAACAAAACTATATTTTTTTTAATTTGCTGTTAAAACGTTAACTCGTTAAAAAGTTATGATAGTTTAAAACAAATTAAGGTTCTAATTTTCGCAAATAAGCCCCGCCGCATGACTTAATTTTTAGAAATAATGCCCGGTATGCAATGTGTTAAATAAAATGGTAAATTAGTGAAATATATAAAATGCATTTTATTGACAAATGCCCGTTTTAAGAAAATTGATGCGTGGTCAATTAACCGTTAGGTTGTAGATAGTTTTAGGATTACTAAAAATGAATCTATTATATAAAGAGTTGAATGCCAGAGCGATCTATCGACATTTTTTTTTACTTTTAATAGTACACTTGATCACGATTCAAAAGCGATAGCATAAGGGTATAATGTAAATTTTACTTCAGTGACAGTCGTGTCGATAGCAATACAATTTTTCGGACCAAAATCGATGTTTTACAATCATATCCCTGTCATAAAACCACCGATGTACAAATTCGTATGTTTTTTCCGTCTGGCCTACCATTTATTTTACCGTTTTAATTCCGCCCGCTTTTAAAAAAACGATGAGATATTGGATTACTTTTGAATATGATTCGAGGAAGATGGAATGGAGCTACTTCATGCATATTCATGATTATTATTTTTTTACTTTTAAAAGTTTCATTGAAAGAAAATGTAACGAAACCATAAGGATTTATTTATACCTTTTCTGTATATCGGCCAAATTGTTATGCACCATCGTCATCCTTCTTCTCAGTTAGTTTATTTAAGCTCATTGAGGCCGACTGGTAAACTGTATCAAGGATGTTTGCGAAAGAGTGTTTCGATTGCATGTCATTAAGTAGATATGTTATTAACATGAACTTATTGATGAACAAACTTTTGAATAGTAGTGCTTTCTTTATTGTAGATTGTCGCAGAAACGCAATGAACTGATTACTTTATTAATGATTTTTAGCATTAAGCGTCTTAAACATATTAGTTAATAAATTTGCAAGAAAATTCTTATACTCATATTATCTAATAATAATAAGAAAAAAATATTACCGCTTAGTATCTTCATCTATCTCCTGTACTTTGATTGAACTACTTGTCATTATCTCGTCATAAATCGTTCTCTGCATCTCTCCACATATTCCACCACAAATCTTCGCTTCAAATATCGTATAATCTTCTAAGAATCTCATCTTCGGGCAGTTTTTAAAAATATTTGTCTTCTGTATTTAATACTGGTTGACGGATTGGTACTCTTTGCTTATTAAAGTATCATTCTGATCTCATAACAAAGGACATTTTATTGATATTTCAAGCTAGGTGCTATTTATTCAACAGGGAATTATTTTGAGAGATACATATGTGCATTTAAATAAATACTTTGTTCCATAAAACGAATTGTTCATGTATTAATCTAAGGTAAATCTTCAGATTTTTTCTTCGTTGCAGAGAGTTATTCATGTGTTCTTTCCAACAGTAACGCACAAACAATTCGTTTTATGTAACAATAATTTTATATATTGCTCATTTAAATTGTCCTCTTCTCTTATTTTTTGTTACTCATTAATTTTAATGGCTAAGGAAAATTATTGATGACGAATTACTTGTATTTATATCGACTTTCAAAAATTTGTTTCGGTTTAACTAACATCAATGTTTTTCTGCTGACGAATGACCACTCATAAACAATGCTTTCATTTTTTACTACCTTGCGATAAGACTAATAAAATGTGACTCAAAGTAAATCTAATAATAATATTTGTTTTATAAGATACTTAACTACATATATCGCTAGCTTGCATACTCGTAACGAAAAACGTAATTGTCTCAAAATTTAATTTAAACCTAAACTAATCACACCGTTAACATGCAACAAGTAGTACACAGCGAAAATCATATACAGTCATAAGATGCAGTACGAACAATAGACTTTATAACGAAATATAAATGATCTTACCATATCATAGTCACAAAGTGTTACCTCTTGTTGAAATAAAATTTTATATGTAATTATTAATGGTTTATATATTCTGTTTTAAATGGATTTCCGAGCCTTTGTTGATTCCACCTTAGCGAAAAGTGAATACCTTATATCAATTCCATTCGATTTCGCTTTTAATCTAACCGCGTTCTGTTGTATATGTACGTGCGTGCGTAACTTAACCGAAAGATAAAGTCGACAGGTTAATCGCGGCGGTCGCGAGCTTTCAGTCCGATTGAGGTGTGGTTTAATTAAGTTTTTCACTTTCTGCCCTAGCGTTTGCGTGCTGTCAAATGTTGACGGGCGATTAAGCAAAAAGCGTTATTTTAGCGTTATATGCAATTTGCGTTGTCCTAGTCCTACTCTTAATTGTAATCGTGCTACTACAATATTAATTTGGTAGTATACAGTCGATACAAAACAAATTCTTTTTCCTAGCATAAAAAGAAAAACTGTTATCAGTATTGTTTTGTGTTACTATTTCAAAGTAAATCTTTTAGAGATGACAGACAGCCCATAAACTATTTGGTATGGGGCTAGATAAATTAAGTACCTGCCTTGATAGATACATATCTTTGACTAAAATAGGATAGGGATATTTGTCATTTAATTTTAGCTCTTATTTTGTCATAAATGAAATCTTAATCTCAAGAGAATATGTATTTATTTTAAGATATTTGATGAGCAAACTCAATAAATTTTCTTAAATCACGGTGGAATTAATTCGACTCTGCATACTACTACACATTGTAATTTCCCTTGTGTTTGTGGGCAAGTGGTGTCTAATCTGCAGCGATCCTGGGTATTTCTATTATTTTTGCACTTTAAATCACTCCAACGCATTACGTGGTCTTATCCTTCCGATATGTTAATATCGAAGGACTTCAATATATTATTGTAAGTCGGCCTGTCACTTATGACTAATGACAGCAACCAAAGTTGAAGCATTGAAGTATTATGTTGTGTTGTGTATTTTCTAAGACTGATCGATGAGCTAACTGTTTCACATATCTAATGTAATTGTTAGTTATTTAATGTCATAAATGTATTTTAAATTGAAACATGCAACGTTAGCTATTTTTAGTGACTTGGTCGTTGCATGGATTCGATCTGTTTCATCACTTACCTGCTATTGAGTGACGCAAATTACGTTTAGACGTTAATTTCTAGCTCGATTGCAGTGCCAAACGTATATTTAAATCCTAATGTTTGTTTATGTATATTATGTGAAAAATGTTTAGATTTAATAATTGTCTCTAAAAGAATATTGCTATTTATTTTTCAATTGACTTTGTTTCTTGCACAATCTCAACTTTGTATGAAAGATATTTAATTTTAACGTTTTTATCACTGTGTAAAGACACACCCTTGGTCGATAGATACGAAGACTTCACGCCTTTAATTTATAGTTATAACTTGTGATATGGCTTTTATGGTTTGATGGCGTATTATTATGTATTTGATTAAATTGTTATCTATTCAATTAAAATAAAAAAAGAATAATATACTACCTAGTTATAAGATTTTTATTATCAAATTACTGCGGTACATAGTACATACATACATACACCATGATTTCCTGAGATAAAAACGGGACAGGGCCGGGCCGTTGGGCGAAGCGAGGTGTAGACACACACTCTCAAATAAATTAATATATTGTATTGTGGGAAACTAACCGGTGCATGCGTTTATCTTTATAAATACAAACTTTTGAAATTGGCTGTAAAATTTGTGCAATAATGGCGATGTACAACGTTCCTTCCGATTCTCGATGATTCGAGTCAGAACCAGATTTCATTAGATTATACTCACTGCAAACTAATATGTACAAAATCGGTTCATGGACATCATTTCAGCCTTTTACAGAGGGAGAGGGGCTAAAAGTTGGCCAGTCAGTGGTCGTTTTTTATTATTTTCATTTTAATAAAATTCATACATTTTTCTGGACAAACTCAAAGGGGTTCTTGTTTAGAATCCACGTCAAAAACAATTAGTCGTTCTCAAAAGTAAAAAATCACGTCATATGGTCAGTCTATATATTACCTTATGTTTATACATAGTCGTCGTGTACCTTCGTGGGTTTTGACACGAATGACTAAAAATATTCATTTTATCGGGAAACGAATCAGGTGTAGTCAGGAACTGAACTAGATTGCGCATAACAAGAGGGGAGGGTGGTAAATACAATTATTTAAATACATTCTACCACATCTTGTTAAAAATAGGTTACTCAAATTTATATAGTAAGTTGACTGGTTTAATGTTTCTAACCCTAAGGGATGTTGTTTCGCAGCCAGTTGGAAACTGATAATAATTTATTGTATAATATTACATAAATATATTGCGACATATTATGGTGAGCGAGTGTCGTTATTCTCCGAGTGGTGGTGGATAAGCTGGCGGAGAGATGATGTCCAGTGGATGGTTCTCTGAAGTCTTATACCCGCACTTCACTCTCCGAAAGTTGTCCTAGTGGAAGTTCGACCGAAGTCGGTCAAGGTCGCAGTTTTTCGAATAGCGTTCGCACAGCCGGGAATTTCATACGCGTGCACGCTTCTCAACCTCGCGTATTATAACTACGTGCGTGTTTTAAACACAAAAAAAATTAAAGCCAAATGGAGAAAAAGGAGATGGTGGATGATTGCAATGCACCGGAATAGATCAATGTTAGTAAATAAGACATTTTATGTTGAATCGAGGCTTCACTGTCACTAATAAATAATAAACAGGAAACGTTCAAGTGTGCAACTAATGAATAATTTCTATTATTTTTTAAGGAAAAGTATGGAAAGTCAATTTGCTGAATTGAGATTTTATATACAATATATAGCTTAGGTCTTTCTCTTTATGATACATGCAAAATTGACTGCGGATTTTTGCGGTTTTTAACACATTGCATACCTTAAAAATGTATTATTCTTAAAAATGGGACGGGGCTTAGTCGCGAAAGTTACGACCTAAAAATTTGTTCAGAATCACCAAATATACACATATTTAAAAAAAAACGATACCGGGTATGATAAAATGCTAGTCAAATACTTTTTCTTAATATAAAACAGCAAATTTGTGACATATACAATTTTTTTTTTTTACGCTACGCGGCTAAATTTTTTTATTACGCTACGCACGGCCGTTAAACACGGAATTCCTCTTCCTCGGGCCTACAATTAAAGAAATGTTAACGTCAAATTTAAAATACAGTTTTGTAATGATTGTAATTTTTTAATAATATGGTTACCGTGGTAAAATCAGTAAACGTCAAATTGTGGATCGCGTACTAATGAAATAAAATAAAAATTTGTTTGGAATGACTAAATATATACATATTTAAAAAAACGATACCGAGTATGGTAAAATGCTAGTCAAATACTTTTTCTTAATAAAAAACAGCAAATTTGTGACATATACAAATTTTTTTTTTACGCTACGCGGCGAAATTCGCACGACCGTTCAACACGGAATTCCTATTCCTCGGGCCTACAATTAAAGAAATACTTTAAATAATTGTATTTTTTAGCACTTATAATATTATATATTTGACTAAGAGCACTTATGGAATCAACTAAAGTGGTGAAATAATTTTGGCCGTCCAGATCGGGCAAAAATACCAAACAGTGGCGCGATCGTGAAGACGCCCATATTAAAATTGAATCGTTCTATCTCAGTTTGCGATAAACCATCTCTATCTCTCTCTCTCGTCACGCGAGAGAGCGAAAGGGGAAGTATCTCGCCGCTCGCGCTCGAAGCGTCTTCGGGTATTACTTTCGGAAAGCGAGGGAATTTTCGGAGGCGACGAAGTCGGCCGCCTCGACCAAAATTACCCCCAGTTTACCTCCCGTTCGCGGTGACCTCGGAGAACTTGCGAGAGATTTTAGCGCGGGGACAACCGAGCTCGACCGAAGTAAGCCCGAATTTTCACATTATATTTCCCGTCCTTGGCCAACTGTCGCCTACTTTCGGAGAGTGAAGTGGAAGCATTACAGTTGTACGATGTCAATTCCTCTCTGCGGTGATCGTCTGGGAGTACCTCCTTGGCTCTGACCGTCAGCACACCGTCTGCCCTCTCCTCATTGGAGACCAGCCTTTAGTATCAAAGGTTGCAAAGCTCGCTGTCGAATCACAACCATGCAACGACTTTCCAGCCAATTGTTGCACCCGTTGACCAACGAAATATGTCCACGCCTATAGAAAGTGACATTTGCTTGATGGACATCTTCGGAGGCTGAATGGCGCAACGGAAATATTGTGACTTTATGATGCTTTTCGGTGATATATTGTTTCCGTGCCCGCTACGCAACAAAGAAATATTATATCTATGCATCGGAGAGTAATTACGTGTTATTTATGTGTTAACCCTTTTTTCTGGACGTTCTTGTAGCGTTCATCCTTATTATGTCGTTGTTACTGTTTTTATCCGAATGATGATTTTATATTTCCAAGTTGGCACTAGCTAATTAAATCCTAACTAATTTTGCAAATCGAATTCCAGTGGAGACGCTGCTGTAGAATTAGCATTAAGGTTAAATTAGAGGTCAAAAATGTGCAACGGTTGACGATAGTTTTGCTATTGCTTCAACATAGACTTCGAAATGTCGTTCATAATATTTTTTTTCATTGTGCGAACAAATGAACCTTTATATTTTTCTTTAGTGTATTTGTATAATTTTTGAAAATTTCACGCTACTTTATTGTTCTAAGAAAATATTACCTAGAAAATAAATCAAATACATAAAATATTCCGTTTCTAGATCTTTAATGCTTCTGATGATAGTATGACATGGTGTTGTTCGTATGTGTCCGTGAATTCGACCTAGGCTTTTCCGCGTGAATTATGGATGCGCGCAAATATTCTCACTTTTTTCAAGTCATATTATTGGATGTCCATCGCAGCCACGTGACTCGCCCGGTGTGAGCTGTCCTTCACCCTAACATCTGGTCGTGTATGAAGGTTGGCTGAATTATTTATCGAAGGAACGTCGTTGGTGAGAGAGAGGGAGATATTCGATTAAAACGACCGCATTAAAAATGTATTTGTCCGAGACGGTGCCGACTTATGATAATTAACAGGTTTAGAAAAAAATTAAATTAAAAATTTAAGTGACACTAATAGTTTCTTTAAGTAATGTGGAAAATGTTGTATACATTGTTATATTGCTTAATTAACAAAACATTAGCTTCTTGGCTCTATGTCACATTTGTTAACTTTTTAACGCTTTGGATAACAGTCTCATATTGGGCCAGTCCTCTGCGAGGTAGTCACAATTTTTTATTCTACTTTTCGGCGTTTTCCATTACCCATTTCGTCACTCCCATCTAAGGAAGTTTTCATCTATAATTTCTTGGCAACTGAAATAATCACTTTAATATTCCGATGTAACAGTAAAATATTTTGAAAACGAGCAAGAGAGAGACAAATATAACACATGCATATACGCATAATGAAGTATGGTAAAAATATTAAAATGTTTATTTTCCTTAAAAATATTTATAAATGGTAGCATTTATCGCTAGGGATTTAAAAAACGTCATATAAGTGGTAGGGTTGAATGTTGTATTTAACTGGATCTGCCGGAAACTGTATTCAAATTTAGCCAATATCTCTTTAATCTTTTATAAATGATGGTTGAGAAGACTTTATTTATCATCGTAATTACCTTACTGTTTTTAGCAGTTTGTTGCTATCTTTTTGGTATAGGTATACTCCTTCCTATATCGTAATCATCAGGAAATATTTCACCCTTTAATACTTTGGAGATTAATTTAAGCACATAACTCATTAGGATTTTCCATCCATTCTTCAATTGCTCATCTGATATTGTGTTCCAGATGCTTTGTTGGTTTGTTATGTATTTATATTATCAATATATGTATGGATATTATAAATGTGTGTATATTATACTCCCATAAGTTACATTTAGCTCATTGTTATAGCACATACACTAGCGTACATGTACGACCTAGATCAGGGGTCAGAGAACCGAGGTTAATATGTATCAAAGATATAATTTTTCGAGCAAATGATTATAAAGGGACTCCTTGAACCTCGATTAAATTATTGAATTGAACGCATTGCATTTCAGAATAGTACAATAAATTATTTTTTTGTATGTCAAAAGCTATTGAAGTTTTCTAAATTACACACGAAAAAGCGATCATTACACAATATATCGTTGTACAAAAATATATATTTTTAGGTAATAATCTAAAAAAAGTACGCAGACCACTGACCTAGATCGATGTTTAGTTCATTGGCTTGAGGAAAAGCTAGGAATGGCGTATGATAGGAATACTGATTATGGGATGTTTTTTTTGCTTTTACTCTAGTCGACTGTGAATATTCAGATCGGTAGTGATGTTTCATTAGTTTATAACTTTATGACAAGTTGTTATCATTTGTTCGAATACGTCTGTGATATATTTCAGTAAACTGTCGCTGCTTTTACTCAAAGTAAATTTTGTTACACGATACACGTGTTACGGAAATGCTATGTTTCGTAACAAAGTAGGTATGTGGTGGAAAATCCAAGAGTGACGTGTTATCGCACTCACTCTTTGTACGGTACAATTAATATCATAAAGTTATTTAAGTTCAAATAGCAGATTTCTTTTCATGATTATTAATACTTTTAACGAGTTGTAGCTGTAACGAACTTACATATGCATATTTTGACACAATTTTGTTGCATAAATGCATTATTTATGCTAAACAGAAAAAAATACTGATTGCATAAACTAGCTGTCGATTTCATGGATTATTAAAGTTTAATTAAAACCGTAAATTAATTACATATTTTCATAATACTCATATCTGATTCGTATTTGGCAACTGTTTATATTATTTTGTCTCAGACGCGGCTTTTATTACCATGCATGCATATTTTTATAATTTTTCATTTAATATATTTTCGAAACTTTTAAAACCCATTGTCTCCAGCACGGTGGACCTGATCGGACTATTGAATTATTGTCTGTGTCGATTCGGCGTTAGTTCCGCTGGATTCGAGTTCGGGCTGAACTCTCGTATATTCCAAGACGAAGCGAAGTCCAGATAGTTCTGATGTTAGTTGAATGTGAAGTTTTATAACAGAGTTCTGGCTTATATACGATCAGGAAAACGGGAAGAGGCGAATGTAACCACTACCCCTTCGACCACTTTACCAATATGGATGATTTGTGGCGGAACTGGTATATTTATTTTTATTTGATATCCTATTAGACTTTTTTAGCCTTTGATATGAATTTTAAGGTACTGTTTTCAGAGTGCACATTATTTCGTTAATTGTATCGGCACGATTGATCTTGTTTTAGTATTAATTGCTTTCGACAAGGAGATACATAGCTGGTGTTTTATAGTCCTGCGTTCCTTTTGGGGAGGCCGCTCGCTTCTGTATTAGATTACTCGTTTTAATTTAAAAAAATTAATAAGTCCTCCTAATATGTACTAGTAAGATACTAGTACATAAATATATTATTATAATTATGCACGAATATAATATTTTACGGAAATTTCATATTAACATTAACTTGACTTTTACTTTAAGAGTACACATGTCTCGACATAAAGGTCAGTTGTCATATGCTCGTTAAAAATATTTATAAATATTAAACTTTATTATAGTAAAATGTTGATATGAAGATCATTTATTTAATATAAAAGCTTAAAATAAAACAACTGCTGATTATGTTATTAGTTAACTGTAAATTGAGAAAAATCTTGTAAATTTCTGTATTCTCAGTTAGTACTTCATATGCGAATATTAAATTATACGTTAGGTGTAAACTAGACATTATATATTGATTTATACACACGTAAAACATAATTCGGTGATTCAGTTACAATTTATATCATAATTATATTTATTATAAATCGGCTTTGGTCACAGTTGATCATGATCGATCGACAAATCGCAGAAAAGTGACTATTCAATCAAAGATGTTAATTTTTGAACATTTAGCTACTATAATAAGAATTGATTTTAAAGATTTGCTTATAGTCTTGCTACTTTCGATTAAAAACCTGAATATTGTACAATACATAGTTATATATTCAGGGTTGTATTGTGTAATCAATTAATGAGGTTTTGGCTTTGGTTGTGAAATTCAATTATAAAATAGTTTATTATATTAACACAATAATTTGTTAATGATGAAAAATAATTGTAAATTTAAACAACACTTGTCCCTAAATTGTAAAATCTTTCTTCTTTAAAATATGTACACAAATATCAAATCAAGGCTATGAGATATTATATCTAATTCGATTCAATAATTGGAAACACATATGTTTTTATTTAATTGTTTAACTATAGATTACATATTGAAATATTATTTAAAATTTCGTTTTTAATACATAACACAAAAATGAAATAGTTGTTTTATTATTTTATTGTGTCTATAGTCCAAGGACCTAAGTACATATTTGTAAATATATGTTTGTTTATCAGGCAAACGATTCCAAGAATCGAATGTTTCACACACTGTCACGAGACAATTAGTACGTACAGCACACTTGAACTTCAGGGCAAGGTTCACTAGTTTGTAAAAGTTAGTTTAGCATTCGCGGAGACGATATTCAAGGACCAACTGTATGGGGGGAAATTCACGGCTATTGTTGCGAATTTCTAATTAGTATGACGTGACTGGTGCCAGTTTTACCAGTTTTCAGAGTGCATTACAAACTTTAGAATTATCATTGCTGGTGATATTCTGATTCTATTAGCGATTTTTGAGATTTCGAAATTATTAAACAGCGATTACTACGAAACGGATATGTTTTTCATTAACGATCAATTTTCTTTACACGTAGAGCTTATTAATTCGACATTTGCTAGAGTTCTCATAATTTGTTAACAATTCATGCGATGGGAATTATACAACGTTTAACATGCTGGCGAATAGGTTAAACTTTTATAGTTATCGTGTCGGTTTTAAGTGTCTGATATACGAGTATGATTTTAACTATATATTATAGTAATACGTTTTTCGATTTATAATTCATATATAGTGAATATTAGACGAGTTCATAATATATGAAAAACTTTTTAGATCAGCGCTAGCTTTTATGATTATTAATTATTAATCAAACAAAAAAACTCTTGCATAAATTATAAGTGATTACTTTAATTCTTAATTTTAATATTTAGTTAGTACATGGTGGTTTAACATACTGTAATTAATTTAGACTAGAGATAAACCCACGTGTGAATTGGCACTGTATTTGGAAGGTTCTTCTCATTAGTAAACTTCGCATTTATGAATAACACTTGATATATACAGAGTTAGATATATAAAATAGTGTACGATAAGGATACCTTCTTTGGGAGATTGTATTTGACTTATTAAAGTATAGTGAATTCAACATTAAGGTGAAAACTCTCGAAAGATTTTTTCGTTAACCAGAGTATTTTTAACGTGCTACGCATTCTATTTTATTTAAACATTATTATATATTATATAAATGCAGTTAAAAAAGCAAAAGCAAGAAATTGAGAATGAATCACGAGAAAAATGGAATCTGTTAATTTAACATAATTTTTTTATCTTTGAGGCAATAATATTGGTGTGAACTGTAATCAAATCTAATTATTCAGATCAATTGCCAGAAGGATTTTAACCCAGATTCTAAGTCTGAGGTGTTTGTGAGATTATCAGTTATGTAAATCATTTATTCGAGTTGCTTTTATAGCTCTACTTTTACTGCTTATTAAACTACAGTTATGGTTTTTAATTGCTTCAAAGGCATAAATCATTTCAGCGTAGGTCTTAATGATGTTTTTTGTCCAGTACGCTTAATCACTAACTTTTGGGTAGCACTGCTCGATTGGCTTTCGCCTAAATTGAAATCTCACTGATAGACGGCGCCCCGCAGCGCTCGTCATTTTCCCTTTCTACGTTATTGATGGTGCTTTTCTATTTTCGAATTGCGTTCTCCATAGTCCTCCAATCGTCCGTCGCCGCTGATAGCGCGATCGTGAAAATTGCCGCCAGCTATATAGAACACTATGTACAGTCGGGGTGTGGCGCCCTAGTTTCAGCTGTTCAGTTTTTATTATTTTTGGTTCACTTTTTGACGTCAATTTCCTTCGCTCTTTCTCTTTTGTAAAGTCGACCCTCCTGCCCGTTAATAGAAAAGCAGATTGCCCCCGGTCGGTGCCGAAATGCCATGGCATTTCGCATAGGCAGTTGCCGTCCTAATTCTATTGGCTTTGGCATTTACAAACTTGCGTCCGGAGTTTCGTTCGAACAATGCGATCTATCCGCGGAGGCATTAATGTACGTTTTATTGTTGTCATTGTATTATGGACGAGGCGATTTTTTGGCTGCTGGCGCATTGAATGCTTATTTTGATACCATAGGCATCATAATGCCTGCAGTGCGAACTATATGCATCGAAATATCCCCAGCCATATGCATCGAAAATCTTTTACAACTTTATTTCAATAATATTCATTGAGACGTCATTAGATGTTCATGCTCATGTTTTTTTTTCAATAATAGGACACCAAAGGAATAAAACCTTAGACTATGCTGCTTTTAGAATACTAAAAACTATTATTTCATCTGCCATTCAAGTTTTAAAAACAAATATTTGAGCAGCTTGTGCTGCCGACCATGGCTTGCGGATGTAAGACGTGGAACATAACAACAGTTTAAAAGCTCAGAGTAATGGAAGGTCAATATTGCGAATCTCCATTTGAGAAAAAATTAAATGGTAATGTGACTAGTATTGCTCTAAGAACTACCAACAGTGGGTTCGGTACATAATGTACGAGTGTAGATGAATAAAAAAAATCGATAATTGAAGGTCATTGATAGATAGAAAAGAGTATGGCAGATGGATGATATTTTAAAATATCCGGAGCACGGAAGCGACTGACCGAATAAACTAACATAAAACTTTAATTACTTAATGAAGTTTAGATTTTCTCTCTATCTATTAAAAGAAGTTCGGTTTTTACGCGGCTTGTATTGTCTATTATTTAGAGAAAGTTTATATGATTTGTTATTATTATTCTTTTTTTGAATTCCTTAAACTTATTCCTTTAATTTTATTTTCTAAAATTATAAGGGTTTGTTATGAAGTAAAAAATAACGTACTAAATAATTATTACGATTTTTTAAAATCAAGTAAAAAGATCTGTATGCGAATGTTACTTCAATGCGAAGCAAAAACTATAACTCCAAGATATACCAATGTTTGACTGTATTAGAGAATTGATACATGATTTATATAATGATACACGAGTATATATTGTAATTATTTAATTTAATTTGTAACTGTATTACGGAGGAAAACCTAAACATTTATAGAGATATTTAAATAATAAGATAACGTGTACACTTGGTGTACATCACAGAAGGGCAAACGTTGATATCGATTTTCTAACTATTTACGCCTGATATTAATTGGACGTGATTTTTTTATTTATCATTTTCTATATGTCTGTATTTATTCGGTCAGTAAATTTGTTATCTATTTTAAAATTAAATGGCGAATCATAACCATGCATCGACCATTCAGCCAATTGCTGCACTTGCTTATTTGACCAACGAAATATGTTCACGCCTCTAGAAAGTGACATTTGCTTGATGGACATATTTGGAGGTCGAATTGTGCAACGGAAATATTGTGACTTTACGGTGCTTTTTGTCGTCCAGTGATATAATGTTTCCTTGCTTGTTACGCAACAAAGAAATATTCTTTCTATGCTTTGGAAAATAAAACGTGTTATGTTTTACCCTTTTTTCCTGGACGATACGAGAGCGTTTTTATGGTCCGTTTCTTTTTACTATTTTGTCACGTTTATTTATATTATTGTCGTGGTTACGGTAATTAAGTGCGAGAGTTTCAAGACGAACCCCTGTATTATATTTTGATATTGTAACAGATCGATAATATGCATTCCTCGACATTATGCGTTATAAAAGTGTTCCATAAAAAAAATGCCTGTTAGATATTTGTATACTAAAATCACATACTATATCGAATGACTGTATATTAACCGCAAGTGTTTTAACCATAAATACTTCCCTCGATGACTTGGGAGTGACGTTCAAGTAATCTAGTAAGATTTAATAGGCACATTACCAAAGTTTATGATTAGAAGTAGAGGATACTCTGCTTCGTTATGCGGAGCGCGTCTCACTTAAGCAAGTTCTTGGCGATTCGCGTTTTGAACGATATGCTAGTGTGAAGTGTCCTCGAATATGGCTCTATTGTCTGGAGTCCTAGCGATGCGAAGTACTCATTGTTGTTCATTCAGATAAAATTTCGTATATACATATACATACAAGAGCGTTATATTATAAATATATATGTGATAGGATAGGCGTTGGGGTTCAAAGATTTCACAAAACGTTTATAAAAATCTTCTCAACGTATTATTTAATTGACTCTCAAAAGTTTTTTGGACAAATTATTCCTTTGAGCCACGATCTAATTATTTAGCTAACCTAAATCCAAATGTTATTTCTGCCGTTTTGATGCGTACAACCCATTTTTCTCGCGCGTCGGTCTTTCGAGAAACTCGCTACGTGTACACATACATATAATGAACGTTTACGTTCACGTTGAATGGGTAGCGTGTCGGGTTCGAAAATCAATCGCTTTGAAGTTTGTCATATATTAAATTCTGCGAAGTCGTTAAATGGCCCCTGTAATCTTCTCGGCTTTGTTGGGCTTGGCCCACCTCGATGGATTTAAGCGATGCGATATTAATCGGCGGTGGTCAAAGTCGTTTACCCATCTGGACGGACACGTTAACGATCACCGGAATGACTTGGCAATATGTTGTCTTGGGGTCGGTATCGATTTTGGATTTGCCAGTCGTATAATAAAAATGTGTCATTCCCTCGGGGGTTGGATGTTTGTGGACCTTTAAAATATGTGAATTATATAAAAAATTATAAATGTCATTTTTCTTCAACATGTGACGCAATACCTTCACTGTCTATTGATACATGAGACGATTGATTTTATTTATTTCATGTTTTTTATTTAAAAAAATAAAAAAAAACATCTAGAAGAATGGAATTATTTAAAATTATACTATTTATAAAAATACCATTCCGAGAGTCATTTGCTGATTGACATTGTTATTACGGCTTCTTAATTTTGGTATAAACGGTCAGTAAAGTTTCGATTGCGGCTATTAATTAACTTGTAATAGCGGCAATATCAAAAGTAATTTCTTTTTTCATTATATACGTACATAATTACAATATTTTTTGAAGGATTATATATAATTTCATTTAATGTCTAGTAATGAATATAATAGTTTCTGTTAAAATTTCAATATAACTAATCATTTCAATTTATAACTAACATTAATTCAATTACTATCCAAAATCAAACAAAATTTTTAAACCAATAACTACAACTTGTGGATTACGGACCACAAGTTGTAGTTATTGGTTTATAAATATTTATTAGATTAACACTTTTTAATTGAAATATGTGTTTATTATGGATAAATTATATTTCCGATAGACAATAAATATAAAAAACTTTTGGTTAATTGATACTACCAGGGTTGTGGAATTGGAGTCAGCATTTTAAGTCGAATTTTGAGTCGAAGTCGGATAAAAAAATGGAACGACACCAACTCCTTTTTTTCTTTAATATAAATAAGAATGTTTGGTTTTGTAAAAATTACATAATTTTTTATTATCAAAATTTGGGAATTTTTCATGCTAAATGATTTAAAATAAATATTTTTCTATTTTTTTATAATTTTAAAATAATTGTCATTATTTCTATTGCTATCAATTTTATACGTTGTAAAAAAATGTTAAAATGTTAAATATTTTTAAAATTGTTGAAGTCGGAGTCGGTTAATTTTAAAATGACTTCATAGCCCTGATTATAGCTTTAATGTACTTCGTGGATTTTTAAATTATAATAATAATACACGCCGTATTTATTTATATTAATACTCAGCTCAATATATGCAATTTTGTATTTGTGATTAGTAAATTTAAAATCTGACGTAAATCATAAATTCCTCATAATATGATATCGAGTTCTATTCCATGTAGCTGTTAGCAGAATCTAATTTTATCAAATTATGTTATTATTAAAATACCGTTCCGTGTTTCCGAAGATATCTGTCGATCATTGCTACGTTATAAATTGCTTACAATAAGACAGATGATGTCCGTAGACCGGAAGCCGGTAAACTATTTTTCAATTTATACATAGGTGTGGTGAATTGAAATTATTCGCCTCACTATAAAAACGCCACTGTTGCTATAATAAAAAATACATAATCGTATAACTCATATCATTATATTTTTTACATATACTGCACCGGCTTTAAAAAATCCATTGCTCTTTAGAACACGTTTATAAATATATACATAATCTCACTTCCTATTATATAAATGTGCTATATTGAATGCCATTCGTTTCAAAATTTGCTCAGTTGCACTGGAGGACCCTACAGCAAATATATTCAAGCCTCCTCTGCCTGGACCATATTCTGCATACATCAAAGAGGTATTGTTTTAAATTAACAAATACGTATTTTTGCTTCTATTGTGCCATGAACAGGAGTAGTTACAAAGCTTGTATGGTTATTTTTGTTTACTTTTTCTGAAGAATTCGATACTTTTTTCGATTTATATACATATGTAACTAAAAAACGACTTGAAATAATTTACAGGTGTATATACGTTTATTATAAATTCTGGGCAACGCCGGGTGTAAACCACTAGTATATTATAATCTTTTACATGTATATAATACATACATTTCAATTATCAATTGTAATCATACTGTTGATTATTATTTTCATAGTTACTGCACGCTTGTTAGCATTAAATTGCATCTTGGGAAGTAATATAACACATCTTTTTGTTATTAGTAATGATAATTATGATCAAGGTTTAGGTTTCTTAATCTTCACGTCACATTAATGTGCTTTTGCATATTTATTAACATTTTTATTATTATATGCTTATAATTAATTATGCAAATACTATAAGTTATATGTTTGTTCAATGTCAAACCAGTACTTCAGTTTTAAAGTTTTGTACTAAAAAAACTTGGATACTTTTATTTAATATACAATGTTTTTTTGTCATATTTGCATAAATGTTATTGTTAATAAACCATTATGAACGGATGTCTTAATTGATCATTATTTATTTTTTACTTCTGGGCTGGGCAGTGATTACTCCATTGTGTTTCAACGGCGTTGAGTTTAGCAAAATTATTTTATATTGCTTAAAATGTGATGTTTATATTTCATGTTTTGTGCAATAGTAAGATGAAAATTAGCAAATACACATGCAAACATAATTACTTAGTCGAAGTTGACCGGTCACTGCCATAAAATGCCAACTTGCGTTCATTGTGAAAATTAGCCGTCTTTTAGCGTAGGTTGCCTCAATTTAACCCTCTCAATGCCGCGATGCTTCCTCAAACATTATTTCAAATCAATCAATATCATTACATGTTAAAAGAAACATGTTATATCATCGTCAGAGTTAAGCACACCAGTGCGTTTATTTTTCCGCGTGACACTAAGTGTTGTTGCAAACATGCGGTGTTAAATTGACGCATACGTGTTTGAACTCGAAATCGTGCCTTTTTACACGGCAAAGATGACAAACCGTAATCGATACCTATCAACCGTTGGTTATCGATCGCGTATGTGGGTCTCGCCTTTTTTGGTACACAATGTACACAATAATGTGTATTATATGTAGTTTACGGTCGATAATATGACACGTCGCCTTTCGCGCCCGCCGGTTAATATTGATATTTTGATTTAACTGTCGTTGTTAACACGCGGGTTTATTGAAAAGATCCGATCGAGTCGTTAAAAGTTGTGTTTTTGGTATAGCGAATCCAAGGTTATGAGTTAAATGTAATTTTATCTCAATTAGATTGTGTGATTTAAATATGTAAATTTTTAAACATACGATCTATGTCGATTAGCATGTAACAGGTTGTAATTATGGTAAATACGCATTGAACTGCGACTTTCATTATGTAATGGAACTAAATGTTTTTGCAAATAAATTTTGTTTTGTGGGTAAAACACACATGGTAGTATTCTTCATTGATTTATTTTCTCACTAGAACTTGCCACAATGTTTGGTATCAATTTAGAAAGATACGTTTCGACAGGGTTAACACAATCAACAACTTCTAAGTAAGTAGTGAGACTGAAATTATAGTATATAAATCAGTGACATATATATTTTATTAATTATAATATACCATAAGAACTTATGCACGACCTAGCTCGATCTTATTTCAATTATTGATCAGTAAAATTTAAAAAATCTAGGAAAGACTTTGCTATATGATCGATCGGAATTATAATTATGTATGTAATAATCATTAATGCCGATCTCCCAGATTCTATAGAAATTGTAAAATACTTGGGTCTATATTGGAGTCGAACTCATGTCTTTTAAGTATTGGTCACCGACTTATAACACTGGTCTATCGTGTTAATTACACATTATATAAAAATCTCCCCTGCCTTAGAAGGAAATTTGTATACCTTTTTTATATCTGATTATATATTTATTGCTCAGGATAAAAAAGTGTGATTTCATACATTTAACAGTATGCATATTTAGAGCTAGTCTATGTTTTTATTAGGTTAATTAGGAATAGCTTAATTATTATTTTTCTTTAAAATTGCGAGTATTTGAAATAGTAAACCAATCTATTGTTATTGCATGTTATACGAACTTTGCTTTGTATAGTCTTATTAATCCGATATGAGTTGATATGAAATAATCAAGATAAAGTATAATATATATTGCTGAAATTAGAGCAGCATATTTTAAAGCTACGCCAAAAATATTGTTTATTGTTAAATAAATTCATCTAGTCGATAAATATAACTATTTTTTGTCTGAAACGGGCCTCGCAGCGTGAAATTGCTGTATATTTTACAGAATACATAAAAATAGTTTAATGTTGTTGTCTTAGTCATTATCAGAATTAAAAAATATTTATCTAGTACTGAAAATATTGTATTTTATGAAAACATTATGTTTAAAATCAGCTTAATCGATTGTTATTTTTGTATTTTATAAAGTCAGACAGTATCAAATTATTTTATTATTTTAAAAAGCATATTTTTTAAAAATAATTGGTAAATACGTTTAACAGACTTTAAATCCATTAAAATAATGATTATTTCACTCGGGACTAACTTGACGCGTTTCATGTGGATTTGGGTGTTTCTTATATCATTTTTTTGTGAATATAACAGTTTTATATAATAATTTGTACTCTTTTTAAAAAGTCTAAAGATTTTTTTTTGTTGTATCATAAATGTAATTTTAAGGAAGTAGATCAATCAAAACAAACTACCACAACTGCGGTAAAGAAGCAGCAGTTAGAAATTTGTGCAAAATAGCTCGCACTCTGATACATACTTATTTGTAATTTGACAGGCGTAAGCCTAATGCTAGTTTCGGTTCATTAAGAACCATGGCCCTAGTCGGGCTTTCGCTTTAGTACAAAACAGCGTGCACTAATACTAGGTCCGACCTCCTACCTAGGCTGTCGCGAGTCACAGATCCGGTCGGGTAAACTGGCAAAAAGATCGCGCTACGCGTACCTAAGAATCACTAAGACACGCCCGAAAACAAAATCATTAAACATTGAATTAATTTAGTTAAAAGTTAGGCACGTACTCTTTTCATCTCTATTAGAGATGATTATTTCATGAACTCATCCTGACAAAAATAGGCCTCACAAAAACGCTCAAGCTACCTAAGATTTCCCCCGGACGAAACAAGTTGAAATTGCCTCACCGTCAAACTTCAACGATGAAAAAAGCAACGTTGTGATAGCGCGTGTGTTAAACATGGTCGTGCCAATTTCTAATTTCCTACAAGGTTCGTTCAGCGATTCGGTGAAATATATTGCCAACTTATTTATGTTTATGGAATTGCCGTTATCACCAAGCACACTAGGGTACTGAAGAGTCGATGGCCATCCGTTTTTACTGATGAACTTCATAACAATGTCAAAAAACGGTTATAATATATGAATTGATTAATGAAAGATTTGTTACTTGTTCATAACATATTCTATTGACTTTGTATATTCATTTTTCAAATATCTCGTATATATGTAGCATCGTAAGTTATGCTGTGCGCCTGTAAAACTTTTAGTATATAACTATGGTGTACTATCAATAATTTATTTTAAATATTGAATTTAACTCTTTCCCGGTAATTACGAGCTAATTTATATTTTGTGAATTTCCCATCTTAAAAATTAACAAATTTCTCAAGATAATTATTATCATAGGCTTTTTTTTAATCAAAAATTAGATTTATACGAATATTTTTAAATGTTTTGCAACGGCTGCATATTTGTATATTGTTGCATAGGAAAGGGCGAGTCCGTGCAATAGGTTTTTGAGTAATTTAAAAAAAAGTACCGTGGCCGGGAAGTGGTTAAAAGATCGACGATGTACCCTTATCAATTTTCCACAGTTTTTTTGCACCCCTTTCACCACGTGGTCCGGCCGCGGAGGGCGCAGACGCCTCATGCCCCTTCTCGCCTTCGCCTCCGTCTCCGCCCCTCGCACCGCTCATTGTTGCCGTAGGCCTTGCACGCGTGTGACATGTTTCGAGTGGTAAACACGGCCATGTGAACCGGCGGTGTCTTTGCCGTCGGAAACGCACGGTTAGTACACACGAACTCTTATCTGTTAAGGACGATCGGTGCATTTGCACGAGAGACTTTCCGTTTTGTGCGGTTTATTATTAGTCGTGTATGCATGCGTGTGATTCAAACGCCATATCAGGTTTTATTTACTTTTTTAATTGTATATTTTAGTCACATAATGTGTGTGTAGAATTTTTGACAAGGCGAAACGCTAATGTTGTGTGCATGAATTTGATAATGTTGACGCTTCATTTTATCGTAACTCTACCTGTGCGTTTGCTTAACGGTTAGCGTCTAAGTATATGGTTACATTTGACTCGCAGGATATTGCCTTTGATGGGTTCGGATTTTGGCCCAAATGGATGTTCTTTAAAAGCTTGTGTATGTTATTTACAGACTTTTATGTTGCTAGTTGTTTTGAAACATTGAAAAGCTGCACAGTCATTTAACTCATTATCGCGTCAAAGTTGTATCTAAGATATGAATTGGAATTTATTAGTAAAATATTTGTTTTATTATCTTTTATCTGTGTTTTATGTTACTGGAATTTTAAACGAATTTTGAAAAAATAATTATATTTGTTTAAAAGCTTTAATATATTTACAGAAAATAAAATACTGATATTTTCCCATACAATATATATGCTTAGGAAAACTCCGACCTCTTTGTATGATTTTTATAAATTGACAAAAAGATAAGATAATGCATATATCTTTTATACTAATTGAGACATCAAAATACCAATTTATATTAATATTGTTTTGTTAAAACATATTGGAATTTGGCCTCAGATGCTCCAATTCTAATTAAATTCGTATAATATAACGTCTATATTTGCCTAGACGTTATGCATGTGTGTGGGTATTTATTCGGATGTACGCATTGTATCATAGTGTTTTTGAACCGATGCTCATTAAAACACACGAAAAAAATATTTTTTTAATATCTAGCTGAATTTAAATATTTTTCCTTTTTTCTATAAACATGTTCGTATAATAGTCAATAACAAACCTATTAACCTCGTCTGAAATACTTTATGAACCGATTTCATGTAAATTAACACGAATGACACGAGTCGCATTGTAATTATAACGCATAAAACAAAACTAATCTAAACACAATACATTTTTTAATACTTAATAGTAATTTATATACAACGGTAACAACCGACAAACAATTGCTCTATTGGTTTTATAAATAATTGTTACTAAACACGATTAACGCTTAAGCTATACTGTCATTCTTTTATTTTTGCTTACGTTTTTGGAATGCGAATTAGGTGTAATAGTTATCTTATTTCTTGTCACATCTAATTTGTCTTTATGTTTTTAGATTTATATGAATACTTATGGATATATATTTTGTCAATAATTAAATAAGTTATCCGTCAGTGTGGGCTTGCTATCAAGTTATATCACTTTCATATACACGGTTAGATTAATAAATATTTGTACAGTGGAACCTCGCTTAACGAACACCCCCCATAACGAGAAAACCAATTGTAAAAAAGTGACTCGCTTCACCCCATTTCGCATGAATTTTTTATCGCTGCGAAAAATATATGTTATATAACACGTTAAGAAATATCAAAGTAAAATATTTAACTATTATTTAAAATTTTATTGACAAAAATATATTAGGCCATATATGGCACTACATGCAGTAGTAATTATAATATTTATCGAGCCATATGTGGCACTCTATGCATTAAAAAATGAAAACATAAAAACAGTATCTTTTTAATAAACCTCTGTGCTGTACCCATTGGTTCTTTCTCCACACATGTTAAATCGTTATTGCGTTAAATACCTAATTCAGTAACATTTGACAAATACTCGTCTTCGCTTGTATCGGGTATGTTAAAAAAACATTTGTGCCAATCAAAATTGTTTTGATCCATTTTACCTAAAAATTAAGAATACTGCATTTAGTGTAATATATAGTCATACATATTTATAGCAACCAATACACGGAGTGCCAGATATGGCAATATCATACTGCAAGTAGTGCCATATTTGGTCTTGTAAAGAAAAACTGTAAAATTAATCGGTATATTCTCAAATTTACTTACAATATTCAACTTTTTGTCGTTTCGAAAACTTAATGAGTGTTTTGCGTTACGAGTAAGATTCTGGAACGAATTATGCTCGTTAAGCGAAGTTCCACTGTACTTTAAATTGTCTTATGATACAATTATGATTACTAGCACAACTTATTTTGGAATCCTATTTCATTACCCAAAACTGAATATAATATAGAGCCTCTCTTACGAATCTACTACATTACTTCCGGATCAAAAAAATAAAAATAAGATTCGCTCAACTCTATTCACACAGCCATTGTTCACAAAATAACAATTGTTCGATTACTTCATATTTCAGGTAATTTTCTCTAAATGGCCGGTCATACAATCCGATTGTAATATTCCGACTAGCACATACCTGTCGCTGTTTCGCAACACGCATATGTCATATCGCGAAGTTTACCATAAATTCACTATTGACACAACGTTATCTCTAGCGTTGTTATTTGTCAGGATAGGTCGTTTATCCGCATCAAGATAAGAGAAAGAGTCTTCTAGCACATTTTGCACTTCATCTAGTTCTAGAACAATAGCGTTAAATTCTAAAGATTCTATTCAGAATCACATACTCGTGTGTAATTTTCTATAACTCGAGATTTAGTGTTATTTAAATTATTCGTGACACAATAACGGGTTTTCCTTATCAATAGTCAAGCGAATTAGTCTGTATCACTTTTGATTAATATGTGTCACTCATAAGTACCTGCGGTTAATAAGCTCCGAAAATGTGTCGGAATATTTCTATACATACAGGTATGTAATGATTTTCGAGAGCTGTGTATAATGGTACTATATTATGTTATGTTACAAGGTCGATGGGTGATCAAAGAGTGTACTCATGTCATGTCGTGTCACAAACGCGGAGCTCGTGTAATTAAATTATGTTATTCTTATTTAATTATCGCGGTTATGTTAAACTGCTTACGAGGCGTTGGTTAAAATTGTAGTTAAAATTCTGTGGTTACCACCGGTAGAGCGACTAATTACTTCGGCATCCTGGAACCACAACATATTTAAATAATCTTTTAAAAATGTCAATTTAAAACAAAATGTAGCGGCTTAATTTATCATATATTTACCTTTAAAAAAAACAAGGTTTATAGTCAAGCAAAACACGAGTGAAATCGTAGAGTAGGAACACCCAAGAATTTGTTCACAATAGCCACACAAAGTGTGGCTATTGAAAACCACACGTAAGTAAAAATACGCATACGTATGGTCGCCCACAAATGGCCACCTGGAAGTTAGATTTTAGATATAAATTGGTCTTCTCTTTCAAGTATCAGTATAAATCACTAGGAACCAGAGACCAGAGGGATTAGATTTTCACAACTGCGCGGCTCTACTTACATCAGCATTTTAATCTTAAATCGTTTTTTGTTGTTATATTTTAACAACCAGTAAGTTAGTTTAATACGCAAATAGTTAATGTACTTTTAAATAAGTATACGAATCAGGGTGCAGGGTTAATTAATTGTCCGGTTTGAATGCTTAAAAAATGAATGTTGATTAAATGATACGAACTAGTTATTATGTTGTTCTAACTGCATAATAAATTATTCGCCGTATTTGTAAATCAATACGTGTCTTATTTTTCTAGTTCATCTTATATATTTTTTTCTTATCGGAGATAATTGTCGTTACCAATGTCTTGTTAGTTCGATTTGTCCATTCCCTCACTTTGTATCAATTATGCTAAATATTATTTAGTCTTCCTTGTCGTTGCCTTATTAATGAAGACCGTGAACCACAATCACCGCTTGGCTATATTTTGACGATTCATCTTCAATTGCACGCTTTGCCAATAGTAGGCTACTGACAATCTTAATTTATCCTCTTTTTATCTTTTCTACGTTCTCAGTAATCCATGTTGTTGCATTTTCGTTCTTCTATAACCTAGATGTTGCATCTTTTTTTAGCATTTTAAATTGTGATCTTTATTTCTATATAATAATGCAGAAAAAATTATAAATATAATTAGACTCTTCGATTGTTAAAAAACATTTAACCGCGTGAATATTGATTACCAGTAATAGACGACCGGTTAAATAGTGTAATTGTCGTACGTGTTATTTGCGCCCATTGCGTCCAATTGTCGCTGATATCATCTTTTATAAAAGAGACGAGTGTACGGATTGTCTGTGCCACGTAGACGTAGTTCAACGATATTCTGGCATACTTTATTAAATTGATTGAGTTGATTTTGATTGATTTTGACGTTCTTTTTATTTATTATGTTTATCGCTGTAAACTATAAGCGAGCGAACGCTTTAATAATTTGCTTTTCTAGAGCGAATGTTTTTGAAGAATGATAATTACAAATAGATAATATGTTCAATTGCCAGACTTTTATTGTTAGTCTGAAATATTGCTACCAGCTATCATAGAACGCTATGTCTTAACGCCTGTTATGTTACAGCGGTATATTTATAGTAATACAATTTAAATGTATCAATAGGGCTTTTTATTATTTGGCTATTCTATCATTGCGAATGTTTACTAGCAATACACATACATTAGCTGTAGAAAACGTAAAATGCTTAATGTAAATATTTGTGTTTTTTTTAATGAATAACGCCGAAACTCACTTATTTTTTTTTTTATTAACGACTACATGGTAATTACAGTAGTTGTTATTATACATTAAAACAGATTTTTTAATTTTTTGCACTTGTGTATTATGTGTAAAAGAGAGCCATTCAATGACGTTCACCTGTCACTGGTGAAATTTACAAAAATGTTTCTATTGCGTTTCAACATCCAAAGGATTTAATTCATATAATTTTGTAATAATGTACTAAATAAAGAGCAAGTTAAAAAAATAAATAAGTACATAACACAGCTTAAAAGTAAAACATTAGTTTTAATAATTACTCTGCTTTTTTTAAAATAACCAAAAATTATTCGCTGCGCAGTAAAATGCCTCTATTTTTCTTCAATCAGTGTTTGATTACATTGTTTTTATTGTTTATAATAATATTATTTACATACAATAAAAGGATCTTCATTTTATTATATATATGTATATAGGGTAATCCCTTAAATAGTAATGTATTATAAATCTAAGTTTGAAATGAACTTCTTCCCATATGATTCCGAACCTTTTGAGATAAATATCGATGTATTACGTAGTAAAAAATATATGCATCCCTGAGGCAAATACCTGGAATTCTCGCCAAAAAGGCAAAAGCATATAAACTGAATTTCAGCAGCTAGAGTTAATAATTAAATTTTACGTTGTTAAAATTCTTTCACTTTTAAACAATAAATCAAGCTCCTTTCAGACATCATTTTGTCAGTGTTTCTTTCATCCTTGCTGAATCCAGGTTTGAAAATCTGGATTCAGCAAAGGCGCCGAAAATCATAATGGTTTAGTAACCACTCAGATTTCATTTAATGTGGTTTAATGTCAAGTGAATATAGTTAATGTGACATGACTTCCCATGGCCATGTTTATTTAATGGTCATATTATTGACGATACAGTTTATTCAAGATAGTTTGGCTTATTGGTAGCAGCTCATGATGAATAACTCTTTCCATGTTCCGCAAAACGAACAACATAATCTTTCTAAGATGGAGTCAATAGTTGGCTGTAGGTGTCTGGATATTGTACAACATATATTTCTCATAACCAATAATAATTCGGTTTAAAAACGCTATTTTGTCAATTTATAAATGTGTAAAGTGCGAATGTAATACGTTACATCATAAACGAAAACGTTGGAACAATCTTCGTTCTTGAATCACACTTATAGTGTATGTACCATATATTTTACAGCTGTTGTTGCATTAGAAACATGACAAAAATACTAAAGTAAAACGGTTGCATAAAACTTCCCCTATTTTATCAAATTTAAGTTTACACCGCTCACGTTGTACTCAAATGATACTAAGAAAACAATAATCAAATCGAAAATATTGTTTTATTTTGGGAATATATGGATAATTTCATTTATAATATGGGAGGAGGGGGGGAGAGGAAAGTTTAATTATTATGTATTACTCATTTTATAAAGGGTCATCGAATTCCATATCTTTGACAATTACTAGACGGTATATTAAATTATTTCATTACATCCCTTTATGCATTTTCCTGAAAATATGTCCAATGCTATTCAGAGATTAATTCTTTAACGAAAAATAGTGATACTCCCACAGATTCATATCTGTGATGGCTACATCAAATTAAATTCTTCATTAATTATAATTATATTAAAAAAATGATCTTCAATTTGGTTGCCACACTTTGTATTCCATGACCCAATTTCTTCACTTTCTAGTTCAGATGTGCTATATTAAAAATGAAAGGTTTACAGTTGTGAGCTATATAAAAATGTCGCCAGACAAAAAAAATGTTGGACACACAGGCATAAAAACGTCATTATCATTAGAGTGTAATGCGCTACATTTGGCGCATGCGTTACAGTTTGTCAACCCCAAGTCTAAATCATGAATGCTTTGTATGATAGCTGAATAACTAACTTGAATCTGGAAAATCTAAAAAAATTGCACCCGTCATTGTCTCATAAACAAAATTCTTGCATTCCATTTCGAAGTGTTTGTTTGAATTAACCGTACATTAATCCCGATCACCGAGAGTATTTTTCTGAGGATCTGTCAGTGAAGACTTCTCCAATTGATCCGTTAGCGCGTTCAACTGTGCCGATTCTGGTGGTGATGATTCATTCAAACACATACCAACGCGTGCTCGAATATACTCGCGCCGTCTCACTATAACGTTTGCTTTCTATTATTGCGAATTTTATTTTAGTCATCGACAGTGCGCCCGCCCGGTGCATATGTACTCCACTATGCGATAATTCGCATGTGTGTCGAATTTGTTTTGTCGTGGGAATGCGTGAGTACGGTTAGTATATTTTGGATTTCGAGTGAAAGAACGTCGAATGTTTAAAAGTAGACATTCAGTAACGTTTTTGCCGTGATCTTCTCTGTAAGCAAGAGGTTTAAGAGAAGAAACTTCATGTTTAATGAGACGCTGTGATTGCATATTCCTGAAAAACATAAGATTTTTTTTCTCTATGATCATTTGTGTGAGTGAAATATTAAGTTTTATTAAGTGGTGTTATTGTAGTAGCATACCCGTTAAGAGATCAATTAAGTGTATATAAAAGTAGTATAACTTAATCATAAATATTAACTAGCTGCTCAAGATTATTGTTATATTTTATAAAAACAGACACATTGATTATGACGCGCGGGAATAATATTGTGGTATTTTATAAAATCAGCTTTTTGATTAAACCTTCTATTCAGTTATTTTATAGGATAATTTATTTAGCTTATGCTGAGTTTAAGATTTAGTTTTATTTGGTGTAAGTTTTCAATAAATTATATTCCCTCTCAATTAACATTGAAACGTTAATGTATTATTTAATACATGAATGTTGTGTTAGTTGTGAAAACTTTCTTTGCTAATGATGTTGCTCCACTTTAGTTGTCAAACTATATAATTAAAAATCGATGATTGATTGACATTGGTGAATAAATTAGGAATATCAGAAGTTTATTTAATATCATGTTTATGTACATTTTCTACAAGTCTTGAAATGTAGCGATTATATATTTTTTTAATATGAGCTGAAAAAAATACTTCAACAATTTAACTAGTATTTTTGTTGCATTTAAACCGAATTTAATCTGATTTCGCCACAGTTTCCTTCCGTCTTGTGGGAAATGTGGAAAATTGTGAGTCAAACTTATTGTTAATTTAATAATTAATCTTTGGTAGATGAAATAAATTTTATCGCATTATGGGTCACATTGGCTTTTTGCTCTCTGTGGGTTTTAATACAATGTTAATTATGAAAATTTATAAGTATAAATATAATGTAATATTTGCGATCAGGATTTTTTTAAGTTTTTGTTCAAGAACTCGGATCGGTCTTATCTTAAAAGTTGAGAGAAAGCTACATATTTTAGAAAGAAATGTCACATTATATCTTTTTTTGATTAACGTGTCGGTGAAAAGTGATTGCAAACATACGCGGGGGTTATTTTGCATTTCTGTACTATGAACATGACCCGTTTGATTTAATCGCACTTATCATTGATTCATAACAGCAAACAGGAAAATTTAATATTTCAGTCTATCAGGAACAGCATTTCGACCGCATCTTGTTCTCTGTCTGTATAAAAAATTCAACATTATTAACAAACAGTGTCTTGTGGTAATGTTACGATATACAATCAATTTTCGCACAATTTGACCATTCTTGAGGCGTGTCTCTGACGTCACTACTTCCGCGGGCTGATAACGTTTTATATGGCTTTCGTCGTAATTACGGTGCGTTACAGTGACTTATATTTGATACGATTGATGGAGATTATTTAGTAAAAAAATTATCAAAAGTAAAGAAAACGGCGATATTTATACATATTTATTTTTGTAGCAATATTCCCGCATCGTCCTTTATTCGTAATGTAAACTTTGAAGATTAGATTATATGTATGGCGATCAAACATAAATCTATAGATTTTCCAAGTCATCTAAGTGCGATTCCAGTCTTCAAACTACGTTTTATACGTTGAATCAGAGTTACTGAACCTTTTTTAAACGATCGCGTGCGTGTTCAATGGCGGTATTCATATATTTTATTTAAATTGACGTGCGAAAAGTGTCTATATTGTATTTGTGTTTACTAAGTTAGCTGTTCTTGGTATCTACGTTTTGTTTATTCATGTCAATGTCCTATTTTTATTTTATTTTATTTATATAACACTTTTATATTATGAAATGTAATTATATGTGCTTATTCCATTGTGTAAAATAATCTTATCGTTTTAGGTTTTATTTTATATAATTTTTATTTGGTTTTCCATTTGATTGAAAAGATACTATTTTATCTTAATTTAACTCGTATTATTCTTGGCTTACTTCACGAGTGCTTCTATCATTCGTAGTCTCTAGCGTTTCTCATCATTGATTTGATTTGAGTATATTGACGTTTTATATTAAGAAATTACACAAATCTCACGCCATATCTCAAAAGGACCTTGCTCTATGGTCACGGTCAATAGTGACTAACCACGTTCCGATTCCGATCAGTCAAACTTGAGCAGGTGATTCGTTCGGTTATATCATTTTTTTTTGCAAATCGACCTTCACTTCGTTGTACACCAACCACTATCAACAATCTTCGCTCAGATTCCATAAGAATGTCAAGGCGCGACGCAGAGCTCGTTCGCAGAAATTGCCCGTGTTGCGAGATTCTAAAACACAGGTCATTGCGAAATGTGACCTTCCTTCACTACCGCTTTTATATATAGATTCACTATTTGTGTTGTAGGATATCCTGTTTAAAAAAGTGTGTATTGTGCGAAGTTGCGTCGTTATTCTCCAATAATGGTAAAAGCGTTTAATTGTGCTAAATGTTCCAATATCCTTAATTGAGTACTGCTTCATAAGCACATAATCTCTGCTCTGTTGATTTTTTATGTGATCGGCACAGAGATCTTCAGTTGTCTGAACTCTTGAGTCTGTTTTTGTATTTTACCCTTTGAGCGGTATCGCCGTACATGTACGGTGGTCGATCCTTCATTGTTTCGAGGCACCTTAATATTTACTTATATAACTGAAGAAGTAATACATAAATAACACCAATAAATTAATGAGTACAAAATAAACGAACATAACAAAAATATTTTTTATTAATTTTGTAAAAAAATGTTGGAAAATTAATATAACAAAAATACACAAAAGCCGAATAATATTTAAAAAAATTGTTAAATAAATTAACGAAATTTAATAATAAGTGTAAAAATAAATTATTACAACATATTATACTAATACAAAAAAGTAGTAAAAAAAATCAAAGCAATAAAACGTTGAAAATCACTGATTTTCTTCTATATTACTATAAATATAATAAATAAATACAACCAAAATAATTTTGGAAAACTACGTATAATTTACTCTCTCAAATTAAAAAATGTGTATAAATTAACTCACTACTCAAAGGGTTAAGGTAGTTTTTATTTTATTATATTATGATGGATACCTTATTCTTATCATCGTTCAATGGAAACTGAGGGTCGTGATCCGTATTTGTTCGTAGCGGATTTATAAACATCGCCAATAATAATTTACCAGTGACAATTTTATTTTCATGAATTATTAGAATTTATAAATTAAAATAATTCAGCAAAAAATAGGGCCTAGACAATTTTATTTACATGAATTATTGCCTTGGGCAGCCAGCAGTGGGTCCTTTTCTAATTTTCATAATCCCGACTCCCGGGATTCACGCTTTAAAACCGGGAGGAGAAAATATAGAAATGTCCGAATTTTCAATCCCAATTCCCGGGTTTGAAAAATTCAATGGGAACAGCACCCACTAGCAGCTAGCTTTCGTTCAGTAGTCGCTTATGGTTAGGAGTTTTAGCCCAGGAACGTCATTTCAGCTTTTTTTCATGGAGGGGGGGGGGGCAAAAGTTGGCAAGTCAGTGGTCGTTTTTTTAATATTTCGATTTTATTAGGATTCATAGTATTTCAATAAATGACATGTATTTTCCGGCCGAATTCAAGAGAGAGAAAATGTTCCCACTTACCACTGTACCAAATGACGTTCCTGTTTCAAATTCACGTCAAAAGCAATAAAGTGGTGCCGTCACCGTTCATATTAAGACTTTTTATAACAATATTACGACGTACAATGAGTGAGAATCGAATGAAGCATATCTAAACCGAATTTTGACCAATAAGGGAGCGCAAAACGATGAAAAAAGTGGTCATGTGTTTTAATTTTTATCGCGTTTCATAGTATGTAGTGTAAGGACATGCGGGAAATCCCGATTTCACAACCTTGGCGACATTAACACACATATGTAGCTTTCAGAATACATCAGTCATATGTGATATCATGGGTGATTGTTGCATTGCTAAAGATATTGAGTCTCGCTAATTATTTTTTCATGTGTCTTAATGTCTTAAAATGCACATATACGTCCTGTCATCCATTTTATTATGTAACATCACTTCCTGCACTATGGATATAAAGAAACACAACTGTCTCTAACTTTCAAATCGATCCAGTTTTACGCGGTTGTCGTTGATGTTTTTGCTACAGTGACGAGCATTTCGTGTGTTTTTTTACGAGGTCATCTCCCGTCATGTTTTTCTGTATTCTTATAACCATATACAATCGATAGTGTCGTGACGCGTCAGATTTGTTCGTCACACGCGCTAATTGATGGTAATTAACGTGACGTGAAAATAATTAATTAACCCCGTCTGATGTACGTGTACGAATATTATGCACAATTTGCGTGCTTTGTTTCTTTCTGTGTGTGTGTGACTGATGTTGAAACTTTACCTTGTTGATAACGGGTGTTATGACTTTTTAATAAGAACTTCTCAACGTTCATGTGAGTGCATATCGTGTATGATTTATGTACTTGTCTTCATTGAGTTGTGATTGGAAGATGAAAGGACGTGTTTATTAGTTCGTTTACGATTTTCACACATTGTAGATGTATTGTTAGAAAACTCCCAGAAGCAATCGAACAATCGATTTATTCCTATATACGAATATATATATGTAACGGCGAATGTGTATTTTTCAGTTAAGTTTTATTTTCACTAAATAAATATAATTTCATTAACCGTTTCGGTGGAATAATATCCGAATATAATTTAACTGATTGGCCCTAGTGAATTGTCGATGAAACTCAATTTGCAGTTGCGAATAATACTATAGTTAGTCTTAAAATTTTCATTTCAAGTTGGGTTTGGTTAATTAGTTTATGTTAGGTTTGGGTTTGAACAGTAAATTGACGTTTCGCAACTGTTACGGTAAATTTGTATTTTTCAATGAAGGTGTATTTTCGCTAGTATATTAATTCACTAACTAGGGCGGTTAAAATGTATCATACAATTGATTTATTTTTTGGCAATGTCATTGAAATTGTAATTATACACTACGCGGATGATCACACAGTTACAGCGTTACAGGTGGTGCTCTACTATTTTTCGAAACGAAATTCGCTAATGGCGTCGCTTTTTTCGTTTCACGCTCGTAAAATGATATGATTTCAGTGAAATGGCACTGAAAATATATTTTCACTGGTATTATACATTCACTGTAACACATACAGTATGTACGTCAAGATTTTCAAAACATAATAATTTAATATATAATAATTATATGTACATACTTTTTGTAATACTGTAAACTATAAAGCTACTAGTAATTGTTGCATATATTAACTTTACATTTATTTTTCAATGTTTACGATGTTACTGTGTAATATTTTTTTTCGAAGACATTCAATTGATCAATCGGTATATTTTGCCGAGGTCAGATTTTTTATAACAATGCAAATGTAAGCGTTTTTATATTATGATTTTGGTCAGTGTTTCGATTATTATTTGTATGCAGATTATGCATTTATTCTACTTTCGAGTTCTTATTTTTAAACGAGAGTGATTAACCTTACTAGAGGAATACCATTTAAGTTGGCAGGTGGCCGTTTGGCGATCTTCGTGATTTCTTGCGTCGCGAATTCTCAAATTAGGTTTACACTTGAGTATAATATGGACAATACATCATCATCACTCATACATAATCCGAAAATAAATGATACTCAGATAGTAAATGGCGTAATTTGTGCAGTACAGTTTAAAATATCATTTTTGAATACAATATTTATTATACTTTTTAGTTTATCATTAGCCCATATATGTAAATAACGATTTGTAATATATTATTATCATGTAATTACCACAGTTGAATATGCAGATTGAATGCACACAACGCACAGCGAAGATACGTTCCAGTTAAAATTATTATTTAAATACACATATATAGTACAATAAATTACTTATTCGGTGTACACGTAGCATACTTTCTCGTGAAAATTATAAATGGGTGTATTATTGAACTCGTAATTAACGATCAAGTTTTTGTTGTGTTTATGAAACATGTCTTATGAATACTTTTACTTGACCGTATTGAAAACGCATATTTAATTGATGACAATGTCATATCAATAATCTATACATTGTAGGAGCATTTTCATCGAGTACAGTTGCCGCTTCGCTTCGTTTTCGTTCATTTTGAAGGTTGGTTTTTCCACCGGACCATGTAATTAACATTTACAATGAACCAGATAAATTTGTAGAAAGCTTTGGTAGTTCGATCTTTTAATTAGGTCAATTTAGTTAAATACACCTGTCGTCAGGTGTTTTGGTTTCCACAGGGGCACTGTACGTATTTAATATTTCGTAATAAAAATCGATCTCTTTCTTATATTATGGATATGACTTTCCAGAACGTTTTAAAAGTGCATTTATTACCACTTTGTAATATATATTGCTACAATGGCATAAGCGCTCAATTAAGGTACAATTATGGTATAGTATGAGAAAATGCCATTTGATAGTGCATTTATACAGACACAAACTACAATTACAATTGAAAAGTGCATATTATTTAACCATTAAAATTTAGTACGTAAGGAATGATCGTCTGTTATATAATATACATATATTTGATGTTTATAACTTTCTGTAGTTTGTTTGTGAAATTAAATATAGATTAACTAGAACAAAAAATAACAATGTAATGATTATTATTTTTATGTACCTGTTATTTTCGTTTAATATACATATATAATTGTTAATTAAATTTACTTTTGACTGTCTAATATTAAATATTCATTATGCTGTCAATTTTACAGTTTTAATCGACTAGTTTACTGAATTATTATGTCATCAGGTATTACCTAATGTTTAGTTATATATATATATTTTTAATAGACTTTACATGTGCTAGATATATCTATATCCTTATTTATAGATAATAATGCTTTTTATACAAAAATAAAATTGATATATAAATAAGATTATTACATAGTGATTTTAATGAGTAGCCGAGAAAAGACAGACAGGAAAACTGTGTTGTTATTTCATAGTGATTTCAATGCAACCTCCAAGGTTAGACATATAAGTACGTTACTTTAAAATAATTTATTATAGTGTATATTGAAAATAAATACTAGAGCATGAAATATTTTCCATAATAATTACCGCAATTTCTGATTTATGGATTTATTGCGTTTCAGCGATGTACTCATAAATTGTATTATGTTTTAAACTGTTTCTACTGTAAATAAAAAGTGTATTTATAGAGAAACTACGTAGTTTAGAAAATGAAAAAATGATTTATTGCACATAATTTGGTACCAATCGAAGAAAATCAGGTGGTGATGATATTTCGATTTATTATGTAGCTATCTCTTTATATTTTCTTGCTAGGCTTTAGAATGTTTATTTTTTTTCTAGGAATTTTCAAAAAGCTCTCGATTTTGCTTTATTAGAAATACTTAAATTAGCTTTGTTTATTTGTTGTTTTGAGATTCATGCATAGTAGTGTGACTTTTGCAGCTAGCTGGACGCCGCAAAAACAGTTTTTTGTACATTATAAAAAATGTAGATTGATGATTCGTGTCGATTCTTTGCTGTGGTCGTTGAGAGATTGCTAGTGATTCGTGTTTGAGAGTAGCTACTGTAGTCGTCGTTGGTTGCCAGTAATTGGTAATGCGATCCTTCGAGCTTTGACAAATAGGAGACTAAAGAAATTGAGAGTCAATTCCATTATGGTATAACTCAACTTCCAAATCACCCCGTTTAGTGAAAGCTGGATAAATGCTCTTTATTTGGGCTATCGTCTGATACTTACAAAAGATAATTCAAACAATGCTTATCCGTTAGTGTTTTCTAAACGAGTTTTAAAGCTTATCTAGAAAAGTGTTTAATAAGTTCTTGTGGTATTTGATGGCTTTCGAAAGTTCTGTGTGTTTTTGCGGATTTATAATGTTAGTTGGATATACTAATGTTGTTTTGATGATTTCTAAATCTATTGTTTATAAACACCCACAGTTGTATGATGATAGTAAACATTACGTATATGTAAATTATGTATTAGTGAAGTATATATTCTTGTAAAGAACTGTGTTCCCAAATTTAGGGAGAAAAGTTATAAATGGAACTAATTATATTAAAAAAATGTATACAAAATATAACTGATCTAGAACTGTTTACTGATTTTAAAAAAAATTTCATTCGAAGGTGCACAATATTCATTAATCTCTTTGTTTTGTTACAGAAATCCTGACAAACCAGTGAAGTGTAGAAGTGCAGCGCCTCAAAGGCACATGAGGCCTCGGGCCGGGCGCCCCCCCAGCGCTCCGCCCGCGCCCCCTCGCCGCGATGAAGTCTGGCGACTCGCACTCGTCCGCCATCGGGAAGAAAGGAAGACCCGAAGATTTTCACATTCCATATCGTCACCGTCGTCGATCTGAAGAAGTCAGCGACAGTTTCAACAGATGATCCTATAAAATAACTCAAAGCGGACTGAGTGATGAAAAGCTGATTTATTTTTTATACGAACAATTTACTAACGACACGCTGTAATAATATAGTCAATTCGTCGCAACAAACCGTACAACGCCGCGTTTGCCTTATATAATAATAATAATAAAAGTTTATATATAAATTTACACAATATAAAATTTACGGACGTTATTGAATAAACTGAAAGTGTCTTATTAGTGTTATTGAATATATTTGTTACATATATTTATTATTATATATATATATATATACACGCAAGTGTCCTTTTAAAAAGTATACATATTTCGTTATATTGATTTGTCGACCGTCGCCGGCGACGGATCAGCAATAATCGAGCACAATCAGTAACGAAAGCACAATTGTCGTTGATTTTAAAAATAATTATTATATAATATAAAATAATACACACGCTGTGATCGTCGAAAGCACAATGTCGTAATCGTCGGGGTCATCGTCGACAACAGCAAACATCGACATCGACATGGGAAAGTCATCGAACAAAACACACGGACAAGGTAAGAATGTTACTCTTTTTTTAATTTTCTTGTGCGAGAAAGTTTTGCTGATTAGCGAAGAACTTCTCAAGTTCGTTACTGAAAAATCGATTTTTATTATAGTTGTATTATATTTTATCATGATACATAAGATTACGAAAGAATATCATGTTACTAATGAGTAATATTATCAACATAAAATGCATACGAAACTCTTTTGATGTGTTATGAATCATGTTTAAATACAAAATATTTTTATCGTTATATTATATATTTTTTCGAAGAGATACTTCACAACACCTCTAAATATATACGGGGGAACGTAATAAAATATTGCTTTTATGTGAATTCGGATACTCAGTGATATTTTTATGTTCTATAACTTTTTCATTTTCACGGTCACTTATTAATATCCCTATTTTTTTTATAAAATCTAATGTAAAATGCACATTTCAATTAAGCAAATACTGATTGTCGTACATTTAAAAATAGTGGATTTGATCAAAATTGAAATATAATTTTATTTAAGCAATAAAGATTCTACGGATGTAGCATTTGCGCTCGTGCGATATAATCAGGAGAGTTAAACACATGTTTGTGCTGAATGCACCAAATCAGCTTCCTTTTTCTATAATTAACTTGGATGCTTATGTAATTTTCATTTGCATAGTCACTGAACGTAACTGAGCTTATATGTTACGTCAGTTGCATCCATCTGAAATAAACAACTTTTTTTGGGATATTTTTAAGGTAATCGATCAAACATAAGCTGCTCTCCTACTAGCAACGTGTCATACGTAGTTATAGCTCACTGTCGTTCATAAAATATGTTGTGGATTTGTAACTGCATTTTATAGTAACGTTGAAAACTAGAAAAATCAACACTTTGAAATGTCATCTTTTCGTTATTTTTTCCTTTGTTATATAGTGATTAATAAATAATTGTTTTGGTAACCAAGGACAATGATTCAGTTGAAAACATTTTTTAAATCAAGAACAAACAAGGTTTGATATTTTAATATGTCCTCCAGTTTTAGATCGGCATACAGTGCATAATCTCATATTACTACCCTTTTTCTCTGGAATAGTTCGATATTGAACCATTCGTTATTATTATAATTCATTTTCACAATCTTAGTTTTAGATAAAACACTAGTTTCTAGCCAGTTATATGTTTATAATTGATTATTGTAATATATAGTGAAAAATACCAATTTAAATATATAATAATACCAATTTAAATACATTCAGCTAAAGATCTGTAACCATGATATCTATACTACTGCCTCCAAGGAATGTGTGCTTGTAAAGAGTGATCCAACTTATGTTTCCGAACTTTAGTTAAAAAAAGCAAATTTAGGAATATCAGTCACTTTTTTGACATGTAATGCTCTCTCGTGAATCACATGAGGTTGTTCCTCGCCCTATATGCGGAAATTGTGTTTATTAACATACAGAGAGGTGGAAATGTGCCTCATCAGAGAAGAAACATTAACTTCCTGCTGCTACAACACCCAATCAGCGTAAATTCTTCGCTGTCCATGGTCTCTGGGCTTCAGTTCTTGTGTTATCTCAATTTTATACGGGTGCAAGTCCAAAGGGAACCATAAGAAAAGCCCAAAAAGCTGAAAGGGCGCCACGATAATGCACAGGCCTTACCCTGTCTCCAACGCTTCCTGTCTCTTCAATTTTCTTCGATCAAAAAACAGGATTAAATTGACCATAATCTTCCCGTAAATATCGAAACACATTTCGTACAGAATTGTTATTTCTGTAAAAAAATTGAACAATTTTAATATGTTGAGCGGTGGTTAAGCAATCCATTTCGTAAATATGTTTTTGTAAATTAACATTGGACATTTTGAACACGCGTGATTATTGATTTACAGTGCTGCCAACATAGGAAACTCGAATTTGATCATCTGATATTTAATTTTTCCAATTAAATATTTGTGTGTTGTATCTAAATATATCAATGTATTTGTATAGCATTATTTTAAATATTTTAGTATATTGTAATTTTATTTTTGTGATTAACGCAATGTTCTAAAAATGTGGGTCTAATGATCACAATTGCGGCAAGCTAAATTTAAGCTTAAGTATGCACACAGAAATTTAATGCTCGATTTACTTTATAAGATGACGACGAAGTTATGCAAAGCGATTCCATACACAGAAGCATCTAATGCTCGGTTTGCATTCTATACTACTACTTAATTCACTTTGAACGGGGTAGTAATATGGCCTCGTAAATATTATTGACTCTTTTTTATTTTCTACTCTTGAAAAATCTGTTTAATTGTATCAAAAGCCTTCTGTAATTTAAGACTAAGCATTCGTTAATATGGCTGTGTTTTCAGCTTACATATAATACTTTTTTGGATATCATAAGTATATTATATATAGTAGGTGAACAGACTATTGGTTACATGCAATTGGTCACACGAACATTGTTCACAGGAAGATTGCTTAAGTGGACTATTGCTTACAGGGCATTAGGGCATTATTTTTTTTAAATGATCAGCTGTTATATAATTATGTTTAATCTAGCACCGTTCATTGATATATTTTGCTTAACAAATCAGCAGCTTTCATAACGTTTTCATAATAAAAATTACTATATAGTACAACGAAGACCAACACGAGAAAACCACTATTGTCATTAATGTGATGCCGTTGGATAATTAAAGGTTAAGGACCTTTCCGTGACTCAACATTTAAAAAAAACAAGCAAAATCCCTACTAATAGCGCTCGTTGGTTCGAATCGGCGCGCGACGCTTTTCCCGAGTTCGCGAGTTTTCCGCCAGGGGCGCCCTTCGGCAGCTCCCTGCTTTGCCGGCGGCGCCGGTCGACACCCCCGCTCCGGAGCCCTCTTTGCGACTTTTCCGGCGACTTCCGCCGATCGACGTCCGGTTCCGGCGATGCGCCCCGACCGTCCGCGCTAGCCGCCCCCCCCGTATCGATCCGGGGCGCCGCGCCCCCGGGCGATGAGGGACCCCAGCGTGGAGGCGGCGCGACCCCGGCGGACGTGAGCGGCGGGCCCCATGGTCTCCGGCCGCCGGTGAGATTAGAGACCGCGGCGGCAGGGGCGCGGGGGGCGACGGGAACGGGCCTCCGCCCCCCGCCGTCCCCGATGTCGGGTCGCGGGCGCCGCGAGCCATGCCCGAAGACACGGACGCCGTCGAGCTCGAGATTCTGGAGCTACGCGACAGCGACGACGACGGTCCGGCGGCGAGGCGCAGGTACCGAGGCCGGCGCGCCGCCCCCCGGTCGGCGGCCCCCGACGCGGAGCCGCTCAGCATCAACATTTCCGTCAACAATTTGAGCAGCGAGTGCGACGACGCCGATGCGGACGTCGACGTTCCGGACCGCGACGCCGACGCCGACGTCGACGCGGAAGACGCTCCAGGGTGGTCGTTTAGAGACTCGCTGCTCTCCGTGCTGGGCAAGCTTGTCGTGTGGCGGCGGTGCGCTCGCACGGCGGTCGGGCGCCGTCGTCGATCGGCGCCCGTCTCGCGACCTAGGCCTCGCCCTAGCGCTAGCTCCGAATACTTCAAGTCCTTCTACAACTGCGGTACTACCCCCCCCCACTGTTACCAACACCCTTCACCCCCCGCATATAATGATTCTTATCCGCATTTTTGTCTTTTTCAGAGACCGAAAGAAGGATCAGGGCCAACGACCGAGAGTACAATTCGCAATTTCACTATGCGGTAATTATTACACACACACACCCACACACACATACACACACCCACACATACAAAATATTATCAAAAATAAATATAGTAATATATTCGTATTGGTTTCAAACATAGAGTAAAGAATATATTGATATTCTTTACTCAATGGTTCTAACATTAAAAATTGTTTGTATATAGGTTAACCTTTTTAACACTTTCAACTAAAACATATTTTTTCGAATACTCACCAAATGACCTAATGACCTATTTTTGTACATGTTTAAAAAACTCTAGATACCATAGCTGTTAGTATATTCATTATACATTTGATTTTACAGTTCTAAATTTTAATCATTAAAATTATTAACCTTCGTTATTTAAAAAAAATTATAAATTTTATATTAACTTATTTAAAGATGTTAGTATTTTACTTTTTGTTGATGATCTGAAGATTTCTAAAATTAAGATAAAAAGCAGATAAAGAATAATATAGTCAATAAGGTGCTGAAATTATAATTCAGAGCTGTGTTTTTAGTCCAGCAGCTGAATTGCATTCTTATTTGCGAATCAAATTGTTGACAGTAACACTTGGCCCAAGCTACATAGTGACATCTAGTAATAGTTTTGTATATAAATGTTTGTCACTAATTTCTACTCAGTTTCAGTCGTCTGGTATTGTTTCAATACCTACTCTTAACACTAACTTTACGAAATCCGTCAAATTGACGGGTTTCTGATTTGGTTTGTATCAGACAGTATTTTTTTCTGGGTTTTATACGATTTTTAAATTTGAACAAATATCACTATTTTTATTTTCGGAAACTTCTTATTTTTGAAATCAAATCACTACCTATATACCTATTTTTAATGACGCCCATCAAATTGATGGGTGTCAATAAATAATCTAGCTTTTATTGGTACCTCTTGTCACATTGAGCTAGTGTCTGTAATTTTACTTCACTAGTACAGTGGAACTTCCACTTACGAATATTTCGAGATACGAGCATTTTTTTAGATATGACTCGATGTACGAACAACTGCGTAACTTAAAAAAAATACTTTCAATTGCCAATAATCCATTTCAATGGATTAATGGTATTTCAATTTATTTCAATGGGGAAAATTGATTTGACATACGAGTAATTTGAGTTACGAGCTCTGGTCAAGGATCAAGTCAAGGATCACTATTACAATAAAAGATAAAAAAACGTAAATTCTTGCTTGTGTTTACAACGAACTATAAATATATTTTCCAATAGGTTTATGCAGCAAATTAAATCTTAATTTTTAATGGTCCTAAGTAACCAGTTATTTTAGAAATAGAAATACATAAGTAAACAATTATTTGATAAATTATGCTATTTCGTAATCAGTTATGTTTTTATAGTTATGTCATTAGGGACTTTTTGGATTAAATTTTGTTATCTAATGCTTTGAAAATGTACGGTTTTAAACAATTTAAAAATATAAATACACTTAAAATATACACGTCTTTTTAGTGAGATATGGATTAGGATATAATTTGTATCTCTGGTATCTAGCTTTTCATTTTATTTATATCTATGAAAACGAAAATAAAATTTTACATATTAATTAGACAAAGAAATAAAAATATCTATGTATTTATTAATAAACTCAAAATTACAAACAAATTCATCGAAAAATCTACTCTTATTGATTCTTAACGATTCTTGGCACAACTAAGTTGTGTTGTGTTTATCCACTCATTTTGTAGGAATTTATACAGATCTTTTTTGGAGTTCATTGAGTGCTGATGGATTTTTCGTATTCGTCCCAAAAAATTGGTGGCTGAATAATATTTTTTAATACTACTTTCGTTTTTAAACAGCCTCGGCACAACTTAATAGCATGTTTAGGATCGTTGTTTTGCTAGAATATAACACATGAATCCATTGGTAGCTTCTAAAATTACTTTTAGAAGCTTTCCATGAAAAATAACCCTACACATCTAAACTATCACTGTTATAAATGTGACAGTATAATAAAAACTAATTTATTTACTGACTTTTCTTCTTACAAATACTCTATTTTACTCAATAAATTTCGAAATTTGATTCATCAGTCTAAAAAACTGCATCAATCTTCAATTGTCTAATTTTTATGCCTTTTGTGCTATTCGCATATCTTCATTTTATTTCCTCGTCATAGTGATGGTTTTTTAGTGAAATTCTAGCAATCTAATATTTTTCATTATTTTTTGAAATTCAACAAAACATGTTTCGAGATAATTGATTTAGAGGTTATTTGCGCCTTTCAAAATATTAAGGGCGAACTAATATTATAAAACTCAACCAACTAGTTTTTTTTAAAAACATGAATTAGGAGTTTTAATAATTATATATTATTAGATAATGTAAGTTACGCCCTTATGATAAATATAATAAATATAAATATCTATTTTATCTATAATAACTAAAAATAAATGTAATAACGCACAACTATTTAATAACCCATTAATCTCAAGACTACGACAAAATAAAATAAAAATATTCCTGTTTAAATAAGATATGTTGTAACTCTAATTCCAATAGTTTTAAGTATCTAATTAAATTTGTTTGATATAAGCTAATTTAACGTTAAACTAAGTATCTTGTGTATATTTTTCTCTTATAAAACGTTTTAAATATTTCTTATGCTAATTTATTGGTGTAAAAGTAAATCCTAGTGTTTTTGGGTTGATTTATTATAGTTTCCTAATAAATAATTGTAAACTGAAAAGTGATTATAAATTACTAAGATAATGTATTTTTTGTGATTTCTAATTAACTATTAAAACTCAAACTCAATATAAAAATTGTTTCATCTTTTAATGACATATCACCAGAATGAAATTTCTCTAAATTAATTCTGTACAGTTATAGTTTTTTCGCTATACACTTTGCATATATTTTCAACTACATACTATCATAATACATATAGTTTTGATCCAGTTTTAATTCACAAAAATTACATGTAGAATATTTACTTTTAATCTTTCCATTTTACTAACTACAAAAACAAATTTAATATTTTAATATGCTGTTAAGCTGAGGGATGGTTACATACTCTGAATAAGTGTATGATGAGTCATTTTAGTTGTTATTGACTAATACGAATTTTCCACTAAGGTCTGAAGTTGTTTATGATTAAACTTATTTCAGAATACATATTAGATAAAACAAATCGCATTTCTTGGATATCTCAAAATTTATTGTAGTTATACTATTTTGACTGACCTATTATATAATCCCTTAAATTTAAATATTGTTATTGTCAAACTTGTCTGAAACTTTGAATGTTTTTGTTTTGTTATTACTGGAAACTTGTTCCTTTTAGAAATATAATACTTTGTCATATATTACTAGATAGAAAATATATTAGATCAAACGTAACTTACATCTTGGTTTAATATATTTTGATCAGCCTATTACAATATCTATTATGAGCTGACTTTATGTAAAAAATTAAAATATTTAAAGATGTCTGATATCGAAATTTAATTCAGTAACTCATTGTCACTATCTATTTATCCAAAAAAAAAACAAAAAAAAAATTATATATTAATATCTCTGTTTTTTCCGCTAATAAAGTTTTAATTCATCTTCATTTTCAATTTGTTTTACAGAGCAACTATATCAAAACCTCCAAGTATTCTCTCATTACTTTCCTGCCGTTCAATCTGCTCGAGCAGTTTCAGAGGCTCGCCAATTTCTACTTTCTGTGCCTTTTGGTGCTCCAGCTCATTCCGGCCATATCCAGTTTGACGCCTATAACGACGGCAATCCCTCTCATCGGGGTATTGGCGCTGACGGCTGTGAAGGACGCCTATGACGATTTTGTAAGTTCTACTTTTGATTTTTTGCTTAATATTTGTAAACTAATAATGCTTTTGTGTAGCAACGACATCAAAGCGATTCACAAGTGAACAATAGAAGATCGAAGGCTTTGCGGAACGGGAAGCTTGTCGATGAAAAATGGGCGACCGTACAAGTCGGCGATGTCATTCGGATGGAGAACGACCAGTTTGTGGCAGCGGATATTCTTCTGCTGTCCACCAGCGAGCCCAATGGTTTATGCTACATCGAAACTGCAGAGCTAGACGGGTTTGTAAACTGCCTCTTTGTGCAGTTTCACTTTTGAATCGCTCTTGATTGAAACTGATTTTTCAGAGAGACCAATTTGAAGTGCAGACAATGTTTGGTCGAAACGGCCGAGTTGGGCCAAGACGATTCATTGATTGGTGCATTCGACGGCGAAATAGCCTGCGAAGTGCCCAACAATTTACTCAACAAATTCGATGGTATGCACTCCCCGATTGGTTTAACAAGATATAAAGACAATGCAATTGTACTTATTAATTTGTTCAGGCGCTCTGACTTGGCGAGGAAAGCAATACTCGTTGGACAACGATAAAATTTTACTGAGAGGCTGTGTCTTGCGTAACACGTCTTGGTGCTATGGCGTTGTCATATTCGCCGGAAAAGACACAAAACTGATGCAGAACAGCGGCAAGACCAAATTCAAGAGGACTAGCATAGATAGATTGTTGAACTTCCTCATCATAGGAGTACGTTATTTGCTATTGACGATAGATATTCTTATTCTGAATATTATATTAATTTCACTTTCCGCAGATCGTCTTCTTTCTGTTATCGATATGCGTGTTCTGCATGGTGGCGTGTGGAATATGGGAGTATATAATCGGTAAGAGCTTTCAAGTGTATTTGCCTTGGGATAGGCTGGTGCCTTCGGAGCCTGTCGGCGGTTCCGTTGTAATAGCACTTTTAGTGTTCTTCTCTTACGCCATTGTGATGAATACTGTCGTACCAATATCGCTCTACGTCTCGGTTGAGGTATTTATTTATTTTTAAACTACATGTCTATTTTATAACTTTTATTAATATTAAATTATATTCATAGGTCATTAGATTCGCTCAGAGTTTTCTTATAAATTGGGACGAAAAGATGTATTATGAGAAAACGGGTACTGCTGCTAAAGCGAGGACTACGACCTTAAACGAGGAATTAGGTGAGTCCTTAATAGTTTATTGCTTAAACGAGGAATTAGGTGAGTCTTAAATTGTTGATGGAGTATATCATCTGTAATTATATTTATAGGTCAAATTCAGTACATATTTTCCGATAAAACAGGAACGTTAACGCAGAACATTATGACGTTTAACAAGTGTTCTATAGCTGGGCAGTGTTACGGAGACATTATAGATCCCAACACTGGCGATGTCGTGGAAGTGAATGAGGTATTAAAATAAATCATTGTATTTTTCAACGGGTTGAGGTGTATGACATGTAAATAGATTTACGTTTGCATTTTTTGCACATTTGACTAAACACAGTTGATGATTATTATGTTCTTGTAGGTCATTTCTGCATTTATTATATGTATGTATATGATTAGATAAGTTTTGAGAACAGAGTTTTTAATTTTTTTTATTGTGTTTGTTTTACAGTGGTGATTTTTGCGATTTACTGATTGATTGAATTTTATTATAGACAATATTTGCATGGATTTTTCTTTGTATTGAAATAACTAGATTTTATGAATATGTTGTCCGTAGTGTACATTGCATATTTTTTCTCGACAAATATATAGGATTGTTCAAAAAGTTCTCTAATTTTTGATAGTTTTTTATTTTTCAAAAAATATACAGCGGTGCCTTGACTTAAGAGTTTAATTCGTTGCGTAATGGAGCTCGTAACTCAAATTACTCGTATGTTAAATTAATATTCTTTATTGAAATTAATTGAAATGCCATTAATTCATTACAATGGGGAAAATTGAAATGGATTAATGACAATTGAAATGAGAAATACATACTACATAAATTAATGATAGTTTTTTTTATTAAGTTACACAATGTTTGCTCATATCTCGAAATACTCGTAAGTCGAGGTTCCGCCTTATATGTATATAGAGTACACAAAATGACGAGAAAGTAAAAGCTATATTTTTTAAGTATATTTTCTAAATTTATAAAAAGTCGTTAAAAGTTTAAAATGACACTGTCAACACTTGGTAAAATAAAATGTCTATCTTATATCTATGTACAGTTGCTTTATCATAACTATATTATCGGTTAAGTTAGGTCAGATGTTAAATTTGTCTTACATGTACGACTAATTGTATGTTAGGTTAGGTTTAGATTGATTTTTTTAATGGGTACTATGATAGTATGCCATTAAAATTCAAGCATTTTTAAACAGCCAATATAAATGCGAATTTAAAAGCAATGCACATTATATATTATAAGCATGTATACATTTTCCGCTGTGGAATTATATCTTGAAGCAACAAAATTTGACAAAACGATCTGAATAATTGATGCAAGGCAAGAAAGAGCAAACAATTCATATTCATTAATATCATTACGTTATCACAAAAGAACACGATCTCTGCTTGCATTGTTAGCAATTGCATCATCAGCGTGAACAACATACAATTCCCATTATGGACAATGTGTTTTTTTTTATTATGTTTCAAGATTGAGTAGTTTCACTTGCATGTTTATATTATTTTTTTTCTTTGTTTTCTTTTTTATTGATGTCCATGCACGTCCAGGCAGTCGGGACCACTGTAAAAAGCAACTTAAGGGTAGGATTAAAAACTGCCTATAATAGCACGGGCATTAACCGCCGACGGGACATTACCAAGGACAGCATGATCGGCTTGAACACCAGTTCGGCGGCATTACTGGAGACCGAAGTTGACCAGGGGCGTAGCACCCCGGGTTTGCATTCGCACGCCAATCCCACATATATACCACAGTCACCTAATACACAAAATACTACCTCTAATGGCAATGTATGCACCAATGTTATTATCATTGAATTTTTTTTATATATGTTCAGCATCATTTTGCATTTTTGAACTTATAAAATAAATTAAAGAGCTTGATTGTAATGAAGTATATATCTAAACAATTGATGCATATTAAAAAAACGTTATGCTTTTGCAGACCACTGAGCCACTAGACTTTTCTTTTAATCCTGATTATGAGACGGACTTTAAGTTCTACGATAAAACATTATTGGAATCAGTCAAAAGAGGCGATAAAGAATCACATATATTTTTTAGTCTGCTCGCTCTGTGCCATACAGTCATGCCAGATGAGAAGAACGGTAGACTCGAATATCAGGTACGTTATAAGTAAATGTTTGTTGTACTTTATATTATTGATTTATTTTATATTAATATTTAGGCTCAATCGCCTGACGAAGCTGCTCTCGTATCAGCAGCGAGAAACTTTGGATTTGTATTTAAAGAAAGATCTCCCAATAGCATAACAATTGAAGTGATGGGTCAAACTGAAGTATACGAATTATTGTGTATTTTGGATTTTAACAATTTTCGGAAACGAATGTCCGTCATCTTGAGAAAAGACGGCCAACTCAGGTTATACACGAAAGGAGCAGATAACGTAATTTATGAGAGGTTAAGATCAGACCAGGATCAGATTAAAGCTACTACACTAGAGCATTTAAATGTGAGTAAAATTAATATTAATAATCTAGCTATTTCATATAAAATGGCGATACATAATGTGCTATTCGGTATTTATAGAAATTTGCTGGCGAAGGACTTAGAACTTTGGTTTTGGCTTGGAGACCGTTAGAAGAAGCTTATTTTGCTGATTGGAAACATCGGCATCAACAAGCCGCGCTGGCGCTGCAGGATAGAGATGATCAATTGGATGCTATTTATGAAGAGATCGAAAGAGATTTGATCCTTATTGGTTTGTACTGAGTCATAAAAATATATGTATTTTTCAGAATACATTTAAAATGTTTCTATATACAGGAGTTACTGCAATAGAGGATAAGTTACAAGATGGCGTCCCAAGGACGATAGCTAATTTAGGAATGGCTGGTATTAAAATTTGGGTATTGACTGGTGATAAACAAGGTAATTGAATTTCTGTTTTATCAACCGAAGATCTCGATTATATTTCAATTATTATTACAGAGACTGCCATAAATATTGGATATTCTTGCCAATTATTAACAGACGAAATGGTTGAAGTGTTCGTCGTCGACGGAATAACACACGAAGACGTCGAACAGCAGTTGGACAAATTCAGAGATTCTATTAGAGTAGTAAACACCTTTCAACCCCATGGTATGTATCTGAATAACTAGTTTAAGTCCAAGATGTAATCTTGTTATTGGTCATGTTTATTTTCTTTCCAAGGTCCCGCTACGTCCAATAATCATGCCTCCACCACGAACGAAAATGGTAACGGCGTCAGTACATCGAACGCGGTCCATCAGCCGGCCAAACCGGACGATTCTAGTATAATTCATAGCGATATAGAGACGCAAAGGGACGCTAGCGTCAAAGTGAATACCGCACCTGCGATATCAATTGTGACGTTTAGGTGGGAAAATAATATTGAACAACCAGTCTCACAGTCGACAAGGTAGAGAGACAAAGAGCTCATTTTATCCCGTTTTTACTCCCTTTCTGCGAGCCTTGCCAAAACGAAACTTTGTGTTTGTTCTGTATTTTATCCGTATATTTTTAAATAATACTTAACCGCCTTTCCTTATGATAATTTGAAAGCACTCATCGTTATTGCATTACGTTTTATTTACGACTGACGCTTAACTATATCCTTGAAGGTTTTCGGTATTAAAACTGGACGCTTTGAAGTAATTGATGTTTTAGAATATAAAAACGTATATGTACATTGTAAGCACACTTTTAAAGAACTTATAGATATTAAAATGTGCAAAATAAAATAAAACTAATTTTGGGTCGTAGTTAGTGTGGTATACAGTGTTAAAAATGCTTTTGTATCTAAATTAACAAAAAAATGTGTCATTTTTCCATCAACGACAAACATTGGTGTATCGAGATATTATTGTTGTTTTTATTCTGCTTTTATACCTATTTTATGGTACGCTCTTTCTCTCTCTAACCTACAATTCATTTATGTGTATTTTATAAGGTGATTGCTAAGAAATCGCTCTGCCTCTACGTATATTGTGATTCTGGATTTGGTTCATTTTATTATTGTCTGTAATAACATTAGGTAACATTTATATTTTTCCTTCAATTTACTTAAGTAATTTGTATTATTTTATTTATATCATTATGCTTTATTTGCTTTTTAATATTTAATATTAAATTTTAGAAAAAAGCACTCATTTATATATTCATGAATCATTTTTAATTAAATAATAAAACAATATCAGTAATCTGAGCTTTTTGAACTAGAATATTATAATAAAGAATTACTTTTAAATTATTAGAACATTGTTCTTTGCGCTTTACATGGATGTAAAAAGATGCTTAAAACAATCGTTTTCGCTATTTTTGTGCTCTATTCGCCAAAATATATAAATTTCAAATTATTTTAACATATAATCAAATTTTAAATACAATTTTGTATCAACTGGATTTTTGTTATTAACAGTACGGAGTATAATTATTCTGGTGCAAATCCAGACAATTCAGATCCTTTGAGCGAAGAAGGGAACGGATTTGCTATTGTCATTAATGGACATTCACTCGTGCACTGTCTACATCCACAGCTAGAGCAAAAGTATGATATTATATCGTAGTATTTTTTGGTTGAATAGATGTATTATTTATTATTTCGATTCACTTTAGATTCTTGGATCTCACGATGCACTGTCGCTCTGTGATATGTTGTCGTGTGACTCCGTTGCAGAAGGCTATGGTTGTGGAAATGATCAAAAAGAACAAGAAAGCTGTGACGTTGGCCATTGGAGACGGAGCCAATGACGTATCAATGATCAAGGGTACTATTGCAAAAATATGTGATTTATTTATTTATGTATATAAATACTGATTTTCTTTACTGTACTTTTAGCTGCGCACATAGGCGTCGGCATATCCGGACAGGAAGGCCTTCAAGCTGTACTAGCGAGCGATTATTCAATAGCACAATTCAAATTTTTAGAACGCTTGCTGCTCGTGCACGGACGTTGGTCTTACTACAGGATGTGCAAATTCTTAAGTTACTTCTTCTATAAAAACTTTGCGTTCACGCTGTGTCATTTTTGGTTTGCGTTCTTTTGCGGTTTCAGTGCCCAGGTAATCGACAGAAATCTTAGTTGCTCATAATGAAATAACATTTCTTACTATATGTTTTTTTAAATTATTGTAGACTGTGTTCGATCCGATGTTTATCTCTGTATATAACTTATTCTACACTTCGCTGCCTGTGTTGGCGCTCGGCGTGTTCGAACAGGACGTTTCAGATAAAAATTCGTTGTTATATCCAAAGTTGTATACACCGGGATTAACTAGTTCACTATTTAATAAGACTGAATTCATGAAAAGTGCATTACACGGGTGTTATACATCTTTGGTTCTTTTTCTTTTACCTTACGGTACGTTATTGTTTTATTAACGTTTTAATTTATTACTGTTTGGAGTTTAATTCATATTTTTTTTAAATAGGTACTTATAAGGACGGTTTGGCGCCTGATGGCAGAATCTTATCTGATCACATGTTACTCGGGAGTGTGGTCGCTACAATACTCGTTTTGGATAATACCACACAAGTATGCTCATGTTTATCTTATTGTATGTACATATTATTTTATATTTAATGATTTATGATTTTTATTTGTTGTGAATAGATTGCTTTAGATACAACGTATTGGACGGTTTTTAATCACATTATGATCTGGGGTTCATTGCTGTCGTATTTCGTCCTTGATTATTTTTACAATTACGTTATCGGTGGACCTTATGTTGGATCGTTGACGGTTGCAATGGGTCAAGCTACATTTTGGTTTACGAGCGTATTAACTGTGAGTCTAGTATTTTAATATATAAAAAGCATAAATGCAAAAAAGTCTCTCTGATTTAAATTTCATAAAAACTTATTTTTAATCTTATATTGTGAAGAATTGTTAATAAATTTTGTATTTTTACCTATAGTCTATTTATTTTCAAGAGTCAGTGCGCAAGAACATTGTTTAACGCGTAATCAAAATGTGCTCTTAAATTTCTGCCTTGTGATTGGTCATTCTCAATGAAACGATTGATCTTACGGCGAACGACCAATCACAGGGCAGAAATTTAAAAGCATGTTATGATTACGCGTTAAACAATGTTCTTGCGCACTGACTCTTGAAAATAAATAGACTATAGTTGTAAATTATTTAACTTTTTAAATGATAATAATTTTTCAAAAAATGTTTTTTTTAGAGAAAGACGTTTTTGCATCTAAGACTGTTTTCGGAATCTGGTATAACAAAAGACAAAACTTTGGTGAAATATATTTAATTTCTCAATAAAATCTCTTCAAATAGAAAAATACATCTTCCATTTTGACAACCATAAAAATAGTGACATTCGTTTATGTCTCATGTCACTATATTATCATTTTGAAACTGACTATTTCGACCATATCCTATCATAATACACTTGTTTTGTACCATTAAAAGGTTATTTAATACCTGTGAGCATCCAGCGATCCCGCACGTGACTAGTGCAGAGTTATCGAATATTTAAAATTTGCACAGAAATTAATTCGATTATTAAAAAATAGCAATTTTTCGAGAATATGTTTACTAATCTTAGGATTCGTAGATATCGTAAATCATCTGGAATTGCATTCCCTGGTAATGAAAGCTTAGTTGGTTCTTGTTAATATACATAAATCTTATTTCTTTAAAAGATTTTAATAATGATTACTGAATATAATCTTTTTTAATTAAATACAAAATAAATATTTTAAAAATTGATAGGGATGATTTCTTTAGCATTCCAAAAAACAAGAAATATGAGCCTTTTCAAAAGATGTAACCATTTTCATCATGTTCCGTGGTGGATCTGGTTTGATTGATCATGTTGGTGCTTAAAATATAGTTCAATTATTCGAAAGTAAATAGCAGTTGCCTTTGCTTCAATTGTTCTTTAATTTTTAAATGAATATAAGAAGACCAAAGACTAAAAGTCAGCTTTTTCATATTTTTACTTTGATATGCTTAAATTTTCAGTTAGGAAATATTATATTCGGTCATCGAAAAAACCATTACTTGTGAATACTCGTGGTCGGGAAAAATTATATTTTAGATCTTCTGAATTGAAAGCTCTTCATGAGCTCCATTGCAAAAATTGTCTTCCACATTATTTCAGCATCGTATAAAATCATCACTTGAATTTGAAAGAACAGAAAACATTAAATCTTTTATTTACATTTTAACCATTTTTCGTCTTTTTTACAAGTAAATTGCCTAAATTGATTTGCTTTGAAGAACAAACTATTTGACGAATAAAAACTACCAAATTTATGTCACTACGATTCTGATTTTTTTTTCTTGCCTAGTATATTGTTAATAATTATTACGAATATATTTTTGTAGGTTATATTTCTTATGGTGCCGGTGTTAGCTTGGAGATTATATGTTGTCGATACACGGCCAGGATTAGCTGCACGTTTGAGAGTGCGTCAACGAGCTGCCAGAGTGAGATCTAGACAGTCAACGGATCCATTACGACAGCCTTCGACCAGAAGAGCACGCCGCTCGTTGCGTTCTGGATATGCGTTCGCTCACCAAGAAGGCTTCGGTCGGCTCATCACGTCTGGAAAGATCATGCGCAAGCTGCCGAACGCTGATTTTAGCTTTTCATCATTGGGCGGAAAATTCACATCGACAGCGGCGAAGGAGCGCGAAAGGGAAAAAGAAAAGGATAAGCAGCCGGAGACGAGTTCGCCTGCATTGGAGCCTTCTACTAGAGCACCGTGTCAAGATTTGGACACTATTAATTTGTAAAATTATGACTGACTTACACGTGGATAAAAAATGCATAGTGAAAAAAATAATTTATAAAGTTTGTTGACGGTATGCGGTTTCATTTTTATATCAAGTTGAAATGCAAGATTGCAGTAAATTATTGTATCGAATATAAAATTATATACAATAATTATGATTAGCATTCATCGAAGGTGCCCTTGATATTAAAAAAAGTTTGTACGTAGTATAGCTATGATGTATAAAGGATAAATATTTTATACGAAATACGGTAAATTTTTTTAGAGTAAATGGAGTGATAATAATTTAAAGGAGGGAAATGTTTGGAATTCGTTAAATGTGTATGTAATGCCTTGAATTTCATCATTTTTTTATTTAATTACGAGAAAGCAAATTGTTAATACAGAAGGGTAATTCTATAAATGAAAGCTATACTGCCGCGTTTCGGTACAATCTATTACCGGCACCTAACTCTAATTGTGATATTATGAATTTGTATTGTAATTACATATATAGTTATGTTTTTCTCACTGATCATGTTAATACATGTTTAAAAATGTTAATTTGGTTATATTTTATTGTGTATATATATTATATAATATATGGATACATTCGCACAACAGATGCGTTCAAGTCCAGCGAAAACATGCATATATTCAAGCACACGTGCTGAGTATACTTTTTAGAAATTATTTTTCTAACATGTTATTCATTGACTTATTATCACCACCATGCAAAGTTGTTATTACACAAAGTTTGGTTTAGTTTTTTTGTATGTTTAGATATTGTACTGAAGATAGCTAAATTTTTTTTAACACACGAAGACCACACAGCAGGAATATGTCAGATTATATCATATTTACATGTTTAATCATATATATTATTCAACCTCGATGTATTATTTCAACAAAATCTTATTTTGCTCTGATCGGAACTGTTTTTGCCTTTGTTAATCTATAGCAATAATATTCAGCTTAATCATAAAATACCTATGTAGCACTCATTAGTTGAATATAAATCGGAAAAATGTGATTATTACATCATTATAGTTATATATTCATGTTGTGGGATTTTCTTTCATGGTTTTGTGTTTACTTCATATATTTATATGAGTAATTCTAAGTTAAAAAAGTGTTTAGTTCCAATTATTCTTTTCGTAACACATGCCTGCATTTTAGTATTTAATGATGAAATCGATAGTGTTTTATTTTTTGATGCGATTCTCAATGAGTACTTAATATGCTTTTTTTACATATATATATATATATATATATATTCGCAGGTGTTTACTCTCGAACGTTCGAGAATTTTCGCATAAATATTTACGTATATATTTAATGTGATCAAAATTGTACTCACATCTTCTGGCCATGGCATTAATCGATCTATAAAAAAACGTTATAAGCCAAATTTACATTTCTCTGTAAAATTATTGATCCTGTCCATGGTTTCTCGGGAGTTTTTTACTATTTTTATAAATAATAATGCGGGTTCTCAATAGTGTGGTTCCTTACTAAAAAAAGCTAACACAACAGTTTTATTATTTCTTAATATACTTAATGTAATAATGTATGCCAAAAGTCGACTATTTATTTTTAGTTTAAAACATTCTGCGATTTTTATTATTTTTATATATATGAGACTGGAAATTATTGAGAACCCCTAATAATTAAATTACGTATATATTTTAAGAAAAATTTATGAGTATCGTACATATTTTTTTTAATATTCCGTATCTATAAGTCAATGCGTTTATTTATACACCTGGGACATTCACAAAAGCGGTAAAACATATCAATCAGTGTTTTTTTTTAAATATTCCTTATTTTAAATAATAAATTCACCCTTCTGCTGCTGGAGTATCATTTTATTATATTTCTACCTATAAACTTAATATTCAAGTGCCCTTCTTGATGTTGGTTTCGTTGATAAGTTGTTAGGCACAAGCGGCGTTCAATCTTTGAACTTCTTCAGTAGCATAAGGGCTTAACGTTGTTTGTTAGGGGCGGTACGATAAGTATTTTACTCGTTAGAATTACAAACGTGGTGCCTAACATATCTGTTTCTGTATATTCAACCCCGCGGAAAGCGATTTGATGAAGAAAAAGCATTTCTATTATTATTTAAATGTAAATATTATTTCGCTTTAATGTCAGTAATATGTATATTTCAGGAATGTGTTGTTCGTGATTAACATCAGTATTGTCGCGATCGATCGTCGGTGATCGAAGGCCTATATATTTTATTTTTGTAATTGTAAGTTAGTTTCGTGAAAATGTTACCACTCGGTTTTAGCATCAGTATTTTTTTAAATGTTAGTATTGTAAATTGTATATTATTTTTCTGTGTATCTTCATCGAATTTATAGATTGCTCTAACGATTGTTATTCGTTTTCTTCAAAAAGTTTATACCTTGTACAAAACAAATTAATAATGATTCGTTTCAAACAGTATTTACGTTTATATATTGACGATAAGTTTGCAATGTAGTCGGTTTTCGAATTGTTTTTTCCATCCCAATTCGTAGTTTACGTTTCCTTTTCTAGTCATTCTTGCAAATCAAAATTCAATTGGAAATATATTATGTATTTATGTGTATTTTTTATGTGGATCTAAAAAATAATTTATGTTTAACTTTATGGTATTATTATGTGATTAATGTTATATGAGAATAATTTTTATGTTGTGTATTATAATTTTGTAAAGACAGTGGAAAAATTGGTTCGATAATGTATCAGGCAGATCTCGAGATTGGCTTATGTGTGTGAGTCCTGATGCACAATACATTCTCATGTATTTAAAAAACTTGTTTTTTTTTCAGATCTTCACTCATGCATTTCATTTTTCAACTATACTGCATTGTACTTAAATAAGGCGATTTTTAACATTTCTACATAAACACACACACACGTAAATATGTATGTTATATATGCAGATAATTATTTAAGGCCGTACACGTTATTGAAACAGAAAAACATGACAAAATTGATGATTCTTGTAAATTTAGTGGATTTATATGAAATAAAAAATTAATGTCATGGTGGACCATGTGATATTTTTTATATAAAAAAGAAATTGTTTTATTTTTCATCAATTACGAGTAAACTACACCTTACAACAGTTTTGTTTATATAAATACGTTTGACTGTCATAAATATAATAAATTTCTACACAGTAGAATGATGAATTTAGTATAAAAGATACATATATGAGAATAAAAGTCATATATCATGAGGTACATTTCATAAGTATAATAAAAATAGATCAAAATAAAACTCTTTTCGCTAGAGATCCTCCTTCGACGTTATCCAACAATTTTCTTTTGAGCGAAGGTTTTTCAGCGTTATTCGCTGCCACAATGGACGTTGGAAGTGGCAGTTTGTCACCGATGGTAGGAGCCGGTTTATTGCCAAAGTAAGGCATTTGGAGGGCTTCCGTGCAATTACACCTCTTGAGTGGATATAAGTTTAAAAGACTAGATAGCAAATCGATGATATCATCCGAAGCTGCTGAAAATATATGCTTGTACGATTGCGGCTGGAAGTTTATGAATTGGATAAAATCTTGGAGTTTGGTTATCCCCTAAAAAAGAAGAAGTTGCTTTATATATTCATATGTATGGAAATTAAATCAATGTGTGTACTGACTGGCCATGTTTCTTCAGTCGGCGTTCCAGTGACTTGAAAAATTTTTGTGAGCTGATCGAGATCGGAGTCGCCTTGAAAGAATGGAACACGGAGTAGGAGTTCGGCAAGAATGCAACCTATTGCCCACATATCGACACCAACTCCGTATTGTCTGCTACCGAACAGGAGTTCCGGAGATCTGAAATAATCAATGTTAATCTCAAAATATATTAAAAGTCAATCATGTGCAATATCAATTTAACACTGCTGTTAACTTGTAAATGATAGTAGTGTTTTCAGTTGTCTAAAACTAAAAAAATGTTAATTTCGGCAAGACAGTGTGATGATGCATGTTTGTCACACTAGCGAGTGTACAAGTGGACTAGAATATTTAGATAGCCTGAGTTTATAGCAACTCTTTTCGATCGCAGTATTTGTAGGCATCTTGAAGGAAAATCGCCAGTAACAGTGAATAACAGCCTCACTTCTAGAAATCAGAACATCACAAAGAATGGTGACATACCATTTTTGTAACGAACGAGGGATAATTTCGGAGCACATATTCAGGGAAAATATTAAAGTGCAGGTGTTTCTCTACGAAAAAATTACTACTACGTATTTGTATATATAAATTGTTCGAATATATAAATCATAATACCTATACCATCGCGTAACTACTTGATGTGTATATATTCTATATGGAGATGCGTACGATTTTGCTAAACCGAAATCTCCAATCTTCAGCACTCCTTCTCTATTTACTAGAAGATTATTTGGTTTTAAATCTCTATGCAAAATCCAGTTCATGTGTAAGTACTCTAAACCTGTAAAAAACATATTAAATTAGTAAATTTATACATAACCTTCAAATTTAATAATTAGAGCATGACAAAATCTACCTTGTAACGTTTGTATCATATATGCTTTAACATTGGATGGCGTTAAAACTATGTTTATGTCTTTAATAATAATTTCTAGATCGGTGTCCATGAAATCGAACACCAAAGAAACATTTGACTTTTGTCCGAAGACATCTGTGAAGAAACACGACGTTAAGCATAATGAATTATTTAAAAATAAATGCACACATATACTTTACCTAAAAGACCGATGATATTATCATGATGCAATTCTTGCAATAATTTAATTTCTCTTAATGCAGTTCTGTTGATTCCATCTTTGGCTTCTAATCGACTTCCAATTTTAATTTTTTTAATGGCTACTATCGTGTCCGTCTTTTTGTCTTTAGCTTTATAGACAGTGGCGAACTGAAATCAAAGTTTTATGGTCAGATATACCCTAAGAATTAATATTATTGATTAACTTTTGCGTTTAAGGTTGAAATGTCAAATAACAAAATGAGTTGGAATTTTAGTTTTAAAAAAATGGCGAGTGATATAAATAATATTGTAAATATTTAAACTCACCTGTCCTTCGCCGAGGAAGTCGATTTTTTCATATCTAGATTGACGACCACTCATGACAGCAGTTAACTGTCTATTCTATGAAAACTAACCGAACAGACGGTATTGCCAGTGCGACAAAAATTTGGTCGAAGTAAAAAAAAAACCTGCCACGTAACAAAAGGTTAAAATAAATTCTTTGAATATTTTAAGGTTGGAATAGTGTAGTCCGTAAAGTCTAGACTATTAACCCAAAATCCATGGGTTCGAGTCATGGCAGCAGACGCAAATTATTATTTATACAAATGTACTATTATTATAAGCCAGTTCCAGCTGCAGGGTGACATATATTGATTATAATACACATAATAGTTTATAATTAATTATATACATAGATGGTTAATAGGTACTTACTTGTAGATAGCGGCAGCAGGTGAAAAATTGTGTCTCAGTCGTACGTTCACAAAACACCGAGCTGATGTGTGCGTGTGACAGAGTGTGAGACTGATGTGTGCGTGTGACAGATTTGTGATTTTTTTCCTAAGAGAGCTAAAAAAACGATCATTACGGAATGTTTTGTTTAAAATTCAGCTTGTAATTTTTTTCGAGAAGGTTAACTGAGGACAGATTGCAACGAAAGCTATAAAAAAGGTTGTAATCGAAAAATATTTGTTCAAAAACAATCTCGGAATTTTTATTGAGGAAGAAAAAACACTGGGAGCTAAAAAAGGTCGCAATTGAAATTTTATTAAAAAACCGTCTTGTGGTTTCTGATTGAGAAGAATAAATTGCTGTAGGAGCTAAAAGGTCATTTAGAAAATTTTGTTCAAATTCGAGGAATTAGTGTTAAATAGAATCAAATTCAATAACCTCATATTATTTTATTAAAAATAGATTCGTATAGCGAAGAATAAATTATTATAGACGCATGTTACAAATGAATAAAATTGCATGTAATTAATTATTTATACGTATTACGCATTAATATGTAATTAATATTATTCAGACGTGTATAGAATTAAATATTTACTATAAATATGGAATAATTAAGCAAATAAAGAAAGTTGGAATACAGTACTCAATTAGAGTCGATTGCTAGAACTACCGTCGTATTATTTCTAGAGCATCCGCCTAACTAGTATGAAACCAGCGCCCCTTTGGAGAACGGGCGCTAAAGTGGTGACACCGACGTGATTGAAGGAAGACAAAGAATCTAGCAGCCAACAACGCTATGCAACACCCTTTGTGGACATGGCCAGACTTTCTCGGCTGACCGGGCAAACCCGGGTGCCACAGAGATTCCTGCTCCGGCAGCATATTCAGCATCAAATCCTGTAGCATTATCAGTATCAATTTCAGCAGCATCAGCAACAGATTTTTAAGCTGATTACAGGGTCTGAAATCAACCAGAATTTCGAGCTTGTCAGATCTTTAGCTGTCATAAAGGTCGGATCACCATTTCCGCGCATCACGTATTGCATCATATCGTATTCCATCGTGTTGCACAGCTCCAACAATATCAATAACTGTAGCAAATTCAGTAACATTTTCAACAACACTTCCTAAGTTTAATTTTTTCGCAATTATACGTTTCTAAGGGGGAGTATTGTTGGGATCAGCAAACTAACTACCGCAAATAGTCGGGTTCAATAACCTCATATTATTTTATTGAAAATAAATTCGCATAACCAAGAATAAATTGTTATAGACACATGTTACAGATAATTCAGATTGTATGTAATTAATTATTTACACGTGTTGCGCATTATTATGTAATTATTATTATTCAGACGTGTATCGAATTTAATATTAAGTATAAATATGGCGTAAGTAAGTAAGCAAATTAAGAGAGTTGCAGGACAGAAGTCAATTAGAGTCGATCGCTAGACTGTGGCGTAGCTATGGATGGAGGGCAGAGGGGGCCGGCCGCCCCGGGCGGCACTTGCTTGGGGTGGCATATTCGCGATGGAATCGTCTACTGTGGTTCTTAACTCTGAATAAACTAAAATTTATGTTAATCTACGAATAGCAAAAGCTTAACAATAATCAATTTATTATTTTAAGAAATGCTGATTTTATGACCCTGCAAAAAATGTATGGAAAGGGGGGGGGGGCCCTAAAATATTTGTAAATAATATTTTATTTAAGGGAAAACAGTTTATTTAGATATGTAATTTAATTTTTAAACTTACACATTACTATGAAGAAACATAAGAACTATTTTTTTAAAGTATGATTTTAATTATCACCCTATTAAATATATTTTCATTATTTTAATTTAAATTTAAATTTAAAATTTCAACAATGTAAAATCTATGAATAAGTTTCCAAAATATTTACTTTAAACTAACCGTTGTTTTACACAGCTAACCATAATATTTCACTTAAATACTTAATTAAATCAAATAAATTAATAAGCATAATATTATGCTATAAGGGCATATAGGGAAACCTAAAAGGGTTATTAAAATTCTATGTAGTGTTTACAAAGGCACATGTTCCAAAAATGGTTTGTACATAGGGCGTTTGAGATGTCAAGCACGTTTCACGGGATACACATAGGGTTTCTTAGGTAAGGAGGATGGATGACTTTAGGAAATTTAAACGACCGAAACACCTAAGGATATTTAAGCGTTAAGTCTATATAATTATCTTATCATATTTTATAATAATATAACGTCATAAAAAAATGAGATGTCTTAATTATTTTAGTGACAATGTTAAAACAGTTTCTGTATTTTTTTAATTCTCGATCAAATTAAATAATATTATTGAATGAAACTATTGAATATGTTAGTTTTATATCAGATGCATCAAATGCAATAGCTAAGCTTTTGGTCAGGAAGAAAAATTTGCTGGCACAAATAAGATGAAATGTCATTTAAAAATTGATGACATTTCGTCATTAGTAGATAGAAATTTTAGGGAGAAATACGTCAATACGTCGAAAAACTACGAACAGCTTCAAGTAAAAGCAAAATTATATTTATTATCACTAATTTTTAAATGTTATTTTTTAATTTACGAAAATAAAATATTACTTTAAAACACACATACATATATATTTTTTATATATGATAAATAAATAATTATTAAATCAAATATTATATATTAAACTACCTGTTAAAAATCGCTTCAGTATAAATAATGTAAAAAGTTCAAACTGTTGATTACAAAGTTAATGATCGTTAAAAAAGTTACTGGTTTAGTTGATAATTATTAACTGACCATACATTAAAAACATTACTGATCGTTTTATTTCAAGGTGAATGAGCATTCGCGCTAAAGAGTTGCGTTTATAAAAATATAATAAAGATATCGTTAAAATAAATATCAATAATTAATACAATGAAGCTATCAAAGAATATAAAAAAATAAACATATATTAAAACTTAAGATATTTATACTAAATTTTCACTAAAATCATTAACTTAAAATGACATATTTTATTTGTTTCGAATAATATAAAAGTAATAAATATCTATAAAGAATTAATTGCACTGTATTTCAATAAAAAAAATGGTTAATTTACAATAAAATAAAAACTGTAAAAAGATATATGAGATTATTTTTTATTACCTACAAAAAATATTATGAGTTACTATAAACAAATAACTTATAAAACAAAAATATTTTTTTTAAAACATATGCTTTTGTAGATGTGGGTACTTAATAAAAATAAAAAAACTGCAAGTATACATGCATTAAATTATACCAAAATACTGTAACAAATGTAACAAATATACGAAATATATTTAAAATTTTAGCAATTAATTTTTAGTATAAAATATTCTCTTAAAAACTACAACGGTAAAATTTTCAACAAACGTGAATATTGTAAAACTAATATCTTATCTAATGTAATAAAATGCTAGTAGAACTTAGTATAATAAAATAATTGATAATAAACATTTAGTTTTACATATATAGATTATATAAAAAACAGTAATATCAAAAAATTATATGTAAAAAAATCCAAAATGCACATGTAAAAAAATTACAGGTTAAGTTCTCAATTAACGCGTTAATTAAGGTAGGCGTTTAAACATCTATGAAGTGTAAACGTTAAAATTATTATAATCCATTTGTGGTGCGCAGTAGTGATTCCGAATCTCGTTCTTTATTCGCTATTTGACTAATAACACAGTATCTCCTTTATAGAACCAGTAAACAAAATTCTTAGCTGGCTCTCCACTATTGGAAGTAATAAATACATAGTGCTACAAACAGACTCGTATAATTCAGGTAGTTAATGTAGCCTGAACTCATTTATGACTAACAGCCACCGTCTCCGTTTCGGTGACGGGGACAAAAACCGACCGCTATTTACTCTATATTCGATGTATGTATTATTATGTTAGGTTATATACATATGTATATATTATATATGTTAGAATACGTATATATTTGTATATTTTGATTAACGCCGGATATGGTTTAACCCTGCGCCGGTGCAGGTTGAATTCCGGCTTATTAAACGCCGGGCGCTTTAATAAGGCAAAGGTAAATTTAGAAGGGAAATTTATTTCGAGTATGAATTATAATTCGAGCCGGATAAAAGCAGAGCTTTCTAAATGCGATTTTTGTTCATTTTCTTAATTTATATCTACCGTAGCGACGCTCTCTAAAATGTGATTAAGTCGGGCTCCGTGCCGGGTATGTAGCAAAGAATCGAGATTGAAATCAGTTTGATGACTAAATTTATTTTGCTATTCTTAAGATGTTTTTCTGACGTTGGATATAATATTGTATCTGTCGTTTTGTTACAACATATTTAAAATCTCAGTCGGGTATTGTAACGTTGTCAATACAGTAGAGTGTATTTAGTTTTTTATTTATACTGTTCTTGCAAATATATCTGGTTTTATTTTAATAATTTTCAAGCAATTTCATTTTTTTTATTTACATAAGTATGACGTGTAAGGCTCCGCAAGCAATTTAGTGCACCATTTTTTTTTATTATAAGCGGACAACTTAAAAATTGTTAAGACAGTGCAGTAAATTTTGGTTCCCACGACCTGCAGGACGATTTAAATTCTTTATAAAACCGATTTCCAGTGTCATAAAATGTCACAAAATTATATTTTTAAGGTCCTCGGTGTCATGAAAATACTTCTACTATCTCTGAAGATAGCTTATAAACAGGCGTTATTTTAGTAACTATATTGGTGTGACGTTTAAGTAGCACTGAAAATTCACAGCAGAATGATAAAATACTTGATTTGATCTTGAGAAATGTGTGCTACTTTGAAAATATTTATTATAGTATTGCGCACTCTTTATGATGCCCTAGTCCGCAGCATACTAACATCTGAATCTATTATATAGATTTCAGATGTAATGAGTTAATGCTATGAATTAAAACACTATTGAAGTAAAAATTTAATTCCGTTACTATGAGAGAAATGGTCGTGTAAGACGCTTCTTTTGCGGGACTGTAGAAGTAAGTTAAAGATCTGGGAAAGGGCAAAATATTTTTGGTGTGTCAATAAATCAAATGCATACGTAAGTGCTAAAAGTTTTGTAAGATATCCAAAATATCATACCATCAACTTGAAATATGTGAAGAATTTTTTTTTATTTTGTGATGAGTTGGTATTTTTTTATCAATATCTTTATATTCAGTAGAGCTAATGGTAATTGCCTTTTTCAAAAGAGTATTTTTGTGACTTTAAGTGTTAATTTTTTAACTTAACAACTGTGAAAATAGTGTAGTTATTTATTAGACATTTTTCAGTGCTGATTTTAGTGACAATGGAGTTGGCAAACTTTCTTAAGACGCTTGTAATATTGATATTGTTTAGCATATGTGGAGTGATGTGGCATTGTTATTCTATTAGTACTAGAACCACGTCTACAGACTATCAGGATATCAGGCAAAAGACTTATGGATGTTACAGTATTAAAAAGTTTATCGAATTTGCTGACTTAACGTTTGTTTTGAGCCAATAGACTATTTAAAAATAAACGATTTTCGCATTAATAATTCACAAACTAAGAACTTATTCGTTAATATATGACCGTCGTCAAATTTACAATTGAAAATAATAAAGTTCATATGTAAATGTTAGCTGTATATTGAAGCAACGTCAAAGCTTAATGTATAAGTTGAAATTCGTTAAAATTTCCCGAACTTGTTTTCGCAGTTTGCGAAAGCAGCAACATCTTTCGCTCCAGCACATATATAAGATATTTGCGTGTCTTCTGAAATATAAGCGTCATTAGGAAATACTTTTACTTTCTTAGAATACATTATATAATTCGCGAAAACTTTTTCCCACACGCGTATATATCATTTTCAAACGGGAGAAAAACTCTGCGGAAAAAACCTCACTCGCACACAATTACTCTGCGTGCGTAATCCACGGATTTCGACTTCACCTTTTGTGTTTTTGCGCTGCGTAAGCACAGGGTTCGAACGAATGAAAATCCTCGGAAAACCGACGCGTTTATACGACACGACTGTCGACTGTAAAGTCGAAAGAAATCTAATAAAACGTGAGCTTAAAATTTTCGCACGTTAAGCCCCTTAAGTGTGTTACGTACCACGTGTTTATGGATGAGCAAGTTCTGAATGCTAAGTAAATTCTTCGTTCAAGTTTTACAGTTCATAAATCATACGATCTCGCGCGGAGCGCTTGCAGTCCATTTGGTGTTCATTAATTTTGACAGGCTACAGGCGAATGCTTTTCCAAATCATACATAGGGTGATACGTTAAGGTGTTTGCATTAGAATACTATAAATAGATAAAAGGTATTTTATAAATTAGACAAAAATATTTTTGTCTTATTAATAAAACATATTTATAACACCTAAAAAGTCGTATAAATATTTATTTTATTTCTTAAATACATATAGTCCGACAGGTGAACAAGTTAAATTTTAAATGCAGTGCAGAAAATGAGAAATAAAAAAACGTAATTTTGTCTTATTATTTATATGACTTTCCCAGGCGTAATGAATCAATGTAATGAATTGAAGCTGGAAAAAGTACAACGTAAATTTCTTCGATATTTATACTTGAAGGAATACGGGTATTATCCGTTCTTGTTTCCCAGTGCTTTTATTTTGGGAGCCCTGGGATACGTTTCTTTGTCGACTCGCAGAAGTGTTTATGTAATTAAACACTTCTGGAAATTGCTCAAGGGCATCGTAGACAATCCTTCAGTGCTCGAGCAGCTTCAAATGTGGGCTCCTGAAGGTGGTTATAGTTCTCGGTCGCTTCCACTATTCTTGCCTGTTAAGTCTAGAACTGGAGCACTTGCCAACTCTTCTCTGGCCAAGGCTATTTATCTGCTCAATTCTGTCCATGGTAATATTGACATTTTCTCTTGCACATATGGAGTTTTGGTTCAGTTCGTATGGGACAATGCACACCTGTTGAGGTGATTTGTGTCGGTTGTTTTGTCTTGTTTATATTTGTATGTATTATGATGTATTAGTACTTTTGACTATCGTGACGCATTGGGTTTGCCTGTCAGGTCACGATGGTTATAATTTTAATAAATAAATAAATTTTAATAAATAAATAAATATATTAACCATAGTCTTTTCGATAAATTATTCAAAAATAAAGATCTTGAGAGGTATTAGAACGATTACAAAAAATCTAGATAGTACCCACGTAATGAATACTAGTAAGATCATAAATTGGATACAATTAAATCAAGTAGTCTGATATATACACATTTATATATAAAAAAGTACAAAAAAATATTATATTATTAATTTCTTGTACAATGTGAAAGTACTTAAAATAAATGGTTCAGAATAATCCATTTTCTTGTTTAATAATTAAATTACCACAGTTGGGTCTCAACATATTCAATGATAATAGTAAAAAAAATTTCTTCAGAAAGTGCAGTTTGTAATGAACAGCAATGCAATAAAATAACCGGATCTCATATTATTCTGTGTAGTAAAAGTAATAATACATAAATATATATACCAAAGCTAGGTCATGGTACGATCTTTCATCTGACTATTTTCTGATAATTGTTACAATAGACAGTACAGTTATAAAAAAACAAAAAACCGCCTGATAATGCACAATAAACAAAAAGATATTCTGTAATCTATCAATAAAAACTGCTGAAGAAAATAAAAATGCAATTTATTATTCATATAAAAGTATGGAGAGCGTTTCTTATTTTCGGACACAAATAAAAATTAAACTGCTTAATAAATATTATTTCTTAGATCAAAATCATTGAAAAGGTAAGGCTTTGGAAAAAATAGCAATACATGCAATTACCTTACAATTAGAGTCTCCAATTCGAGTAATCGAGTACTCGATACTCGAGTATTTTTGTCTATTTTTCAAGTACTTGATAATCGAGTATTTTGAAAATTACTCGATTAATACTCGAAATTAATTTTTTTTAAATATTTCAGAAACAAAAATAACTTTAACTTGGTCCGGTAAAGGTTAACGTCTTGCTTTTATTTGGCGTCCCGAGCTAGAGCGGTTACTATCAGGTATAATTTTTTCATAGTTCCATAGTTGCATAGTTCCGGTCGTCGGCTATATTAGTGGGTACGACGGATAAATTTATTTTGTGTTTTCTGTTCGACAGTCCCGACTTATCTAATTTATGGCAATGAACAATATGAAATATCAACAAAAATTTTTTTTAGGTTTTATGACTATGCAGTTGTAGCGTAAAGTGTTGTAAATTGTTTATACTGATCCCTCAGCTTAAAATATAAATCGAAACAATTGTGTGTTTTAAAGGCATTTAAAGTAGTCAGTTCTTTGCGAACCGTTTAGCTCTAGAGTGAAAGGGATTCACCCAAAAACATCTTCGAAGGATATAGATTTAAATTCTTCGCTTTAATCAGAAGGAGTAGAATATTGTATATTGTTAAGAAAAAAAATCTATTCAAGAAGAATTACAAAATGCTATTTTGTCAATAGTCGAAGGAAATAAGAGAAAAGCAGAGAAGGGAATGAAAGAAGAGAACATAAAAAGAGAGTTCAAAAAATTTTATATCTATAAAAAGCGAACAGATATAAATTAGAAGCCTTATCCAACGCGTTAATGACAATAAGACCAACATCAACAGCAACGGAAAGGGTTTTTTCCATAACGGAAATAATAAAACCAAAGGTTAGCAGTAATATTAAATTCGAGACACTTTTTGCATTATTGTTTTTAAAAAGTATGTTCGTGAAGTTAAAATAATTGTAAAAATTAACATACTCAGTATTTTATTTATTTATTTATATGTGCACAAATTTGAATAATAGCTATTTTAGTACATTTGGTAAATACTCGAAAGTACTCGAGTACTCGAGTATTTTAAAATTTTAATATTCGATACTCGAGTAGTTGATGGTTCGAGTAATTGGAGACTCTACTTACAATACAGCCAAATTGAAAAAATCAACAAAACAACTAATCACAAAAAAAAACAAGACGATACAAAAATATCTTAGAAGCCTTGCTGCTACAGAGTCCACAGAATAATCGCTTTGGAAGGTAACAAAGAGAATAAGAAACCCCTGAGAAACCCTAATCAGACCTTTAATATAATGACTCAAAATAGGTCTAAAACAATATAGCAAATGCTGATGCTTTTAAAGATCACTTACTTAATATATTTTAATCAATGAAGACACCTAATAAAATGACAATAAAATTCACGAAAATTATTGCCACTTCAGATTAAAAAACAAGTTGAAAATTATCAATAAAAAAAAGGTAAATATATAATAGAAAAAAATATGAATGCCAAGAAGATACCAGGATATGACATTACAAGCGGCAAAGTAATAATTGCATCAGACTAATGAAAATCATCAGACTAATGAAAATCATCAGACTAATGAAAATCCAATTCAACTCAGTAATAAGATTAAACTACTTTTTAACTCAGTGGAAGCTTGCTTAAATTATATTTTTATTTAAACTAGGAAAAGAACCAAACAATATTGCTTCTTACAGATAGATTTTTACTAGTTATGTAAAACACATTGTAAAAATTACTATTAAAAATAATCAAACCGGTATTAGAGATACTTAATCTCTTACCAAATTATTATTTTACTTTATAAATAAACATTTCACAAATTTTAATTAACAAATGAATAATTTGGCTTTTTAAAAAAATATTAATAGAATTATATAGGTTGGCAAAACATGCCAACAAAGACTGAAAAAAATCTGTAAAATAGACATTTCTAAATTAAGATTAAAATAGTAAACACAAAATTGTACCAAATATCATTAGGTGTGCCGCAGGGGAGCGTTCTTATACCGATGCTGTATTCTTTATATATAATAGATCTTCCTTAGACAAACTCAACATTTATTGACCACATTATAATAATGGCGGTTGATACCGACACAAAAATAGCATCGAAGAGACTGCAGTATTATTTCTCAATCGTCCAAGTGAATCAGAGTTAATGAAACTAAATCAATCCATGTTACATTTACGCTGAGTAAAGATATTTGTCCTTCGGTATTTCTTAAAAATAAATGAAAACCACAAGGGTTATGCCAAATATCTTGGATTGCATCTCGACGGACATTCATATTTAAAAAGTAATAAAAACAATTACAATAGTTCACTAGGGACGTGTCTAGCTTAAAAATATTACTAAAAAAAACTACTACTAATAAAACGATAAAATGTACATTATCTTGTAGATTAAAATGTTATGTGTCAGTAAATTTATCATAAAAATAATTATCTTCATTAAAAGAGCAAAGTAAAAGCTTTAAGCCAACGAAAATACTAATAGAAACTTTAACCCGAATGACAATTAATTATTCGGCAACAACCCCCAAATATCCACACCATGACCTTACACAAACAAATTTGAATAACCACGTGCCCCCAAAGATTATTCACGGGGATAAATGGGATAACATGCCAAAGGTCAATATGTGTCTAGGGTGGTATATGTGTGTGTGTGAGAGAGGCTGCGCGCAAATATTTATCCTCGATTCTGGGGCCCGAAGTTTGGGACCCTCTACTATTCACAGGCACCCGCTTTGACGGAGGAAATTTTCGCGAAAGCGATACTGAAAGTGACAAGTCCTATCGTAGAAATTTTATACACGCATATATGGCCCAGTGGATGTGTGCGTGTCATTTATTTGTTCGTTTGTGCCGGACGTTTTCGACGTTGATGTCCGTGACGTGCAAAATTTTGAGAACGGTATCAGAGTCTTATTTCAAAGGCCTTCCTTTTCCTTAAACGAATTACTTTCAATTACGTTGAGAATAGTATATATGTAATACGTAATATGTTGAAAGGTATTATTTAATATAAAGGTTTTTTTTATTAATTTGGCTATTAAAAAAATGGCAAAAACTTACAATGCTTTAATATATTTGTAATGAACCATGCAAGAAATTGCGGGAGCTTGTTACAACAGACAACCTTGGGAAATAAGCTGTTTTACAAACCGCAACCCGAGGTAGATTGGATTTTTTTCTTTTAAATTCATACCATACGGGGAAAATTATGAAAATAATTAAATTTGTTGTAATCAGGAAAGCAATAATAAAATACATTTATCAACAATCAAATAAAAGTTATTATGAAATATGGCTTGTTTGCTTTTACATAAGAATTAATCGGTTAATTAATATACCAATTCATACTAGTTTGAAAAAAAAATTGATTAGATGGACAGATATCAATAAAAAAAAATCAGATTTTTTCAGATTATAATCAATATTTAATTACAATCTAAGATAAAGTTTATATAGTTTATATATTATATGGCTTTTGCTACAGCTATCTCAATATAAAACAGTGCTATTAAGAACGTTCTTATATAACATATCATTCAGAAACTTAGAAGACTGTCTCGAGTTATGGATTCTGACATATAACAATAATATTCGTCAAAAGTATTTAATAACTAAAGGGTGGATAAAAAAGCATGACTGGATGATAGACCATATCATTAATGAATATATAAAACATATTTTTTTTTTATTCACAACTACAAAGAAAAACATAATAGCCATGAAATTATTAATAAAACAAAAATGCGTAGAACTACAATATTGTAATAAGATAAACGATTTCTTCAATATGCATAAAAAGCTAAAAAAAATCTGGGATGTTTAAAAAACAACCTCCTATGATCATAATTTATCACTTTAATAAATAATTAAAATGATAAATTATTATTGGATGCTAAAAAAATACACCATTAATAAAAAAAATCTTACTGGTTATATTTATGATTCTCTACAAGCACTGTTAGGAAAAATACAAAATATATTTAATCATTTATGAGTTGAGAAACATAGTTTTGAAACAAACATAACATATATGTATGTATAAAGTATAAAACGGTACAATACGAAATGGTCATAGAGCGAACATTCGAGGAAAATTGTATAACAAAAAATAAGATAAAAAGTTCGAAATGTCGCCAATGGATGTGGAACGACAGTAATCAAGATAAATTGAACAAGATCATGTTGATAGTAAATGGATTCACGTGAAGATTGGAGTTAAAAGCATTTTTTTACTACGATTCTTATTTGACATTGAAACCTCAAAAATTATATCTCTACGACATTATATAATCTTTTTATAGAGTGAACTGTAATATATGTAAATATTTAATAATAATGTTTAATTTATAATATTATTAATATAATTATTCTTTCACACATGATAGAATTATTAATATAATATATATAACACTCATACATGATAGAATTTAAATACATCCATTATCACAAAACAATATATTATACTCGTGAAAGCAATGGGCATTGTTTTACTATTTTTTATTAATGATATATTTTGATGACTTAAGAACCACTATAATGGTTTTGTTTATAGAGCAAATAAATAATTAAGAAATAGTCCTGTCTTATTAGTAGGAGCGTACTTTAGAGAAGCGAAGTTTGACACTACGGCCTAATCGGTCTGCACATTTTTATGTATTTCTTATATTTGTTATATATTTTCTATGCTGTTATTCCATACACATGTATGGAATAACAGCTACATAAATTATTAAATTTTTTGAGTTTATGACTATGAGTAATCTTTATATATTTCCCTAAATTGTAATTTTCAATTTAGAATACATTTATAGATTTTTTGTTATTATTTCAAAAATTAAGAGATAATATACATCACTATAATTAATTGTTCATTAATATTTTAATAATTAAGTCAATGACATTGGGGTAAATTCAATGTTCAAGTATAATTCAATAGGTATAGGAATTTTGCGCAAGATTTTTTAAATACACTCTTACTATCTTTTTTAAGATATAATTCGAGATTTCACAAACTGTGTTAACATATTTATTTTAATTAAAATTTTATTTTCTTAAGAGGGTATTCTTGTTTTTTATACAAATTTTGAAAGCCTGATATTTTATTGAAATTAAATCAGCCAGGTAATTTAAAAACAAAATAATAGAAATATACAGATTTTATACTCACACAAAGTAATAAACCTCTTCAGGTATTATTGACTGCAAACGAATTCGTTTTGAGAACGATCGGGTGTCAAAGGGCGGATTTTTAAAGACCTCTATAATTAATCAAAAAACACAAAATTAAGAATAATTATGTACTATTTTATTATTAATAGTTATATTTCACTATATATCATATCAGCATACATGAAAAGTCAGCGTTTCACATTAGCAAAGGCAAAACCCCGAAAGAATCTTCCATGCGATAAAACTTAAGTTCTTATTCGAGGTCCTGGCATTGCACACGAGGCTTAGCCAATCGGGGCAAAACGGTCCGCGGAAAACCCTTTAGGGTTTTCCCAAGAAAGGAAAGGGAGAACGATATCGCAATAGCGGGAACATTACGTTTATCGTTCTTAACACATCATTTGCCGCGCGAACGTAAATAAATCCTTTCACGGCGAATTCAAAAGCGAATTTCCCCTAATAAAGTACTATTCAATCAATTTAGAGTGCCGAAACCACCTATTCAGGTGTGAAGCGAACACACAATACGTACATATATACACACATCGAATCACTTCCGAACGACTACGTTATGATTTAAACGAACGCACCTGTCATTGTTGTCTGCTAACCGAATTTATACGACGTTTATATAATAATACGTTTTTCACACGAGCTTAGAATTGCAGTATTATAAATATAACTAGGAAAACACCATTAATATATTAAATATTAAAAATAAATCAATGTTATTAGAACCACTTATAATTGAACACAACGTCATACACTAACACTAAAAAACTGAATAAAAATTTATGAGTTGGAAAAGTCCTAATTCAATTTACATGACGAATTTTTAAAAAGATATAATAACTTTTTATAAATTGGTTCTGTTTGTTTGTTTTTTAGCATCTTTATGACATTCAAATATTGCTGACGATTTCGCTTAATATTTTTGTTGTTTCCGAGAAATCTTTTTACTCAGTCGCTTTTATCTTCTTATACTTGAACTTTAGTACTGATTGTCAATAAAACTGAGTGCTCAAATTTTAAATACGGATTAAATTGGTTTCTGATTTAATTTTAAAAAGTCAGTATTGCTGCTCCTTTAATACGTATTTTGGATCTGATACTCAAGATGTCATCATTTTATAATTTTTCAAATTGCACAACAGTCACCACTAATTATAAAAAGTGTGATAAATTATGGATAAATAAATATAGACTAGTCACACTTTTGTTAGCTTTGACAAGAGGATCTTTCTAAAGCGTTGCGACTAAATTTATCTTAAGGACTTGCTAAAAGCCGTTTTAATTACTTTTTTTTCGGTATGATATCTACAAGCGCGCGTGCCGACTGCATATTTGAGCGGACTAGAAAATATTGTGGTCGGTTAAATACGCCTATAGGTCCCTGTACCCAAATACACTACACGATTTCCAAGCTTATTATTTTTGTAATTTATCACCGTTACGCAAATAAATTTATTAATAGACAATAACAAATAGTTTGCGTCTCAAATCACGCAACAAAATTAACGTCAATCATATTATGTTAAGCGATAAAGAATTAATGACATATTTTTGAAAAAAATACGGGTTTTCTTTAATATGTACATGGATCTAGGTTACACAAAAATATTAATAGTTTTTTGACGTACTCATAAACATCTAGCTAATTATTAACCCACATATCAAATCTTAACAAAAATGAACTTTTATAAAATAGTTTATTTTTATAAAATATTTGTTTATAATTATTTTTGTACATTTTACTTAAATTTCATAATGTAATAAATAATAGATGAATAAAATCTCAAGAAAAAGTTATAAAAACTATATTTCATCTCAAAAATTTATATTTACTAAAATGTGCTAAAAATGACTATATATAAAAATTATAAAAAAAGCCGCAGTTTGTAAAGTAGTGATTAAAATTTTAAAATATTGCTTAATTATTACAAGACAATATAGTAACAAAATTAAAATGAGATATAGCTTTGAACTTTCTAAGTCTATTAAAAACCATTAAGTTTTAAGCAAACCAATATTGTGTATTTATGATATTTAAAAATAATTTAATATCATAAATATCAAATATCGGATGTAATTTAGTCGCTATTAAAAAGTTGCACCAGCGCTGTTGTAGAGCCATAAACCAGTTTATGTATCGTAATATAAATTTGATTAGATCTTAATAGAAATCTTGGTACGAGTTCATATTAAATTCATATTAAAATATATATATATATATATATAAGAAACATGCTTTTCATTTTTAATAACATACAAAATACTTTATCACTTCACTTTCCCACGTTTATATTTTCAACATTAAGAATAGCATTTATTGTTAAAATATTTCAATTCAGTTGTCAAGCCTTTATTATAAATTAAAATATGAATACACAGAAGCTTTTAACTTTCAGTGACGCAGAGAGAAGGTAACAAATGGATTTTCTTAAACCGTGAAACCTATTGTTTGATACTTTTAAAGGAATTTATTTGCCATTGAATTTAATTATTATTTAATAAATTGCCGTGTATCATGAATTTAGCATAATGTTTAAAACGATACAAATTATTATCTTTTGATAATAATCATTCTATAAAATACTTTTAGTTTTGTTTAAGTTTATACATACGTAGACAAAGTGTTAAGATACCTCTCAACTTAAAGCATGCTATCACTTTGATTGTATATTTTAGTAATATATGTACATTCAATTAAGATATAACTATATTTTTTTTATTATATTTTAATGTCTATGTATTTATATTGTCAGTGAGTCAGAAAATAGAAAAAATCTTCACGGCAAAATGAGTTTGTAAATATTCACACACGTGTACATTTTTCCATTATATTTATATGTATTAGCCTTCGCTCCGATGTGAAATGTACATTTTTCTCGAGTGACGAGTTACGTAAGATATTCGTTCTTTAAAATCGCAAAACATATTTTTTAAAAATAAACCAACACACCCATTCACCCAGCCAATATCGTAAAAGGATATTCGCGCAAGCGTGCGAAATTTCCCACATATGCGCGAGCAAAACGATCGAGTCGGATTTTCCACGCTCGATTATGTCTTTTTATATGTAGCCAATTTATTTGCACACGCGACTCTATTCCTAGCAAACTCCTACGGGGGGCAATGATGACCAAACCTTTTTTCGGCTGATTTTAGCCTCTCCCATCGGATTACTATTGTGAAAAAGGATCAGAAAAAGAATATTGTTTCATATCATTTTACCGATTTTTATAGTATACAATTGAAAGAGATAATAATAGATACACTTTCGTAATACATAAATAGGAATCCCGTTATTTACTACGTCGATTTAAACTTTAAAAACCAGACATATGTGTCATGCTAAATCAAATTATAAATTTGATTTTACAAAGGTAAACTTTAAAGTCAGACTAGAAGGTATATAATCTATTTTCACAAGCTTATTACAAACAACAGCGATTGTATGAACCTTAAGTAAAACGGTATACGATATTTTTGCAAAGATCTTACCTTAATTCAATTGTGTTTTCTTTGAACTCACGGTTTCTTGCTTCAACTGCGAATACATTTTAGGTTTTTCACAAAGGCAAGACTGGTAAAAATCTGGAAATATCGTTAAAAATAAGAAAAAATCAGTAGGCGAAGATGCTTTTTAAATGTAAAATATAAACGGTTTTAGGTGAACTTCCTTAAATTATTTATTCTTACATTTAATCAATATAAACGTTACATACAAATTTAAAAATCGAATGACTGCATTAGAAGTTTCTGAAATTGAAAATACTAATTTAAAAATATGTATAAATACAATATGTATGTTTTTGAAAATATTGCTTTCACGCAACGAAGAGCTTTTAAGCTCAAAATTAGTTTTAGATTATTAACGTTTTATAATCGGGAGAAACCAATACTGCGTAAATGTCAAAAAGTAGTTGTAGTATATTAAGAGTTAAAGTACTGTTTTTAATTTTTTTATTGGACCAATTAAGTATAATTATTAATAATTGGTACTTTAAATGGTAATAAATAGAAAATTGGGAAAAATATTTCAGCAATATATGTTTATTAATAAAGGTTTTTATTTATGATAATAAAAATAAATGGTTTATTTATTTTTATTATCAAAAATGAAAATCGATATTTCGGTTTTTATTTATGATATTAAAAAAATAAAACATGCTTTTTCTTTAAGGAGAAGAACGTTTTAATTTTAAAATATAATTTTAACATTTATAGTCAATATTAACTCAACAATAATTTTAGTACTTTTAATCTTCTAAAATGTAATAGAATTTTTAACGTATTAAATTTAAATATTTGTCTAAATAATAGTCTTACTTGCTTTTATTTATTTGTCATAGCACATATGTAAAAAAATCTGAATCAATTTGTGTCATATACACACAATCTTAGGTTGTCAAAATTTTGACAAATCTAATAAATCTTTACACGCGAAAGGTAAACACTATTTGGTTCCTCACTTGTGGCAAAAAAAATCTGCAGAAAGACACATAATACAACATGAGACTATTTTGGTATTCATTATATATAGTCAAACCTTCATAGCAAGTTCAATACTATCCAATTACAGGGGAAGTGTTTACACAATAAAAATTCTCAGAACTAACCGAGAAAGCTCACAAGCGAAACAGACAGCGCTCTCGTCCAATAAATAAAACATTAGCCTGCTAGAAACGCGAAACGGTTCAGCTGCCGACAATGAAGTGGTTAAATTGGACCGAAACGAAGTGGCGACAAGTCTAAACTGCGAGGAGCGAACCCCCTAAACACACACCCCCGAAACCTTTTGTGTGTTTTCTCCCTTTGATTTTGAATAAAGCGAATACGGGGAGTCCCGCGTGTCCCGCGGAATCCGCAGTCCCTTTGAAGTGACACACACGCAATTATGGCAAAGCACCGCAACAAAGGGTTTTCCTACAACTCTTTTTTTTGTTTTTAAGTCTCGTTTATGCGAGCGAATTTCGTTCACAGATGTATCTGAAAATATAGTCAAAAATTACGCCACGAGTGCCCTTAGGCGTTGACCAAAATTTTATGTGTATCATTCCAATATGTTTTGATATTTGGTTTAATATTTAAATTTATTAACAAGGAATTTTCATACCACTGATTATTAACCAGTTAAGTTTTTGTCATTAACATGAAATGCGTTATATGTAAAATTACACAGTAAATATAAAAAATATTATTTTAATACGCTAAAATCAGTAATATTAAATTTACAAAAATCATTTTTTTATTGCTAATTATGGTATAAATTACATAGCGCATCTCTTTATAAATAGTAAATATGTTAGGATTATGACTATATTTTGTTTAAAATATCAGCAAAAAAAGTAATATTTTCATTATTAGGAATCGCTACAAAAAATATATTTAATGATCATTTTGAAGCATATAAATTTTTTATATGCAATGAGAGAACGACGTGACAAATTATTTGTCAATTTGTAAAATCTATTACGCAGGAATATCCTTCGACGGAAAGAAAATTGTTTATACCTCTTAAGCAAATATAATGCCAATTTGCTTAGATAAAGAATCACATACTTTGCAATTATAGAAAAAAAGGACACGTAAAACTAAGTTTACTACTACTGAATATTGTGAATTTGTTTGTTATATAAGAAAAACAACAATACGGAAAAATAATAAAAATTCTTAACGTAGATACTAGAAGGATTTCATTTGTGGCGACCACACATATAGGCACATTTAAAAGGGCGATTGTCTCATTGTTAATGACTGTGACCAAAAACGTTCATTCATTAACAATGAGACAAACATCATGGCACAAGAGAGATTTCTTTTGACCACACACAACACGGGTCGTTAAGAGAATCCTTTTTGTGACAAAACGGTACGGTCGCAATCAATCACCACAATGCAAACCCTTTCCGAAGAATTCGAAAGTCTGGACACAAGCAAAAAACTTGCTTTCGGAAACACAACATCCGATTTCTCGAATTCTAAGAAGCCACTGCAGCGATTGGCTAGGAGATCGATGCACAATTGCGATTGGCCAGCTAACGTGCATCCCCCTAAAGGATATAAACCCGGACTCCGACGAGGAGAGGGCAGACGGTTCGAAATACGAGACGGCTGAGGCAAGAGACAAGAGACGTCACCAGACAGCAGAGCCAGCAACGCAGACGACCAGAGAGCCAAGATCTATCAGTAGCCATCCGGAGGAACCAGCCACGCGCCCTCACCGACAGACCTGAAGATCACACCTGACACTCGCCGCACGCAGCCACAGAGCCTGGAGACATAATCACCTGCACACTTTCATCGCGAAAAACGTCACGCCGTAATCGTCCATAGTCAAAATTGTAATTAGAGCTTAATAAGCAATCTAATAGGATTCACCGAAGAGTCTCATTGGCCGCGAGGTCAACCACCCCTAAGGCTACGCCCCCTAAACATTATATACTATATAAATAATAAAGTTAAATATACTAATTTAGGTTTGCCAATAGATAATTCAAATGTAAACATATATTAGCTGCTTTTTCGCTCGTAATATTAATATTTATTTTATGCCAATATATGATATATACTAACTAAAGGGAAATGCACACGTAATGTGTAAAGCTGCAAAATCAATATTTATCAACCAAAGGAAAAATAAAAATATTTTTTGTTTATACAGATTCACTAAATTTATCTAGAAAACTGGTTTATTTTAAGGGTGGGTGTTATATTTTATGTTATTGCTCTGTGAGATCATCACCCTTCGTATGAGTTTTGGTCAGCAACAAACACTTAAATTTACTGATTAGAAAATTTTTATAAATAGGGAATCTCTTTTATTCGGGAGCATTCTGGCACATTACTTGAAACCATATGGTCAGTCATCTGACCGATAAATATCAAGCTTTACCAAGTCGCAGCTACCGTGTAAAAATTATGATTTTTAGATAGCGTATTCGTCAAATAAACAATGCACACATAAAATTAATAAGAACCGTCCCACATTTTTATTCAGCATTTTATAGCTATCGCCGAAAACAACCTTGTATTTAGAAAGCTCGTTGAGAAGCTGGATAGCTCGTGTAAGAGGAGCGTTCTGAAGCGCTGAAGACTGTCAATAATAAGGGATGAAATCTCAACTATTTATGGCACACAAAAGTTTGCAGCTGAGAATTGACCTCTTAGCAACTTAAATAACAATTTTATGATCGTATGCGATATTGGTATAAAAACTTGTTTTATATTAATATTTGGCTGATTTTTGTCATATTATTTTTATAGTATAGTGTCAAGAATTTTGGAATTTCATTATCTATAAGCATTAGGTTTTATATATGACAAAATCACGCATTTTAAAAGCAATATTTATAAACTTGTGTGATATATGAAAATGTATTACAATAACAATTTCCATATTAATTGTGTGTATAAAATATAATTACCATTCATAGTTGAGTTTTGCAGTTAAACGCCGGGATGTCCCACTATTCCAAATTTATTACGCCGCACAGTGTTTTATTTAAAAAATAAACTAAATTAGTTTTTATAACATTCTAAAACGCTTATAATTCAAACTTAGGCTGCTAATTTTCCCTGCTTAAACTTTTTATGTTGATTAGTAGCAAAATTTAATTTTATTATCATTGCAAAAGTTTTTATTTTCACGCAGGAAACTTTTTTTTATATAATAATGCGCACTCTCACTCAAAAAAATGGTCTATAGCTCTTATTCCTAAGTTAAAAAATAAAGTTTTAAAAATGTTACCAGACACGATCCTGAACTTTAATATAAAAATATACGTAATTCTATTTGACACTCGCTATTCAAATCTCGGTTTTTCTATGCAAGATAATATTTTCTTCCACTCGATCGAATATTACACTGTGCGCTCGATGCGAATGTGTTATAGCCATTTTCATATACACCATCGCTCGTACGTACATTTATTAATGATAAATTGTAAATTTTATTGCCACGAACAAAATACATTCGTAGCTTTAGTGCAATAAAATACTCGATATCATCTGTTATGGCCTCTGATTGTGTATGAACGTTTGAAAGTAACTTATATAATTGTGCTATTTCTGAGTCTAACTAAAAATATACGAAATAAAGTTTTTATATATATTTTCACTATTCTTAAGATATAACCCAATTATTTACATAAAAAAATTATATACACGCACCTCATACGCACATATGTTGCTGTACTTGTGACATAAAACTTCTCCCGGGAACTAAGAAATACATAAATAACGCGTGGTCCTATGAAATAGTGCGTTTTTGACACAGGATAAAGTTTGACTGTAACTTTTCGTCTGGCGAATATCCAAGGCGTCTCTGATTCGAGCCAACTGGGTCATTTAAAAAATAACATTGTTAAAATGATGTAAGAAATGCTCGATATTGATTGTGAACCATTCGATTTCATTTGCTTTCATGAATGAAAATTATATAAAAAATATTTATTTATTAATTTTTCTTCTTAAAAATTAAAGGAAGAAACGTAATTATTTGATATACAGGAACTAAGTAAAAATAATTTTCATTCGATTTTGAAAATGTGGAGAGTTGTCGACAAACAAGACATAAACAAGTCTCAGATTTCTGCGCCTCTTTAGATATTTGACGCTTGGAACATATCCGATTGCGCCTATTTTTTATTTGCTTTTTATGACCTAATAAAACCTAGTATCGGGTGCGTTAACATTGAATTGAACCCTAAATATGTTAATAAATTATTTATATTTTAATTTATTTATTTTACACAATAAAGTCATTGCGAAATTTTCATATGTAATTTTTCTGAATAATATGATACTATTATTTTTCTAGTTAAATTTAATCGAAACACAATCAATAACAATCTCTTAGGATATCTACTTTAAAAGCTTCTATAGTAATATTTAAATTACCGATTATTTTTTTTATATTAAGAGTATTCTTTTTGATTTATCACAACTTATTACGAAGTGGTATATTCACGGTTCCCTTTTAACAGTTTATAAAATAAAATATAATATTATGAGGAATAAATACTTTTTAATAATTTTTTCTAGGTCAACGACTAATGGTGTGTAATTAGGTTTATTGAATAAATTATTTAATTATTTATAAATTTTATAAAATATCTATTATATATATTGTAGAATTGGTTGCAATTTTTTTTTAATAATACCATTTAATTAATACGACAATAAATTGATTACGACAAAAATAATATTTTTTGCGCATAAAAAACCGCATGGGCTAGTGAATGAAATTGATGCTTATCATTGCTTATAATTTTATCTGCTTTTAAGTGTGTTTAAAATAAAACAATGACACTTTGTTGAGTACGTTCCTAATATTCACAATGCTTCATATATATGCATAAGATAAACAGAAAACAATATTGATATTGAAAGATAAATACAAAATATAATATCCTCCGTCGCGTCATTGTTTGGCGTTTTATTAAACTGTAGTTGAGTTACAAAAGGGCCGAAAAACAATATGCCATTATCATTACAATGAACGAAATGAGATTTTTTCGGTCAAATTTTGAATGACTTATCACTTGAATGGACTCGTCGGTAGATTGAAATGAAAACAAAAGAATTTATATGAAGCCGAGACAATGCCGTTTTAATGGTCTTAATATAAATATTTAATATGGAGAATGAATAGCCGAACGGGCTAAACAATTTTCATCGCTCGTTTCCTTTGCCGAGTCAACTTTAGCAATGAAACTATAATTAAGGGATTGCATCGGAATTTATGGTGGAATAAAATAACTTTAAATCTCGCAGCTTTCGACTTACATTCAGGCGGTAAAGGTAGGTTCTATGTACTATCGAGGGACCTGTATACAATATGGGGTAAATGCTTTTTGAAATATCTGTAATATATAGTCGGCAGGGCTAAGTCGCTGGCGTGGGAATTTTCCAATCGGAAGATTAATTACTTATTTTGTGCCATTTTATTTTTTAGCAATTAATATGAGAAAAGAAATATATAAGACATGAGTTCAATAAAAATGATGAAATATTTATATTAAAAAACGTATCTACGGCACTGCAACAAAAACGCGTCATAATTGCTCTACATAAAATTAGTAAAATATATTTTATTCTATCGCAGTGATATTGGGAATTTATTTCTGAACTTATCCTTATAATATGATCTTTAATATTTTCTTTATATTCAATTTTAACATTTTAATGGCTACAGATTCTGCGTAATACTTACGAAAAATGGCAAGATTTTACATATTTTACATATAATCTTATCTATTTGGTAAAAATTTTTAGCACTGAATTGTATGTATGAATACATATTATAACAATTAAAACCTAAATAAATTCATTATCATTACCTAATAATTTACAAAAAAGTTGTATTACAAATATTTATTTTAATTTTAATAATGTTCTATATTATTCATGTTTAATTTAAGTATGCGAATAAATAAAGTATAAAATGTTTCAAATAACAATTATTTTATATCTCAAGCTTGAACATTAAACAAACATTTTAAAATTCACATTGGCAAGAAATTTGTGGTTTAAAATAATTTAAATATATGTAAAATATAATAATATATATGTACATATGTTTCTTATGTATAAATGTGGAATGTATAACAAAACTACTACGGCGGCAAAATTGAATTTGGCTCAAAGCTTGTGCGTTGAAATCTTACCTAAAACCTCAAGGGAGGTTTCCAAGAAAGTCCAATAACTGCTTCGCTATTTTATGAATGAAAACAGGAAAGCTATACCACGAATCTCAAAATCAATAATTGTACATTTGATAATAAATAAATTGTTTTATATAAGTAATGAATTAGTATATGAATTTAGTGCTGTAATTTAGTACATACATATACATATACTAAAAAAGATGTAGTATTTTATAATGAGTACTTACAAAAATTGCTTTAAAATTACTATATTAAAAATCTGGTGTACACTACGATTCATTTTCTCTAAAATACTAAATTAATTTAATAAATAAGTTCTCTACTCTACTCTAAACAAAATATCAAATTTTATAAAGCGTTCGTTTTGTATAAAACCAAATGAGGAATAAGTTGGTAGGACATAATATACAGATCCGATCGCTTGGGATTTTCAATAAGGACAGGAAGCAACAGTCAGTTCTTGAGTACACTTTCAACTGCGATTTATGATTATGTACATAAAATGCGCTATTTATTATAGCCAAATAAGCAACTAGATAAATATGAACTATACAGAACGACAGTTTTGCAGAATAAACATGTCAGGAGCAGCCAGCCATAGCCACGCAGATTCAGTCAATATTCGCGTCGTTCGAATACTTTCACGGCACATATTTTATATAAATATTCTTAGTGTATTATATTGTACATACATTCGTTTGTGGACAGACAAAAAAGTAATAGGACTAAACATGGATTTCGTGGTTCACCAAATATCTGACATGACAGATACAATAAGTTAAGAACCAGACATAACAGAGTTGTTAGTCAAAAAACAGTCTGCCTATTTTGCAAGAGTATAATAAAATTTTATTTTACAAGTTTAATAGGTAATAAATTTTTTTTGAATATCAGTAAAATTTTACTCAAGAGCTATTATATCGTCAAATATTAGGATTAACCTGTTTCTATTTGTGATCTAATTTGACTTTGCTTTACTAGATAAACAATTTTTAAATACTTAATCATAGTGAATTTGTATTTTATTTATTTATTTTTCGATTAAATTAAGACCATCGTGGCCTAACAGGTTACCCCAATGCGCCACGATGGTCGAAAGCAAATTATAAATTTATAAAACATAAAAAAACGTATATATATAAATAAATATAACAATACTTAAACATAACAAAAAAAATTATAAAATATTAAAATTAAAAGATATAAACCGGATCAGATCCTCGTAGCTAACATTAAATAAATCAATTTTCAATGCCAGCGTATTAAGGAGCCGTATGGCCACAGCCATAGGCGAGTCGGCAAGTGCGGATGTCCTAGCCCTAACTGCCATCAAAAGAGGTCTCGATCGTGATTCTCGAAAATGTTCCGGAACCCAAAACTGGAATTCCTCGAGAATAGCTGGATTGTCGACAGCACCTTTTAGTAGTTTGAAAAAATGCTTAGCGACATACAGCTTTCTGCGAGAATTCAGCGAATCATATCCCAACGCTCCTAAAAGAAAGGCGCTGGGATATAAGAACGTATAATAACCAAATGTCCTTTTGTAAAGGTATCTTAAATACCTTTTTTGAATTTTTTCTACTAAAAGAGAATATTTGGCTATTCGGGGATTCCAAATTATAGATCCCGATTCAAGAATGCTACGAACTAAGGTGTCATAGAGGATGCGAATAACTGACGGATCGTCAAAGTGAAAGGCATTCCTCATAACAAAGCCGAGCATCTTGGAAGATTTATCACAGACGTCGTGTATGTGTAGAGAGAACCTCCATTTGCTCTCGAAAGTGATTCCGAGATCTTTAATGGAAGTTTCTCTAGTCAAAATATTACCACCGAGATCGTAGAAATAAGCTGATGGCGAACGGGATCGAGAAAATGACACATTATGGCACTTTCCGACACTAAAAGGCAGACGGTTAACGGAAGCCCATCTCCACAGAGAGTCTAAATCACTTTGTAGAGAGAAGGAGTCCGCAACAGATCGAATGCATTTATATAATTTTAAATCATCTGCGTACAGAAGAAAACTTGAATTTTTAATTGCTGTATTTATGTCATTAATAAATAACACAAAAAGCAGAGGTCCCAGATTGGATCCTTGAGGAACCCCCGAAGGGGTAAAATATTCCTTTGACAATCGGCCACCATAGGTTACAAACTGTCTACGATTGCTTAAATAACTCGAAAATAACCGAGTTAAATTATCTGAGCAACCGAGGTTCGACAATTTTTTTAATAATAACGTATGACAAACTTTGTCAAAGGCTTTCTCAAAATCTGTATACACGACGTCTACTTGAATTCCGGCATCGAGAGAAGTTGTCACCGTTTTGGTGAACGACAGAAGATTAGTAACAGTGGAACGGGCAGGACGAAACCCGTGCTGTTGGTCTAATAAAACTTGCTGAAAGTGATTGTAAAGATATTTATGAATAATTATTTCAAATAATTTAGCAGGAGCTGACAACACTGCTACTGGTCTATAATTCTTTATATATAATTTGTCACCCTTTTTATGAATAGGGGTGACTTTTGTGCATTTCCATAGATCAGGAAATGATGATGTTTTGAGAATCAGATCATAAATACATTTTAGAGGAGCAGCGAGACTTACTTCGCAACCCTTCAAAATAAAATCGGGAATTAAATCAGGTCCAGAAGAACGCCCTGTCTTTAATTTATTAAATCCGTATTTAAGATCTGAGTGCTCAGTTTCTCTGATGGTCAGTACTGAAGACCAAGAACATGAAGAAGGAAGCGACTGAGCAGAAGGCGAAAAATATTCCTCGAAAACAGAACGAAAATATTGCGCAAAACCGTCAGCAATATTTTGTGAACCGTCCAATGTTTTATCGTCGAGGTTCATCACTTTCAACGTAGACTGAGTAGCGCGTTTAGTGCTAATGAATTTCCAGAACGCTTTGGGATCATTAATTATTTGTTTTTGGCAATTTTTGTAATGATTGCGATGACAGGAAATTATCAAACACTTAACGCGTGCTCTTAATGAACGAAATTCCTCGAGAGCAGATGGATGTCCCGATCTCTTCCATAACTTATGAAAGGCGTGCTTTCTTTTTAGCAATGAGATGATCTCATGAGAAAACCATCTAGGATATGACACGTTAAGCACTCGAGGGCGCTTTCGAATAAAGAGCTGGTCGAATGCACAATAAAGAACCTCATAGAAGGCCGCCAGGGAAGATTCAACATCAACGCACCCGCCAACTCGGCTCCAGTCCATACCTTAAAGTAAATTATTTAATAAACCAAAATCTACACAATTTCCAAACGACCATCCGAAATCATTCCGATTTTATAATTTATAGTAACTACTTTATAGTTTTTATAGACATGTAGCGACCGCTTGAGAATGAATTTGTCATAACTATATAAAAACTGCTTTCCAACGTTTCTAAGAGAAATATTAATCGCTTTCTAGAATAAATTCTACTTTAACATAATAATCATATTTCCTGATTTTTTTAAAGTAACTAATGACCCCTCCCCTGTAAGGTACCATGGATATTACCGGTTTAAAGCCACGCTTCAAAACACCGTCATAAACCAGAGTGAGTGAGTCCTAGCCAATGCCTTGTAAGGCCTACATTAAAGACTTATGACAATTAATTGTCAGCTTTAAAGCAGACTTTTCTTTTTTTTAGGACGACGTAACGCTTTTGGATGATTAGACCCACATTCAAGCTAATAATTTTGAATGTACAAAGTACCCTTCATAGATGATAAGCTAGATGTCTGTACTACATTGTTCTCATAAAGATGACAAGGCCAGCGTACCTTGTTGACTACAGTCTAGATGGCGCGTCGTCGAGGGTCTGCGCGCCTGGATATTATGATTTGTAAACCGTGACCCCAGTAGTGTGAAACTTAGTTCATAACTAGTGTTTTTTATAAATTAGTGTGTTGGTTTTTTTCTATATAGAATTTAATATATTTTTTTAATTAAATAGAGCTTTTGTTTGACATTTTAAATAGCTCTAATTTTTTTAAAAATTCAGAAAAATATAAAATTTTAAATAGTTTGTTACTAAGATTATCCACTTAAACTAAAAAAATAAGATATAGAAAACATGCAAACATTTAGCATATTTTTGGTAGGTACATACATGAATATTTCTCTAAAAAAGTAGGTTAAGCTATTTTCGCCCAAAATTATATTTTAAAAATGTTTATAAACAAAGATTTAGTACTAAATATTATTTTCTTAATACAAATATTTTGTACCCTTAATTAAATATAATATAAATTATTTGTTAAGACAGTCATGCTTTTTTTTTACCCGTCACACATGTGATATAATGTGTATGTTTATCCTCTGCCTTGTTGGAGAATTTTTTTGCGGGGGGGTAAAACGTCCGATTCAATACGGTTCTTTGGGCGTGCTAAAATAATTTATACGCATTTTCCGAGGGAGCTTTTCGGCAATTGATATAAAACACAAACGCGCCGCATATTACGAATGTTTGTGCGACCTTTTGTTGTACGGGAAAGTACGCACTTTTAGCTTTTTACTCGTATTTATTATCGCACTGAAAAAGCATGCCTGTAATTAAAATGTTTCTCTTTAAATGGCATGCGTTTTCGAATCGTAAACGATTCACTGAAAGTGCTTTAAAACGAGTTTCAGGAAAATAGTTTAAAATGTTCTCACTGGAATGAGAAGTCGTATAAGACTAACTTATTACTAAAATAGGATATGTTTATAACATTTTTCGATACTTCAGAGGGGTCGCAAACATTACCCGATATTATATAGCAGTAGGGGAATAAGTTTGATAACAAATTTCTAGAAAGCAAAATTTACGATCATTTTCAAGCAACTTAATATGGACACTAAAGATCGATACAAGATAAAAAAATATATGCTCTTACAAAAAATATCAACATAAAAAATAGTTAATTTATAATTGCTAAAATCCACTGTCACGTAATTGTCTTTATAGTTAATAAAGATTAATCGTATCTGCTTTACAAAATAACGCTATATCAGAGATAGCTAAACCTTAAGGACTTATAGTTTAAATTAAACTATTTTTTATAAATAATAATATGACATTATATTGAGCAATATTATTTTAAATCTTAACGATTTTATAAACTATAAAGTAGTATGATATTTTTTGTCGCTCTGTATCCGTTTGGTAAAAGTGATGTACTTAATACGAATATTTACGCGTCACGATCCCTAAACCATCAACAAGGGTCACCCACGCCTTTAACAAAACTCTTAAATAAAACTTTTTGCCTCTCGCAAATTCAAAGACGTTTTACACTGACGTGAATCGCAATAGATCAATCAAAGCGCTTGTGCGTTGACATTGCCGCCTTATCGATTGCCTTTTTTCTCCTAAGCACAACCACCCCAAACCAGTGTTAAAATTTTAAAATACACACACGAAAGTAAGGTTTTATTCGCAAAGACACGATACCTTGTGGATATCTCGAGGCAATCTATTCCGAATTTATCTGCGGCCTAGATCAGTTACGGCTCGTTGCTCTCTTGCTTCCTTATCGCTAATAAATTTCAAAAGGTCACTCTGACGGATCTATTAATAAGATATACTACGTATTTAGTTCCGTTTTGTGTAGTACTAAAAGTATAACAGCAATTAAGTAAAATTGTTAATTTTCTAATATATATCGTTTTAACGGTCCCGCAAATTAACGTAAACTCGTCTGTCGTCCCAATTACGCGATTTGAGTTCGTTAGTTTAACGGTAGGCAGTATCTAGAATTAACGCAGATGGAATGGATTTACTGTTAAAATTATAATTTAATTGGATAACAGATTATCAGATTTGAGGACCGAATTTAATAATTCATTAAGATAAATTAAAAATTTATATCTGCTATTATTAGCAGCTATCATTACAAGCTGGATTATAGTCTTCTCATCAAGTTCAAATCGATCTTAAGCTTTATGTTATATATTAAACATACTATAAGTTTGAGAAATTGTCTTGTATGTAACTCTGAAATATGAATCAAGCAAATGCTTTCACATATATTATTATTTTAGTATATTACATTACAAGAATTCGTAGACTTATTTTTAAATCCGGTCAGATTTTTTTACCTTGCCTTTCAGATGATTTATACACACAGACATAAAAATATTTATTTAAAGTGTGAGAGGTTTAACCAAACTGCATTATGAAAAGAAAATAACTAGCTCACTAAACAAAATGTCTATCAATATAAGATAATAAACTACCCTTTAGTGCGTAAAAGCCGTTATTATACATAGCGTTTGTATTAACGATTTTCCAAAGTTTCACCTTGTAGTTTCATTTTAAGGCAGGCATAAAAAACTCGATTTTCACCACGGGCCACACAAGCTAATTTACATAAAACAGAGAGCAGCATATTTTCAATATTAAAAGATGGACCAAAAAAGTCGACATATATATACAATTTTAGATTTATTTAAAATTCATAAAAAAACTATTAAAAGACATTATTTTTTTTAAGATACTTGGCACAATTTTTCAATAAATCTAATCATTAAAATTTATTTTAATATTGTGCGCTGACGTAATTTTTAAAAAATGACGATAAATGCTGATCGGTAATACAGGAGTTTTTTATTCTAGAAAAAAAATGCTCGCATAAATATGTGCTTCCCAACATAGTCAGTATACACATCGTAAAAGACAACGTTTTGAGAAACTGATCCGCAGATAAATAAGTGTTAAACTCTGGAACTCCAACTTCCATATATTTTTGCCTCGAAGTTTCATTTATAAATTGTCGTAAATAATTTCAATATCAATGGACAGAGGCGAAGTAAAAAGATAAAACTGCAATTAGCTGTTTTTAAGTCGGAAAATCTTCTATCGAACTCCAATTTCAACAACTTTTATAATTTGATAAATATATTCCGCAAATTTGAGCAGCAGAGATTGACAATTTTTTTTTCTATTTGTTTTCGCCTGGATGAAAATTTTTGTTTGAAAATGTTAATATTATCAAATAGTTTTGTAACAATTTGATTTTTGCCTTGAAGATTAAGGTGAATAAGATAACGTATAATAATGTCAACAGAAGAAAGCGAATCTTAATTTTTCGTTTTCAAGAAAATTATGAATTTATCTAATTATTTAAAGAATCATTTTAAGATCTTATAACTTGAAAGCCATCGAACATCCGTATAATAGGTTATATCTCTGTATTAACTTTCAATATATTCCAGAAATAAAGCAAATTGGGGATGAAGCAATAAAGTACACGTGCTCCAATAAAATTAACAATTTTAGTGACTACTTTTAGCACATGTCTCATATCTGAAACATTTGAACATAATGATTGCTAGTGAATAATGCAATAAAAATGTTACCACGTTCTTTGCATGTTTATGCACCATCAATTGATTAGTTAACTCATTTTTCCAATGATTAATAATATATATTAAAAACCTTCATGAGTGCATAAAAACTATCAACTACAATAGTAGTATCGTTCATAGGAAAAAAAATCCAAAAGATTTTTACTCACTTTTAGGTTAACATCACATCCGCGAATTAAAACTGCCAGATGAGCGATATTTCGAATGTCTGTACTTTCATCAATCGCAATAGAATAGGCTAGAAATAATGATATCGTTGAACTTGATCTCTCAGATTCTCTGCAATTTAATCAATTTTTCTGGCTATAGTATTTCTGCTTCAGCTAACACTTTTGATTTTTTTAAAATTGTTCTGGACATAACACTTCCACTGCTTTAATTAAGCATTCACTTTAGTAAAAGGTTTCGACTTACTTGGAATTAAATGCAATAATATTTAACTAGTCCTTACAGTAGCAGTATTGTCTTTAAAGGGTTATTTAAACGCACTCTGTTGTTCTTAAAGTATCTTGTATATAATTGTTCTGAACCGTTTCTGCTTCCAAACGCGCTCGCTTTAAAATTGAAACACTACGTTAAATCGTATCGCTCTGTAAAAACGGTTTATAATAATACACGTAAACAAATGAAATATATAGTTAATTATAATTAATAAAAATAAAAATTAAGCTTGCACAATTGATTTTCGAGTCACCGTTATTGAATTCTTTTGTTTTTGATTGGAGGCTCTGACTGTCGACCAATGAAAAATCAGCGTTTAAATATAAAACAAAATGGCCGGTAGCAACGTGACAGTTGTTTATAAAAATAAATATCTTATATATAGTGCGTTGTTCGATTGAACTAAATATAAACATTTGGATTGCAAATTAATTAGGTACGTTTTTACAGTGAAAATGAAATATAACGTAGTATGCAATTGCATACATAATTTAGATTTAAAAAGTCCGATTTCATGTAAAAAAAAAAATTTTAGTCGTTTCATTCCGAGTTTGTCAAAATATCATATTTACGTTACTTTTGTTTTTTGCAATATTTTTTTTTAAATAATGACTAAATTCTAGTTATTTACTTACTGCAAACTTACGTTTTTTTATTAAACAAAATACCTACTGGTAATATGAGAAATAAAGTTAATTATTAGTAGATATAATATATTGGCATAAGAAAAAACTTATATACTTAAATCGTCCATTGAGTAACCTGAAATGGTGTAATCAACTTTTTTTGTTTAAATTTCAAGGACGGAATAGCGTAGTCCGTACCGTCTCAGACTAGTAACTCTGAAGTTTCGGGTTCGAGCCCCCCCAGCAGCGGCACTCGGATTTTTATTTATAAAAAATGCTCTATCATGAAAAAATCAGCCCCACCTTCAGAGACATTTATTGGTAATAAATTAAATTACACATAATAATTTATATTTATTAATATAGATGTCACCGATTCACAGACTTTCAGTCTGGTGGTTTAATACTTACTTTGTAGATAATAAAATCAGATTGATTTACTCATTTGGTACAGATTTATCTTGTTATAACGCATTGGGCTTACGCCTGTCAGGTTACAAGGGAAGATTTAATAAAAATAAATAAAATAAAATAAATAAATAAATATTGTATATAAGAAAATCTTTTTTGTATCTACATACGTTGAGGATTTTTATGATTTTTGGCAAATTTAGTCAGTTTCCTTATAAATAGAAAGCTCAAAATCATAATGGTGAACTTACATATGTTTGTTGTTTCGGTAGTTGTAAACTTATATATGTTCTTAATAAAACAAAATACTTGTAGGTAATATGGGAAATAAAGTGTGTAGTAGATATTAAAATACTAAAATTTACCATTGACAACTTTAGTAGTAACTGATGAATCGCCCAGAAGCACACTTTCATTTGAGATTAAAGTGTATATAATTATAACATCTGTTATTACTTTGATTATTTAGATCTTTACGGTTATAGAATACATCCTAACCTAACCGGCAGATAAGTTAATGTTGAGCGTAAACTTCTATTTACTAATAATTCTTCTCTACTATTTGGACCAAAAACAATAAGTATAGTTTTTTACGGTCAAAATTGTATATTTTTAAATAACGATATCCACATACATTTAGTGTTTTTATTTTCTTTCAAAATAATTGTTAATCTGATGATTCACAATGACCATGTGTTTTTAAACATATTATAATTTAGGTTAAATTCCAGAACGTCTTCGAGAATCACGATCGCGTCCTCTTTTGATGGACGTTGGGGCTGGGACGTCCGCACTTGCCGAATTGCCTATCCGGCTCGTTATTACGCTATCATTGCACATTGACCTGTTCAATGTCAGATACGAGGAGCTAGTCCAGTTCGTATTATTTAATTTTGATATTTCATGATTTTTTTTGTGTGCTTTTTTATATGTATTATTTTTTGTGTATTATTTTAACTATACATATATTTCTTTTTGTGTATTGAAATAATACAATTATTGTTTTCGATTATCGTGAAGCATTGGGGTAACCTGTTATTATGTATTATGGGTTTAATTTAATTTAAATAAGTATAATAATTCTCAGAGTTTGATTTAAATTATTATAGATAGTTTATTTTCCACACAAAAAAGTACTTACTGACACACTAATGAGTTTAACATTTATCATCTTTGCATCATCTTCAACTAACACTGTAAAAAATCACTGTGATTAGTTGATTGTTCACCATTTAATTTATATAATTTACAGGGACCTCATTTTTCCCACCTTGAATTTGACCAGAAAGATGTATGTCTTTTAATTGAATACTATGAATCTTAATGAATTTTAAATAGTCAAAAAAAGCTGAAATGACGTCCCTGCTTCTAAATCAGAAATTCTCGGGTTTTGATAGTTAAATTTTTTCTTTCGACCGCAAAACCAAAAAATGTTTTAATTTTTTAATATAAAATAAAATCACTACATTTAAAGCCCACGAGTCTAAAATGTTATTGACTTCTTTGGTTAATATTGTGGTAATGCCTATATTAGTATATTTATAAATTATATAATACAACGATCAGTTAAATCTATTGTTCATTGTCAGAAAAGTTTTTCATGGAACTTAGTCTGTAAACCTTTGGTGCTTTTTAAATACGAAATCACAATATATAATATAATATAAAATAAAATGTTTTTGACATATTCTTGTAAATTCAAGCTTTTTATCAAAGATCTTACCCATTGAACTGCAATATTCCATTGAATGTACGCTGCTCTCAACACAATTCCACATAAGTGCAAAGTATTTTTATTACTTAAATATTCAAGCACGACTTTTAGTCGCCTTTAAATGCGCACACGGGCGTATCTTTTCTATCGCGTAATCTTTTTGAATTTAGAGTAAATTGCAATTTCGAACGACTCGCATTGCTCAGTCCGGCTGCAAAATGAACGTCTTAAATCTGAGAAAATCCAACTATCTTCGAAATTCCATTTTGCCGAAGCGCTTTCCGTTTAACCTCCCCAGCAAACAAATAATGACATTACGGGCCCAGAGTACAGCCAGGATGCGTTGCTCGGGACATTTCCATTCCGGGCCAGAATTTCCGGTTTATCTCCTCCCCATCGGACAGCTGGAACTCGGCCAGGCCAGTGGGATACTGCATAAAGATCGCTCTCGCCGCACTTAACCTTATACGCTTTTCCCTACGGTTGGATTCGCTTCGGCTTTAACAACTCGCACTGGCTCTCAGTGGATACATATGTTGTAGTGTGTTCATGATACGGATTTTATGTAACACGTCGCCGGATGCTTATCGCGGCATGCCAAAATCACGCCTATAAATGCTTAGATTGAAGATTTAAAACTGCTTTCAGAAAATTTTGGGAGAGTGAAAAAAAATCTTCTATACCCATAATAGATTTTATATACATTTATATCGTATATGGGTTGCCATAAAATCAAAATAAATAGTATCGATAGCTACTTTTTTGAGTCATTATATTTTTTATTAATTCTCATGAAAAGTAATAGATAACTCGTTTTCTGTAATAGTGATTCTACTTTACGTTTATTACGATAAATATACTAAAATTTATTTTTGTTATTTCTAACTGAGAAATCGATATTTATACATTTGACTTATGTATAGCCATATGCGTAAGGTACTTAATAATTGTCAACAATACAAGACGGAAAAAAACTGAGTGGTTTACTCTGTTCGGTATTTGTGCCGAGTAGTGTGAGTTTGCAGTCAGATAGACGCTTAAAAATCTACTAATATTTTATTTCAGAAACATATAATTTGCTACATATATGGAAAAATGTAGATTTTGGTTAGAAAATCGTTCGTTCAGGGGTAGTCGAGTAATTCTTCAGTGATTCTTTGTGAGTGATTTTCTGTTGATGTAACTAAGTAACAAATATTTTATTCAGATCGTTCAAGAAAGCTTTGACAATTGGCAGACGTGGATAATTGCAAACCATCGCAATATTTTCTGGCCATAACCTCAAAAGTCCGTACTATAATGCTATTTAATTCGAGCTATTGTCTCTAAGTTACGCATCTCGAAACTTACTTAAGGTTTAATTTGTAATGCTGCAGTAATGAGTGATGAAAGTTATGGTTTTTGTGCAATACAATACAAAAACTGTTCTTGATTGCTATTGTTTAAAATATAAAGTTACATAAATATCGTAAAAAATATATATGAATAATTTTTTCTTGATTGATTTTGTATTTTCATGAAAAACCTTAATGAAAAGTAATTATTATTTTAATGTTAAGCTATGTGAAAAATGTTTAGAATAAAATAAGTTACCATAAAAAAATATAATAAATAGCTGCAAATGATATAAGTTTTAATCATAAAAAAATACTTACATTATTTGTGTCATAAACATATTCATTAGTAAACTCTTTCATTTATTCTTACATCGAAAAAAGTCCTTTAAAGTATAAGAATCATTTCACTAAGTTTGCGCCCTATAAATCCTATAATCTAAACACGACAATAAATACGAGTTTCGTATGTGAAAACTTTTCGTAAAGCCTATCGAAAAAAATATAAATAAATATAGTTGCTCTTTTAATATATTTTTTAAATAATACTTACAAAAGATACAACAAAAATAATAATCTAATATTAAATATATTTTAATAGTATTTATAGAAACTTAAATTTGACAATAATTTCTCCAATATTCACTGTATGTTCAAATATATTTTTTATACACAATTAACTGTAAATTGACTATAAGCATCTCATTTAAAGAACAATCGTAAATAATCCTATAAATTATGTACATAAATTTGCTAACTCAAATTGTAATAAAACGCCATAAAATATATAGTAATCATTTTTTTATTTAAAAAAGTATATGTAGATGAACTGATGAAAATTTTGCTTGTTAAAACCAAGATTTTATTATTATTTTGTTAAAATGAAACTAAGTAAACAACAGATTTTTTCTTCATATAACGTTGGTAATTAATAAATAATAATTTATTAGTACATATTTTTTTGAATTACCTGTTTTTTCGTTACTTTTTTAAGAACTATATAGGCACTATTGTTAGATATATTCCGTTTTTAGATACTATTTTATCTACATATATACCATTATTTCGATTTTATTTATTAAAGACATTAATCTTCTCAAGCATCATATTTCAAATACGTCAGTTATAACAACTACACAATAGATATATAAATAAAAATAACCATCACTCTGTAGTATTTCCAGAGCGACAACATACACGCATGTTTTTTATGTGTATAAATTCTCCCAGGTAAATTTCGAGGATTTCGAACGTTTTTATTCAAACTCGACCAGGATTGATTTACAATGGTGCATGCGAAAGGACGACGTAATATACTTGCCACGTAATTTATGACCTAATAAATCTTTTTTCCTGTGGCAAGGATATCCCGAGGAGACTACAGGTGTATTACCGTTGAATGTTTGTTTGGCGTGTACCCATGTAAAAGTGAAACATACACACGTACGAATTATAAAGGGTCGTTTCTGCTTAACGTGCAATTTATATTTTGGGCACTTAAACTTTCATTCGATCCATAAAATTTGATATTTCAATATTTTGTCGATGTTACAATAAAATTAAGTAATTAACACCTTAAAGGTTAACCAAATGTCTTATGAAATATAAACGTTATTACATATAGGTAATCCCGGAATTAATGTCGTTTTTTATTAAAACTCAAACTTATTTTTTTTTCCAATTATTTAATATTTTTTTTAATACAAAGTAATTTCTAGTGTTATCTACGACTCTTTGCCATCTTGTTACTAGATCTAAAATTCCTTTCTCATAAAAGGCTTTTGGTTTAGATTCGAAGAACTCCGAAAGACCCGATTTCAGTTTTTGTCGAATTGTCGAATTTTTTGTTCCCTAATTGCATTTCTAAAAAGCGAAATAAGTGAAAGTTGCTCGGTACCAAGTCCAGAGAATAGGGTGGATGCAATAAAACATCCCAGCTAAGGTCCTGGATTTTTTTACGGGTAATATCGGCAACATGCGGTTGGGCGTTATCATGTTGATGAATGACATTACTTTTATTCACAAGAGCAGGTCTAATTTTTTGTAACGTCGTATTTAATTTGTCCATCTGTTCACAATAGAGGGCTGCAGTAACAGTTTGCCCTTGTTTTAAAACATCATAATAAATTACACCTTTCGAATCCCACCACACACACAATAATGCTTTCCGAGGATGTAGTCCTGGTTTTGGTGTTGGAATTGGGGTTTGACCTCGATTTAACCATTGTTTCTATTTTTTTATATCATGATAAAGAACCCATTTTTCGTCTCTGGTGATAAGGTCATGGAGAAACGGGGTAAAATGTTGCTTTTCTTGCAGTATTTTGCATGTGTTGAGGCGTTGAGCTTTGTTGCGTCGGTGTGCGCGCGAGGAACCGAGATACCTTATTTTTTAACGTGAGGTGCCGACTTTCTTCGATAATTCATCAATGGTCATAATCGGATTTGCTTCGATTTCCGCCTTTAGAGCTGGACTATCCACTAGACTGGGCCGTCCACTTTGAAGCTCGTCCTTCAAATCGAGATTGCCCGTTGGAAATTTTTTGAACCCACTTTGGCACTTTCTTTTGTCCAGTATATCATCGTAAATGTCATAAATGCATTCTGTTGCTTCTGTCGCAGTTTTTTTTTAATGAAACGAAAACAACATACAGCTTCTTAAATGTGTTTCCAAAGGACACGTCTCTGCCATTGTTTGTAAATGGGGTAGAAAAGATTTTTTTTGTTTAAAAGAAAGGCAAAGGATCACAGAAAAGAAAAAAATTACAACGCACGTCTTCACTGCTCATCGGACCCAAAAATACTAAGCCAAAGTTGCCTATTAAAAAAACGACATTAATTCCGGGATTACCTATACATACTGTGATATATGTTGTATATAAATAATTAATAAATCAGTCAAGCATTTTATGTTTATCTCCAAATATATGCTTAAGTCTGGTAATGTGAAATCGATAGTTTATTTGATTATCTTTTATATGAATTTAAAAATGCTAATTATACATTGCAGCTAATTCTAACTAATATCTATGCAAAAGTATATGTACATAAACGCAATATCTAAATATATATATATGTACATACACTCCTACACTCTTTGACTAATCTTATGACTTTAATACACAGTTATTCTTTAAGACAACGTCATTCAGTTTCACTTTAGAACTTCAAAGAAAATATAGTCACCGTATCTTACTCTTCCTTGTCTGTAACAAATTTTGCATACATCGAAGAGAAAACATGTATTTTTGCTTCTATCCTTTGTGATTTCTCGTCGTGTCTATTAGAGCCGTCCTGTTTATTAGAAGTTTGTTTTCAAAAAGAATAGTTGCAAACTTCAACAATTTAATTTGCTTTGACGTTGAGTAAGGTTATATTTCTCTTTTTTAAGAACCACTTTCCAATCCATGTATGTAAATATAACGAGAATGGCTCTCTTGAATTAATCACTGATTTATTTGTATTAAATCATAATCCTAAATAAAGCCGGATATGAACCGCTAATCTTAAGTTTACATTTTATGTAATAAGCTATGCTAGTGATCGATAAAAATATGTTGTATTTATTGCTCACAAAGACATTAGTTAACAGCTAATCAATCAACTCGTCTTAGCTCTACGGTATTAGGCGTAAATATAAACACATAAGCACAGTTTGACTCGAATTACACCTTTTCAATGGCTTAGCACCTAAATTTATAATACATATTATACGATGCGCAATAAATCAATGGCGGTGCAGATTAAGCCAGTGGATTATGTGTATGCATTAATTAATGATAATTTCGTTTCGAGCATTTGTAGCTCGGAAACGGCAATAGTCGACGGTAATTTAGTTGCAATTCAGTACTCGAGTACCAATTTCCTGTTGCTTCATTGTCCAAGTTCACTTCGGAAGATTGCATTCGAAGCAATCTCGCAAATAACGACGTCTCTCCTATTATAACACTATACTGTGAAAGCTCACCTTTGTGAGTAGCAGGACCGGTTTATGTGTGGATTGCCGCCTCCGTGTAACATATCCTACTCCATTTTATATAATTTTTACTTATATTTTCTCTTCAAATATCCATGTTTATATATAAAACAGATAGTTTTATTTTTAACAGTAATTTATATTGGCTTTTATTTTATTATTATTAATTTAAAGTCTGACAAGAATATCAGGTAGTACTGAATATTTTTATAAATTAATATTGCAGTATTAAGCAAGTGCTATTATCTGTTTTTTTTTTGTGAAATACTAAAAGATATTTTTATGAGCTAAAGTAACTCATTTTCAGAGAATTTTCAATATCTAATATGTACTATCTAGCTCGATTTTAATTATTCATTACGATATTTATTTGTAAGACTAGTAATCTTTGATGATCGATTGGAAGTATAAGTACCTATTAAATAATCATTAATTTCGATATCCCAGACATATGAGATTCGAACTTTGGAAAAGATTGGTCAAAAACTGAAGGAAAAATAATAATTTATTAAAAATATTAATCAAAGTACTAAGTCGGCCAAATATATTAATGAATTTGTAACTACTAACATTTAACATTTACTAAATAATAGAAAAGTATGAAAATAGTTTCTCATGTAATTTTACGAATACCTCATGATTAAGTTATTTGATACCACAAATATTTTTTTTAGATATCTTTACCTAGCCCTTGTCTGTAAATTTAGAAAATAATAGTTTAATATATCATTAGGATTACATTGAAGTCCTATAATACGTCGTATTTATGGCCAATATTATGAAATATTTTTATTCATAAAAAAATATCATCACGTCGAATAGATTTATTCATAAAAAAATATCATTACGTGCTGAATTCATCTCAAAAACGTTTTTAATCTATAACCAAATAGTAAATCTAGCCTAGTTTTATTTATTATTGTGTGTAATCTTTTTAAAAGAAGATGCTCCAAAAAAATGATTTCGGGTTGATAGTAAACGAATAGGTATGTAGCTAGACGAGTATGGTCCTTTTTGGCTTTTGAAATTAGAAAATTGTTGATTATTGACAATAAGAAAACAGTTTTTCAAGTTTAAAGTTATTCATATGCATTTTATTACTCTTTACATATTGATATAAATTCTTAATCTAGTATTTAGTGTTGGAAAATAATGTACTATGGCATATTCCCAATCTCATTCATTATTGAAATATTTATACGATCTCGCTAAGAACGTTCTGACTAGAAAAACTTCTACTAAATATTTCAGAAATATTTTTAGGAGCAAGTAGAAATTCTCTCTACATATAAACCACGTCTGTTGAACACAGTCTACGATGATCGGTTAATTTATAAGAAACTTTGACGATTTATCAGTTATTTGTGTTCTTTATGGCACTTTACCCAGCTGGTTTACAGTTTTATTATAAACATTGTCATTGTCTGATGCGCTGAGTTAATTACGTTTTTTCAATTTGCAATAAAATTTCATGATTCCACCCTGTGTCGGTTTTTGCTTATTTTTATAGGCACACTCAACGAAGATGGCCGTCCACTTTATTTTATTGTTATTTGCCAAATGATTGTCTGGCCTGGGGCGGCGCGGCGGCCGCATGACGGATTGAATACGGAAAGTTATTTGCGAAAAGGTCAATTCGATTGCTCCACAAGACGACCTTATAAATACGAAACGACCCTTGGCTCTTTCCATGTTTACTTTCAATACTATCAAACGTTGTACCGAAGGATTTGTTTAAGGACACCCGGTTATTAAGTGGAAAAACAACATTTTTGCAAGCGGATGGTAGAATTTTGAATGAAAAACATAAAGGGTTGCTTTGTATAAATATTAAATACGCACGTGTGAGCAAAGTTCAATGTAATTTTGCTTCAATGAATACATGGGATTATTACTAGCTCGTTTTATTTTTATTACGAAAAACCACAAATAATGTAGAAAAAAAATAAATAAATGTGTGTTGCGATATGGATGCTTATCACGAAACAACAACTAGAGGGTATAGTTACATAATATTTAGGGTATTAGATAAAATCATATTTAAATACATTTAATAAAATACCTTAATATAATACAGATGTATATATTTTTATTGGTTGTTCAGTAAGTGATATTCTAGGTCAATATTGATTTATTTATTGAGTATTTTATAAATTAAATTAATAAGTCATATTTGCAAAAAAAAAATGTACTGCGCAGTTAAATGTCTATGCATTTTGAAAATTTTTAACCTATGAAATAACTATTATAATAATAAATTACTTGTTTCCAAAAAATAGACTTGTGAATAAAAGCTTCCAAATAATTTTCACGCTATTTTTATGCGCAGTTTAAAGTAATGTTTGGAAACCACTGATGTTAATCGAGCCACTGTCACACGTCCTTGTTTCTCGGATCACTATCAGAGTTAGTGGATCTATAACGGGTAATCTTGGCAAGCAAGGAACTTGTTAACAAACCACCTTCGGATCAACCCCCATCTGCTACTTGAGATGCAGCGAGCTGGGGTGAGCAATACGCAAGTGGCTAAGATGTTTATCTGTAATAGCACAACAGATACGTTTCATCCACTCCTTCTCTTCTTTGATAACGTATTCATACTTAATGTTGTATTTAAAAAAACACTATTCATGGTTAGGGTTCAGATTCCCCACAGTCACGTGAGAAAAATATGTCAAATATTACCATAAATCTGAAGGGGTAGTGAAAATGTTTTTCAACGCGTCTTGTACGTCGTTTAAAAATATGCTGTGCATTGGAATGACTATAAATAGGTGCTAAATCAAAAGTCGAACTGTATTAGATTAATATCAGAAAGAATATGTCTAGTTTTTACAATAACAAAACTGTAACAAAGTTATTATTTAATATAAAATATAGTTTTTCCGTAAGTTAGTTTGTGGATTTTAAAAAATATAACAATGGATTATGTTAGGTTAGGTTAGGTTAGGTTAAGTTAGGTTATGCTCTATTTCAACGAAGCCGTTTGCCGCTACCTAAATTATACTAAAAAAAAATTGTTGCTTTGAATATGCAGGCAGAAGATTAAGGTGTATCACAAAACGCCTTATACCAGTCTTGTCTGAATTTAATTTATTTTTAGTTTTTCTTATTATAGTAGCGTTTTTATTTACATTTTGTATAAGTTTGTTACCTTGTTATGTGATAAAATTTAGTATACCATAATTGTAATAACAAGTGAATTTTTTTTCAATGAAGTCGCAAGCATTTTTTTTATTAGCTTAGCGGTTTGTAGTAGTGAATTTCAGCGTTTTTAGAAATATTTATAAAAATAGGCAAACAATATAGATGTTTTTAAGTAATGAATGCAAATTGTCAGGAATGTGCTTGTGCTTGTGCTTGATCTCGAGGAATTCCAGTTTTGGGTTCCGGAACATTTTCGAGAATCACGATCGAGACCTCTTCTGATGGCCGTTAGGGCTAGGACATCCGCACTTGCCGACTCGCCTATAGCTGTGACCATCCGGCTCCTTAAAACGCTGGCATTACATATTGATTAATTTAATGTTAGCTACGAGGATCTGATCCAGTTTGTATCATTTCATATTAACATTTTATATTTTTTTGTTATGTTTAAGTATTGTTATATTTATGTATATATACGTTTTTTTTATGTTTAATAAATTTAAAATTTGTATGTGACCATCGTGGCGCATTGGGGTAACCTGGTAAATCACGATGGTCTTAATTTAATCTAAAAAATAATAAAATATTACTTATTAATTTTTAAAGGTTTTATTGGCACATTTGACATAAATTCCCCTGAGCTAATTTTGCAAATTTAAGCGTTTTCTACTGCGGATCCTTTTATTTTTCTTTTCGATCTAGTTTCTTTGTCTTAAGTTATAAAATGTTTAAGCATTTAAATGAGTTCATAAATAATAAAAAAAAACATTAGCTAACATCTCTGTCTTATCATGATCTGTGTTAACTATGTTATTTATTTTTATTATTTTTGTTCTCTACAATATTTTACAGGTTTAACTACTAATCATTTTCAACCAGTGGTGGTTTGGTCTTATGGTCTTTTAGTTGTTTATCGTCAATTTATCCATATCATGGTTGTGGCAATCTTTCTGACTATTTCAGTTCTCCCCTAGCCCGATTTTTCTATATCTTCCATTTTGTTAATGTTGAAGACCTTGTAAACATTTTTTCTACGTGCCCTGCTTATCTTAGTCTTGTTATTTATAAAAACTGGTAACTGTATTATGCTGTAAGTGGCATTCTCAGGAAACTTATCTTAAAATATTCTAGCTATGTGTCTTTTTGGGCCAGACTCCAGGCCTCACATCAATATGTAACATCTGGCCATGTAATAGTTTTTAAATAGGCATTTTTAAGCACGTTCTTATTATTTGCGATCTAAATTAGTGCTTGCATGCGTGATATGCTTTGTTTTTGGGTAATATGCGTCTTGTATTTTGTTTTTAATTTTTTTATTATTGAAAAATTCTACTTCCTTAGACGTATCACGTTTTTATATTATCTGCTGCTGCCATTGAGCTGATATTATTTAGATGCATTAATTTTTAATCCATACTTCTTGAACAAGATTTGTCATCAGCGTATGTGCATATTTAGGATGTATCTGTTTTGTTACTATCTGGGCAAAGATTTTTAGTGCACACGTTACTTTACACCTGAGTTATTATAAAAACATATTATTTATTGATTTCTTGAGGGAGGTACTTAATTGAAAACTCTTGCAGTAAAACATATTTTTTTAAATAAAATTTTTAATTCTACTAGTAAATACGTTTTATTTGTGCAATGTAAAAATTATATAGTACTTTTAAAATTTCAGTTTTTGCTGATGATTTTTAATGTTATCAATGACGTAGATGGTTGAACGTGTCTCTAACAAAATCTAAATTAACTTTCTAATTAGCGTTTATGTTAAATATGTTATTATAATAAACTGTGCCAGGTGCTCTAAAATAGAATAATAAATAATATTCAATAATTTAAAATTTATTAATTCAGGCATACTTGATTTTAGCAAAAACCTGATTTTGTTACTCATGTTAAATGTATTACGAATAATGTAATATAAATGTAAGATTTTTACTATAAACCTTTAAGCCATATTCAAATATAAATATACTTAAAATATCACTTTGTTATGAAATAAACTATAATATAATTTGCCTTTCACTTTTTTAAATTTAAAATTTAAAATTATTGTCGTATTTATTTTGATTGTTAAAATAATAAATAGCGATTTTAATTAATTCCATTAAAATCTTGTTGTGGCAAATTATTAATAGGTTACATATGTATTGTTGATAATAAATACGTTTAATATTTTTGCTGCTTTGCCAATATATGTTTTTGTGTTCTTCTTGTTCTTAATGTGCTGTCATTTGTCCCCAGATGGTAGACAAGCTACAATGTACAGTAGTATAGAAAATTTATTACGACCTATTGGTTTCCCAATTGCCTTCTATGAGGATACAAATGGATAATTATAGTGTTTATATCGCAACATAGGAATTATTGCGTCATTAGATAGAAACGATTCTATTTTTATTATGCAAGTATTATTGTATAATATTATTTATAAACTGATTTTCATGTATTTATTTGTTGTCTCTCACTAATGCAGGAGTTTTAAACCACTTTGTACTACTGAAATTACACTAGCACATAACATTTGATTTAATAAAAGTGCGTGAAGCGTAAAAGAGGTAAAAATACCCGAATATTTCTGATTTATCATTCGCCACAGTCCACTTGACTCGGCTGTTATATGACGCTTTTTGCCAAGTAATGGGAAAATAAAGTAAAAAAATGCTTTCTCCGATAAAACGATCAAACGATCATCGATTTTTTATATTCATGTTATGGTGCTAAAAAAATATTATTTACTTGTTCTTAAATCACATATTTTTTCAAATTTTGTGAACAGCTTAAAATGATAATAATGGTAATTTTTTTATTATACAGATGGTTTAGGTCCAATTAAATACTTTCTCTATTTTTGAAAACAAAAATTTTAAGTAAATTAATTGCAGAGCACGATTGCGGTAAATTAACGTATATAACTAATAAACGATTTTACTAAATAGGTAAGGCAAATATTAGAAAAAAATGTTTGAAACAATTAATACTATGCTATTTTTAAAATTAAAATATATAGTTTTAATGCTTTTTATTGTACGTATAAACCTGTATTTATTATTCAAAATGTGGTTTTCGGTTCTTCATAACGTTACAGATATATTAAAATATTTTAATGCTTTCTATTCAATATTAAAATAGTTATAAATAAGGTGTTTTAGGAAACTCTTATATCCACCAAGCTTTATTTATATAGGTATTATATATTAACTCTAGACAAGATAATCAATTGAAGTGATTTATTAATCAATATTTTAATTAATTCTTATCTCTCAGATATTTTAGAAATTACTGCGATCTGGAGTTCAAACCTACAGCTGGTAACGAAGCAAGCAATTATTAATTTACATAAAAAAATCAACTTCAAGAAAAATAAATTATTATTGAGTTATTAATAATTGGACACAATTATAACAAATATTAAGAAGTTTCACTGATATCGACTTCGAAAAATTAATGATCAAAATATATTTAGCTTCAGGTATTGATAAAATAAAATATGAATTAGGGTTTATGTTTTCTTTATATCTTGCAAAATATAGCATTGAACATAATAAAACAAATAAGTGTGAAATGCAAGTAACCTTTTTACAATTTGCATTAACTGACACGCGAGCTAGTTTAATATTTATATATTCAATTACACATGACACCAAACATTAAAACTCTCCATTTGCAAGTCGTTTAGTATTAATTCACGTCAACATTGGATTACAACACATTTTTTTATGAATAATCAATGCGTATGAAATTAAAACGTCAACAAAGCAATAAAATTCGTTCCGACGGTAATGAAACATTTTCGTCGTATTTGTACTGTCGTTAATTTTTTAGCAACGAAAAATTACGTTTCATTCCGTGATATACGACAGCATATATCAAAAGCGAATAAATGAAAATACATTACTAAACACACATATGTACATATAGAAGAAGAGCACTCTCTTTGTCTCGATGCTGTACAATTAGCCGACAATGGAAAAATAAAACTAGACATCCGACCGCTCTACATCAAAGTTTTTCGTTCGCATTATATGTAATATAAAATTTCACTAAGACTTTTATCACTTATTTTTTTTTCTCAATAAACGATTTAATTTATGTGCGTCTCACGAGTGTATGAATGTTTTAGAGGTTCGTTTTACAGCGTATAATGTGACTCGAAGGAAGTGGGCGGAAGACGTGTCCTGGCGAGGTTCGTACGTGATTCGGAATAAAGCAGATAAGGATATCCACAGCTCTTGCTTTGGGTGGGAAGAACGTCTATATCTTTCTGAAGGAGTCTATAATGTCTTCCGATGCAAGATACAACTCTTATCCGAAGTGACATAATTGAAAAGGCACGTTCGAATCGCTCTATCGCACAGTAGTCCGAATAGTAAAACTATGGTGCACCGCTTTTCAGCATATATTTGTAAATTTTAATATTAAGATTAAAGAGTTTAATATTTCATTCAATTAAAATGTTGAAAATGTTTAAACAACGTACTCATAATTATCCTTTCGCTCAGTAAACATTTTTACAATTGCGCTTTTTAGCACTTACTACGTTTACTTGTTGATTTAATTTTCGTACCATTCAGAGATCGAGCATTTTATCTTTGCAGAAAGCCGTAAGATTCTTGATACGGTAGTAATTGATGATTCATTTTTTGTACTCTTTCTTTTTGCACTCAACTTATCTGGGGGTTAAAATATTATTACATTTAAACCAACCATCAAATTAGTTTAATATTAATATTATTTTACGAACATCCTGAAAAATCATGCAAGGGCTTATTTTCTGATTAGGTCTTATTTTCAGAGAAGCAGGTATAAAACATAAATTGCTAACGAACTACTGTGCACTGTTTGCAAATGAAAATTGACGTTTTATATTTTTAAAAATATCGTACATCCGTGGAAATTTTCCAATAGGTAAAGTCTATCCTAGGTACCTTTGTTTTTTATATTTAGAAAGCCCTCGATTGCGCTATTTCAGACAGTTCGTTAAAGTTTAACAACGTAGGAGGTGGATGCTGCCAAACTGATCGTTCGGCGCTGAGTAACTTTAAAGCGACACCGAAGTACAAAGTGTGTCGAGAAAGTTTACTATATGGTGTTCGTAAAAAACTTGTGGAGAGTAAGTGTTCTTTATGTAAAAAGGTTTATTACGCTGCCGACACTGTACGTTAAAGTATCGATGAAAACTAAATCGACAATTATATTTAATAATAATTTAGTGAGACAGTTTTTAACCTATTTTTTCAATTAAAATAATTAGGCATCATTAGAAATCTTACGTAAGATTTTTAAAAATATATTTATGTATTTTATAATAATCGTATGAACAAGTTTTAAGCAATCTTGCAGATTAATTTCAAAATAAGAGTAAAATAATAAATAAACGTTAGTTAATGTGTTTAAAAAGGCTTATAAATGTCGATGATAGGGTGAAAAATGAAGTAATGCAATATTTCACTTTTTATTTTATAAAAGATTTAACAACACTGCCTGATGTATTATAATAACTCTTTTATAATGAAATACTGCACATGGATAAACTTATATAAACTTTGAAATATAAATCTGGAAAGTCTTTTTGATACGTCTTTTAAATAAAAAGTATCCCACGCAGTTTTTCATCCTTATATTTTACGTCGTTAAAATGTAAAATGTATAACATTAAATAACGAAGTTCTAAACATAGTCAACACAATAGTAAAAAAGTTTTTAATGTGCATCTAGACTTAAATTAAATATTACAAAAAAGTGTTATATTAAATTAGCTATATAAGTACTACAAATAACACTGAAAACTGAAAAATCATATATAAATATCTACCGTATAAAAAAAGTAGATAAATATATAATATCTTACTATTATTTAATTTTATTTATTAAGTTAAAAAGTGGTAATTGAAATATGTGATATATAAATAATATAAGTTAGACACAGGTTGCGCCACTTCATCAGTATTTTATTAAAAATATGTATCGCCACATGGTGTTATTACGAAGCACCGCTTCACCCACTACTCTCGTTGTGGTCGCCTGATGAATGTATTGCTCTCGTCACCACTACGTCAGTGTTGCTACTTAGTTTTTGGCCAAATAAATCGACCCCACATGTAACAGACCATAAATTAATGACCTTGATATAAATAAATTTATGAAATATCTCCCTAGAAAATAATTATTATATATTATGAATAAGTATAATACAATAATTTTAATACGTGATATAAGAATAAGAAACTAAAATAGTACATTTTGTTAATACACTGGACGTAATATTAGTATATTTTTGGTAAATGCTAACTAGTGATACAATATGTAATAGCCGACTTTAAGATGACTTCTATGTAAAGAAAGCATAGGCTATTTCTGAATATTTTATTACTTTTAATTGCAAAATTCTCATTTGTACACATAACTTTCTATATAAATTTTAAACTAACGGGGTGCTATAAAGTTAATTAGCTGTATTGCTTGAAACGACTTTGAGAGTTGTTTTAATGCTAACCACGCCATTTTTATTTGTATTAAAAATGCTTAACGGAATGCTGAGCTTTCACCCAGAACGATATCACTTCTGAAATAAATAAAATTCACGAACTAAATACGATTTAACAAAGAATTCATAAAATTGCGAGGCTCGTAAATAAAAAAAATATGTTAAATCAAAATAATTTTATTTAACTGCTCTTTCAATTATGAAATAATTTTATTTAATAGTTATTCTGCTGATATCTTTATTTTTCAAAGACAGTTAAATATTCATACATAAATTACGTTTCTGTTTGAGAACAAAAACCGGAGAAAATTAATTAAACTGCATATCATTATTTAAAGCCCTGTGGAATTTTAAATTAATTTAATATTGGAATTCGCACGATCTCAACAGACAATAGGATGATGAACAAATCCAAATAGCAAATACTTCCCAAATCGAATTATAATTGATAATCTTGAGGTTTTGTAATACATATACAGATATATTTATTGGTTAGACAAATTTCAATATTTGTATATACACGCGTGATTTATCAAATCAAAATATCTTCAATAATTTATTTTGTTAATATTTATCGTTTCAACGATAAGCTTTTTTATTTATTCGCGTAAAAGTCTGCTTTGATTTGATTTTTTCTTCCACGAAATGATTTATTTGTCGTTCGCCCATTAAAACGATCTATTGATCAGGGAGAAGCGAAATTTAATAAGATTTACAACGAATGGTGTAGCTCACATTGTTGCTGTTTTTTTATGACCTGCTCGTAAATAAGCAATGGTACGTTTCATCCAAAAGGATTGTTGTGTATAACATTGTTTGACTGTAACGTTAAGCTTAAAATAAATATGAAAATTAAAAGTTTAAAAATAAATATTGTTTTATATAGTTGACTACCAATAAGTGCTCACAGATTATAATAATTTTCTAAATAAAACACAGCAAGTATTGTACCTGTGTTTATACTTATTATCCATTGTTTTAATATAAAGTAAACGTCTATAATGTAACATATTAAAAAAAAATTTACTCGCGACTTACTTTATGTGTTTTATTTTTAATACATTTTAAAATTTTAATATTTTATAAATACTCATACAAAGATAATTTAGAAAATAAATATATAAGCTAATAAAAATATTACTGATTATTGAAATATTTGCTAAAATTAAATTATCTATGTTTAGAGACGTACTTTTAATAGAACATAATATTTTAGAATTTAATTCCGCTTCCGTAACAAAAAATTATAATAATATAAATTATTCCTTATTTTCTCGCAAACAATACAAAAACCTTTATTAAAATATATTATATGTTGCAAAAAGCATCAGGTTTCAATGGCAGATACCATCGGGAAGTTACCGCAGTCTTTCAAATGCACGCAAGTGTAATTGATACGGAAGCGGGTTAAAATAAACCCTTTTTTAAAAACTTTTACATTGAATCAAAATATCTCAACACAAAATCGAGAAACGCTGCTAAATTCCTACCGTCAACATATTTTCACACACATGATAAAATTGTCACAAAGTAACAAATGTCCATTAAACGTATCTACGTCCGCGCGCCGTTTCAAGCGAGTGGGCGCGCATTAGAATTAAACTGACGTTAAAAACTTCAGTTAAAACTTCCGTCTAATAATACGCATTGTGTTTTAAACACACAAAAGCGTTAAACGCAAACAACTTTGCCTCATTAAAACAAAACACGAAAGCACAACGTGTGTCGGTCGCCTTTACAGTGTCGCGACTAATGGCGTTCAATATTACTTTAGAAGTCACTGTATATTTTTACTCTACCTATATTGTTATGTATATATAACATTTGTCTTCTTAGCGTAATATAAACTAAATTTTGTATGTGAGACTGATAGATACAAATAGCTTAAGGTAATTTTAGCAGTATCTTGATTCAGAGAATATTGCTTTACAAGACAAATATGTGAAATTATACAGAAATAAATAAAATTAATTTTGATTTTTTCTAATACAGTATTCTTTTATAAATATGTCTGATTTTTTTTAATGTTAGACATAATTCACTGTCACCAAATATTTTGAAACATTTATTTTAGATTAAATTAAGACCATCGTGGCCTAACAGGTTACCCCAATGCGCCACGATGGTCGAAAACAAATTTTAAATTTATAAAACATAAAAAAAAAAAAAGTATATATACATAAATATAAAAATACTTAAACATAACAAAAAAATTATAAAATATTAAAATTAAATGAAATAAACCGGATCAGCTCCTCGTATCTGACATTAAATAGGTCAATATGTAATGCCAGCGTATTAAGGAGCCGGATGGCCACAGCCATAGGCGAGTCGGCAAGTGCGGATGTCCTAGCCCTAACGGTCATCAAAAGAGGTCTCGATCGTGATTCTCGAAAATGTTCAGGAACCCAAAACTGGAATTCCTCGAGAATAGCTGGATTGTCGACAGCACCTTTTAGTAATTTAAAAAAATGCTTAGCGATATACAGCTTTCTGCGAGAACTCAGCGAATCATATCCCAACGCTCCTAAAAGAAAGGCGCTGGGATATAAGTACGGATAATAACCAAATGTCCTTTTGTAAAGGTATCTTAAATACCTTTTTTGAATTTTTTCCACTAAAAGGGAATATTTGGCTATTCGGGGATTCCAAATTATAGATCCCGATTCAAGAATGCTACGAACTAAGGTGTCATAGAGGATGCGAATAACTGACGGATCGTCAAAGTGAAAGGCATTCCTCATAACAAAGCCGAGCATCTTGGAAGATTTATCACAGACGTCGTGTATGTGTAGAGAGAACCTCCATTTGCTCTCGAAAGTGATTCCGAGATCTTTAATGGAAGTTTCTCTAGTCAAAATGTTACCACCGAGATGGTAGAAATAAGCTGATGGCGAACGGGATCGAGAAAATGACACAGTATGGCACTTTCCGACACTAAAGGGCAGACGGTTAACGGAAGCCCATCTCCACAGAGAGTCTAAATCACTTTGTAGAGAGAAGGAGTCCGCAACAGATCGAATGCATTTATATAATTTTAAATCATCTGCGTACAGAAGAAAACTTGAATGTTTAATTGCAGTATTTATGTCATTAATAAATAACACAAAAAGCAGAGGTCCCAGATTGGATCCTTGAGGAACCCCCGAAGGGGTAAAATATTCCTTTGACAATCGGCCACCATATCTAGACAACATCTAGAATTGTTTTTATAACTTTAAGTTGCACTGAAACAATCGCTTACTTGGACGAGTAATTTACACGAATTGCCCAAATAAAATAATTCAGCGCGTATCCGTATATCCCAAGAACTTCTGAGCCATAAATCTGGTTGTCTTTTGTCAATCTTTGATAACCAGACATGAGAAACGGATATTGTACGATAGTGCTTATCCAAAGATCAAGTAATAAAACCTACTTTGAAGCCTTAGCTCACTGTAAAAAATATTTTGTGTGTATCGAAGGATTGCAAAAGGATAGTGCAATATGAAACTCTTAAGCCTGGGAAAACTATAACAGAAAATTTATATTGTGATCAGCTGGATCGATTCCAATAGGAATCGACTCGCACTCGTTAAAGGAAGTTAAAAAGCTCTACAACACAAATTTCGATAAAATCAAGAAACTTTTCTGGAAGATTTTATCTCATCTATCTCATTCTCCAGACGTTTAATTTAAATGATGCAAAATTAATATTTTTCAGCAAAGCAGCTAATATTTTTTACTAATTAAATTATAAAATATTCCGTATTTAAAAGAAAATTATACTTTTAATCTATGAATAAAAATACACAATTAAAAGTGATTTACTATTTTATAAAATAAAACGATACTCGTTTCTTTATTGCTGATTTAGTACAAATTATATTTATTTATTTCATAAATTATTGTTTTAATTAAAATTGTTTAATATTAAATAATAAATTATTTTCACAGTAAATTATTCAAGGACTGTCTTGTGATACGCGATATGCTTAACGCAGATTTTTTATGTCACAAAGTACAGCGTTGTAATTTAATTGAACGGCAACACACTTCAAGTGCCAGAACACCGTATCAATTTACCAAGAGCAAATTGATAAAAGAAAACCGATCGAAGCGTGAAAGTTCTCCAATGTCCCCCGCAAATTAGTTTCGCATCCGTAGAGTCGTCTCTCGCTTAGGAAAGGGAATGGGAGAGAATCGTAAAATGGAGACGAAAGGACTCGAAGTCATGGAAAAAAGCAAAAGAGGAGATCGGGGTGGGGTCAATCAAGATTAAGCCAACTTTTTCATGTCGACACTTTAAATGAAATTGTTCCCAGGCGACAAGTCGCGGTGTGTCCTGTGTCGTCGGTAATATATCACTTCTAGAGAGCATCCGAAACGGGATTTTTTCTGCCGGCAAACCGGCCGCGTGGTTTTCATTTTTCATTCGAACAATATCAGAAAAGTAATACTATAATATTATAATATAATACATTGTTTTCCGGACCGTGATCCGACCGAAAAGTTTGTCTCACGGATTGAACATTTTTTTACAGGATGTTATGTAGCGAATTTATAGAGTAAAGCGACTTTATATTAAATTAATACTATTTAAGTGAAAGTCTGGATGATTATTTATATGAAAAAATACATCTAGACTTTGATATCATCCAGATAAGTTCGAGTTTCTTCTACCTCGTCTTGGGATGACGACACCGAAATTCAGATCGCCGAAATATTTTATATGGCGCGTCACCGAGGCTCTAAAATAAAAGTAAAAATATCTTGAAATGTGTTTCTACCAGCAACCTAAAATCCTTACAATTTGGACAACCCTAAAACCAGATAAATATATATATGTTTTTCTAGACATTTCATCTCATGATCTAGCAACTTTCTGAAGAAAAAACGTAAGCGAAGGCAAGAACAAAATATATTTTTTTAATGTTATAATGGATTCTACATTTATCAATCTAAATATTATTAAATTTCAATAAACACTAGTTTATGGAATCTCAGAAAAACGAATAGGAAGTGGAACGATCGGATAAGATACTACTAGGTACTTATTTTCTATTTGAAGATGATTACAATAATAACTTTTATCTCAAACACAATATTTTTTTCACTGTATTATTATATTATATTTTGCATTAATACAGACATGTTTTCATAAATATATCATTAAAAACATTGCAAAAGCAGGTGTTTAGTTTCAAACGGCACTCATTGATCGTAAACTTTTTGTTCCGAGTTCCAAAGAATGTTGAATTTAAGAAGTTTGTTTGCAAAATCGAATACGATTCAACTTTGCCTTTGCATTGCTTAACTATTTAATCAAATAACTTATTTTAGATCTTAAAATACAATTTTTGTTATCGTTTATTATACATAACATGAATGCATATTTTTATAAAATAGTAGTATTTATTTATAAGCAATTATACCATCGCCCTCAAAACTTAAACACAAACAATTGTAATATTGAATTGTTTTAATAATTCTGAAAGATACACTGTGATAAAAAAATCATATCAAAAACACACGTATATCTTCAAATAAAATTATTGATTTTTTCTGTGATTTATTTATTATCATAGAGAAAGATCAACTTCTCAATACAAAAAGGTAAATCGTACTTGTTAACTAGTAGTTAAATAATTTATTATATTGGTATAGTGAGCTTGATGCAACAATACTTTTACATTGATTAACATATTATATGTTAATCAATGTAAAAGTAGAGACCAACCTTAGAGACCAACGTTCAAACCGCGATGTACACATTGGCTCGACTAGGGTTTTGTACAACCTGATTTTGCTACTTCCAGTCAGTCTTGACCTCAGATGCTTTAAAAACTCAAAGTAGCATATGTGTGTCAGAGTGGCTCGATCGAACTTAAGGTGAGGTATGTATTATATAATGAGGTATATGTAACTAGAGAGTCATTTCTATTTTTAATTTATGCTTATACAGCAATATATTTTTAAGTTTAAGTATAGGATTGGTCTCGGCATAGTGACTGAGTCGGAAAATAAGTAGTGTCAAGTTCAGTAATAAGATTACTTAAAATTAACACGCGTATATCAGAAAATTTAAAATAATGCAACTCTAAAAGCTTTTTATTAAATAGATAATAAACGCCGGCAGGTCGACACGTCTTTGAATATCGCTTAGAGAGCTTGATGTCTTGTCAAAATATAGAATAGTGCAGACCGTACGTGACAATAGACGGATACATTACAAAAGCCATTCGCAATGCTGTTAGCTAGCAAGTGCAAATATGCTCGTATATGTATATTGACTCGGCAGCACTTTGGGAATGTATTTAGTAATACAATTCATTTTGTTTTGTATTCCGAAATGCAGCACAATAGAATTCCAAACCTGCTCAAACAATTATACACCATTTTAAAAATACAACTCTTCCTATAACACTCCTAGTTTTTTGTAATTAGAATTTTCAGTCAATAAATGCGACAAGCACTCAGACCGATGCATACAATAATGGTACGACAGTCATGATATTTAACGTGTATTTACTGTATTGATTAAATTTTGTACTGAGGGCATACTGATTAAATGCCATGCAATCAATAATTTGATATAACACGGCATCCTTGTCTGTATGTGATAATTTTATAAGTAGATTTGTTCCAGTGGTTATTTATTTACAGTACCATAAAAGTATAACGTATGTTTACGTCTGAAACAAAGCAGTGTTTTGCGAAAAGCGAAAGCTTAGGCGCCCACTGATTGCTGGCAACCGGAACGTGTCGAGAATAAAATTCGATCCCAAACACGAAGCACTCCGTGACAAGCTAGCCAAAACACTGCAATATTGGTTTTTGAAAAATTTAAAATACAATAATAATAGTCCAATACGGCACTGTACGCCGCCGGACCATTTAAAATATTCTAACAAATTGAATTAATTTAATTTTAAAATAGATCATTATTAAAAGTACAATGAACGGTTATTATATTAAATTCTAGTAGAACCTAGTGCAGAGGTTATTATTTTGTGACTTCCGGAAATAATGTTATCTAATGGGTTTTACGATGTTTATACCTGTATGAATGGTGAAACAATGGTATTTGTTTAGAGCATAGCAATAGCATGGAAAATTTCAACCATGCAATTTAATTCTGTGAATTATATAGTTCGGTATTAATAAATGGCATAGAATCATGACCACAATAATTTATGCATATTGCAATAATTAAACTGCAAGGGTCTCTGTTTATTTTTTTCGAAGGTCTGGTGGCCTCTAATTCTGGGTGTTTTCATCACGCGTTTTGTTGATTCCTGTAGTTTTTGTTTAAATAAAGATTTTTTAGCACAATAATGATGCAATCCCTAAAAGTATGGGAATGACATAAACCTGCATTGGCAGCGTCTTATTCTATTAAATGCACGGTTGAATTATTGAATAACATATTAATTATTATATGTAAAACTATTTCGAATATTTTGCTTCTTATTAATATTTTTCATTGATTTTATCAAAAAAAAGGTATGCGCGTTTGCTAGTAGCTATAACTGATGAAAAATTAAGTTCTAAAAGAAAAGTGGAAAAATGATTTGCCAATATGTTTGTTGCATCAATAAAAAAAGTTTTAATATGAGCTAGTGAATTATTTTACTGTTGTGTAAATAGTTTACGAGCTATTAGTAGTTCTCAAATTTATGTGCTATATTATTTCAATATTGATTTGTGATTGCATGTGATGTTAAATATTATACAATCAATTATTATTTTTGTTAAAATGCTCCCTCATGATTATTTGCTTTTGTAGAAATAAAGGACCTTTATAAAATGCGTATCATAATTATAAAAAGGTAAAGTTTATTAAGCGCGTATAATTAACACAAGGGGTTTTTAATGCATATGTAAAATATCCATTTAATTTTTTTATTAATAATACAATTTATTTTAGCATTATATGTATAACATTAAAAATTTAATTTAAACTTTTTAAATTATAAGTAAAAACTATTGGCAACTCTCAGTTAAATCATACTATTTATAAACAGTTGTTGATATATGTTAAATTAAAGAAATTGGAGAGTATAGGTATAAGTGATATAGTTTTAAGATGGTTTAATAATTACTTAAATAAAAGAAAACAAAAAGTTAAAATAAATAATGTATATTCTGAAGAGAAATTAGTGTCTTATGGAGTACCACAAGGGTCTAAATTGGGACCATTGTTATTTGTTTTGGATATTAATGATATAGTTAATAACGTGAAAAAATGTAAAATTCATCTATTTGCGGATGACACAATAATGTATTGCATAGGTGATAACATTAAAGAAATTGTAAATAATTTAAATAATGAATTAAGTATATTAGAAATATGGTTAAAGAATAATGTACTTAAATTAAATGAGAATAAAACTAAATGTATGTTTATTAATTATAAAAATGTGTTAGATAATAGTACCAAAATAGTAATAAATAACTCTAGTATAGAAATAGTGGATAATATAAAATATTTAGGAGTAATTGTTGATACAAAATTAAATTTTAAAGAACATTGTAATTACATATTAAAAAAAATTAGTAGAAAAATAGGTTTATTATCTAGATTAAGAAATATATTAAGTATAAATACAAAAAAATAATTTACAATAGTATAATATTGCCCCATTTTAATTATTGTGCAACACTTTTAAATATGTTAAATAAATTAGATAAACAAATGTTGCAAAAACTACAAAATAGGGCAATGAGAGTAATCTTAAATAAAAATAGATTAACTAATTGTAAAAGTATGATTGATAGATTAGAATGGTTGAATGTTCAAGAAATATTGAGTATGAATGTTTTAGTATTTATATATAAGTTAGAAAATAATATGTTACCAAAATATTTTAATAAGTATTTAATAAGAAATAAAGATGTACATAAATATAATACTAGAAATAAAGAAAATTTAAAGATAATTAAGTATAAGAAAACGAGTACGGCTAGGGGAATTATGTACGGAGGTTTTGATTTATATAATAGTCTTCCAAGAGAAATCCGAAACAGCAAAAATATAACGGGTTTCATAAATGGAATAAAAAAACACCTTCGTACATATAGAAATAAATTATAATATTAAGACTTTATTATTGTATATTTTTATTTTTTCTTTCTGTTATGTATTTTTTATATATTTTTATATATGTTTACTAAATTTGTTAGATGTAAAGATTAGCTATTAAGCTAAATAAGTTAATAAAATAAATAATAAATAAATAAATAAATGTTAGTATATATAAGATACAACTATAGGCTATAAATTATCTATGATTGAATGATTTTAATAAGAGTTTTTACTATCGCATGTGTTATTTTTAGCGAAAATATTAGCATGTCCTTAAAATAAATGCTTTTGGATAAAAGTTTAAATCATATGTATTTTATGATATAATAATAAAGATTAATGAAATATCAGCATTGTAAAAACATGTTGCAAAATCTGAAATTTGGCTCACTATGTGCCATCACGGCAGCCGTTTTGTATTCATATTGGTCACTTTAGGGTTATATCTTGGCACTGAGACACATTAATTTATGTATATCTCGTTACCGAAATCCCTAAACGGCTTCGAACAATATCCCACACGAGCCGATTAAACTCTCGCTTTGACAAATAATTCTCGCGTGATTTATGAGCGTTTACGAAAATTTATTTTCGTCCACGCGAAAACTTCTTTGGAAAAAATAGCGTCGAAAGTTCATCACGTATTTCGTGTCATAAGAGCAAACTTTGAGTACCTACCTGCATTTTAATATCTTTCGTGATGGATTGCCCGAAGCGATACGAGACTTGTTAGAAAAATCTGTGAAAGCTTTGCGGAAAGCATAGAGTTTTCCATGCAAATACAATTTTGAAATATTGCGATTGAATTTTAGAATATCTGGATTTTAAACAAGTTCTAAATCTAAAATATTAAATTACAGAGAGAAAATTTTATTTTTTTATGTTGTGGGGGTAATGGATTGTGTGAAGTGAACGATTGTGTGAAACGCGTAAATGATAACACCCCAAAGGGTTCTCCGCTTTATACATAAACCTATGTGTATATGAAACGTGTTAATATATACACAAATGTGTATGCAATATTCAAATTAAAGCTGGTTTTTTGCGCTGTTATTAATATGATATAATACATGTCACACTGTTCCGCAAGCACAACTTTTTGTTTGTTGACAATACACCCGAAATTTTGTGTAGCGCAAATTATTTCTCTTAAATGGTTTTATAAATAATAATTATTTTATACTACACTATGTGTATACGTATTATCTTAAAAAATAAACGGAAAGCTAATCTCCTAACCACTCCGAAATCCTTCGACTTCGTCTATATATAATCTCATATGACGTTCCACAAAGTCTGTTATAAGCTTCTTCTTCTAAATCTGAGTAAAATCTAATTTATGTCTGCTGAATTAGCAATATTCATGTGTGTATTGAGTATTAAAATTGCGAATACTATTTTTATAAATAGCAATTATTTTTTTTAATAAGTAGCATTTATTATGTTATAAGTAGAATTTTTTTAATATAAGTAGCAGATACAAATATTAATTATAAATGCTTTTTTTTGATAATAAGTAGCACTGTATAAATAGCAAAAAATAATTATTTTTATATAATACTGTAATATGTTCAAAATTGATTTTTAAATTTATTTACATTAGCTATATTAATATTTTAAGGAAATTAAAAATAAAATAACTTTGCTACGTCTATAATTTACTAAATAAAAATTATATGCTGTTCCTAAATTTCTATGACATTATTAAAAAAATAATCTAATATTACTTTGCCAAATGAAACTTGAAAAACTATAGTTAATTTAAGAACTTTTATTAATTTAAGTTAGATTTGGTAAATTCGTTTAGGCTTGGGTTTGAACAGTTGTTACAGGGAATGTATATTTTTTAGTAAAGTTATATTTTTACTAGTATAAATATAATTTTACGAACTAAGAATATATCAAAAAAATATTTTTAATTGCACTGTTTAATATCAGTGAAAATGTATTTATTCATGTACGTGTATATACACTCGAAAAGTTTTCCCCTTACAAGTACAGCCTTATATATATTTTTCGAAACCCAATTTGCTTGTTACATATAGTATTTTTACAATTGACATTCAGAAGTGTCAGTTAAAATTATTATTATTAGAACCAGTCAGATATATTATATTTTTACTAGTAGAAATATAAATCTACTAATGAAAATGTTTTACGATATGATTTCACTGTGAAAATATTTATTCCCTGGTAACACACATTCACTGTAACGTATACACCATCATAACAATAGCATTATTAATATCTGTACAGAAACATATGGCTAGATTGCTTAAATATAAAAAGTACTTGGGCGAATGCCTGCGACATAATAAGGAAATTATTTCAATCAAGATTTCAGAATGATTTTGAATGGTTTTACTAGACTCTTCCAATTGTTGAATCATGCTGTACATATCTTGTCACATAGTCCAACCACCGAACCTTAGGTTAACAAACTATAGACTTATATAATACTATATTTGTGCATATGTATATATTCGTACAAACGTTTGTTTGTTTACTACATATATTTTAAAATATACTTTTATTTATTTATTTTTGGAACTCAATGTTCAATATAAAAATCCACAATTTTACTGTTGCATAAAAACGATCATAAAAATATATCGTCATGTTTTTATGTATTATAATGTCGCCGTATAAGCGTTTTCCCCCCAGTATAATACACGTATAGAATTAATCTCATTTTGGCCTACGTATAATATAGGCATATAACGCGTATTTATACTACGTATTATATTATATATACACACTACAGATACTTAACGATGAAATAGTAAAACGTTTTCCATAGAAAAAGAACGTCTGAAGAGGAAAAGGGAATCAAATTTTGTATTTATGTTAACAGGAAGGCTTGTTTTCAGGGAAAAGGACAAAGCATGAGTACTATTATATAAAATTACATTTACATTTATAGAGCGTAAACGGTTTATTTTATTGGCCTTTCGATTTGTATACACGGAGAGAGATGTATTTACATTTTGATCAAAGGATATATTAATCACAAGGCCAACGGTGATTTACTGGGCAATAATCTTAATTTATGTTATGACCGTGTGTTTAACACGGACCAGTATTATTTAGACAATGCTTTACGGTATTGGTTATAAATAATTATCATATAATATTTTAAGTTTAAATGAAAAAATAATTTTAACTAGACATTTCAACACCGTAAAATTCCTATGATGGTGTGTTTCCACAGGTACTGTTCCGACAATTTTACATATATTTATGCATGGCCGAAAAAAAGTGTGTTATGGCCGTGCGTGGTTTGTGTGTGTATAAATAACCTGAAGACGCCTCAGCTGTCACGGCGTATGGTCGTGCGTCAGCAAGGATTCTGAGGATGTAAACTCTGATAATAAAGCATTTCTATGGTTAGAGGTGTTTAATTCCGTCGAGAGACGGTGGTCCTTCGAAAAGAAAAGACGGCCATCTCCAAAGGGGAGAGGTCGCAACATTTGGTCCTACGAGCCGGATGGACCACCAGCGCTTCGCTGAGGAAGCATTCGGGGCAGCAGCAGCTGAGCAACTGCGGGGCATCACAGGGAAGCCGCCGGGTCGAGAAGCTGCGCAGACGGAGGAGAGGACATTTAGGTTAGTGGTTAGCCGTTCCCCACTTGTTATTTCCTAACCTCAAACTTTTCCTTCGAGTCAATATGTCAAAACGCGACATACTGAAGCGTTCTAGGCTGCAGTCGCAGCTTAAGCGATTTGCCGACGCTGTTGAGGGCTGCGTGTCGAGAGGAGACGCGTCGGGTCTTCAAGTACATCTTGATGACGTTGTGGATGTCTTAAGGACCTTTAGGCAGGTCCAGGAGGACATCGAATACACCATAGGTAAGGTGGATGATGAAGCTACCTCGGCGTTCGAAAGGGATTATTACAAAACCATTTACGCCGCGAAAGAGTTAATAGTGCGATATGCACGGGGGCAACCCCCCCTCCCAACAGTCGCGCCGCTTACTAATGTCTCATTACCTGCCCTTCGGTTGCCTTCATTTGAAGGTAACTACAAAGATTGGCCGCATTTCTCTAGCCTTTTTCTAAATATTGTTTGCCGAAAGGCAAACATATCAGATGAAGAGAAAGTCCACTATTTGTTGACTTCGGTCAAGGGAGAAGCCGCTGAAGTCCTTCGTGGTATAGAGTCCGCAGGTCAGTCATTTGACATCGCATGGGAGTTGTTGCGATCACGGTTCGACAACCCGAAAATTTTAGCCACTGAGCACTGGAGAGCACTGCTCAGTATTTCGACGGTTAGCGCCAGCTCCCATGTGGGGTTAAGGAAGCTGATCGATGAGGCTACGTTGCACGTAAGAGCACTGGAAGGTCTTGGGCTGCCAGTGCAGCATTGGGATTTTGTCCTAGTGCAGATCATCGTGTCAAAATTGGCAGTGGTGCTGGCCCGCGAATGGGAAGCGACAGCACTAACAATCAAATTGACAACGTTCGAGGCGTTGTTAACATTCCTAAAAACGAAACATCAAGTGTTGGAAAACACAATTATCCCGACTCAGGTCCCCATTAAGGAGCCTAAAGTTGTTCACCAAGTGAGCCATCAGCCGTTGCGCGAGGTATGTCCTCAGTGCAAGGGGACTCACAAGTTGGGTGAGTGCCCCAGTTTCAAACAATTGCATGTCCATAAAAGGTGGGTCATCGTGAAACGAAACGCACTATGTTTTAATTGCCTGCGGAAAGGTCATAGTGCTGGTAATTGCAGGGGCAGTTGCTGCTCAGTGTGTGCAAAAAGGCATCACTTTTTGCTCCATGAAGATAGGGATCGAGCAGAAGCTCCAAAAGCGACAATGTCCGCTGTAATGGCCTGCCGGCCAGGTCAAACCGGTAAGGTAGTATCGCAAATAGCTTTACTTTCGACGGTAAAATTATCCATCCGGGGTCGAAATGATTCCACGCAAGTCTGCCGTGCCCTTCTTGACACTGGCGCTGAGACGAACCTTGTATCATGTGCACTGGTTGACAGGCTGGGTTTGAACATCCGCAAATCCAGCGCCAACATAGTGGGTGTAGCGGAGTCTGTGGCCGCTAGTCAAGGCTCTGTAAAGCTAAAAATAGCGCCGAGGAAGAAAAAGCAGTGGTCGGTAATTGACGCTATAGTCATGCCGAAATTGACTGCAAAAATTCCAAGCATGGCCATCAGCAATGTACGTAGGGCCATCCCTAGATATATCCAACTGGCAGACAATGAATTTGACTTGCCGGGAGAGGTGGATGTCATCCTTAATGCAAGTTGGTTCTTTGAATCAATGCGCAATGGGCGCAAAAGAATCAAACTTGAGGATGGGTCAGTAGTAATTCTGGCAAATTCCACATTTGGGTGGATAGTGTCGGGTAGCATCTTAGCACCGGCCGCTAAAGATCCTGCCTGCAATCTTAGCTTGGTGCAGATGGACAGGCAGTTAAAAAAGTTCTGGGAGCTCGAAGAGGTCAGTAATGACCTAAGAGCTAGTCACAGCGACAAGTGCGAGGAAGAATTCAAGGGTTCAACAAGTCGTACAACGGAAGGTAGATTTGTTGTACGCCTTCCATTCAAAACTGATGACCGCACTTTGGGTGTATCATACGAGCCAGCGCTTAAGCGGTTCTTTGCTTTAGAGAGAAAGCTGGCGAAGTCTATAAAGATTCGGGATGAGTATACTGACTTTATTAAAGAGTATATCTCTCTTGGTCACGTGTCTGAGCTTCCCACCGATCCGTCCATAAGGGACGAGGGTTACTACATTCCACACCATGCTGTGATAAAGGAAAGTAGCCTCACAACCAAGCTCCGAGTGGTTTTCGATGCATCGTTTAAGTCCAGCAACGGTGCCTCGCTCAATGATCTACTGATGGTTGGTCCAAAACTACAGCAGAATATTTTTGTCGTGTTGATTCGTTTTCGTCGGTTCACGTATGTCATTACGGCTGACATATAGAAAATGTACCGGCAGGTTCAGGTTCACGCCTCCCATAGGAGATTTCAAAAAATCTTGTGGCGATCTGACCCACGGGACGACGTAAAATCGTTCCAGCTGAACACAGTAACGTACGGGACAGCTCCAGCTTCATTTTTGTCGGTGCGTTGCCTGCATCAACTTGCAGCCGAGGCAGAGGCTGATTTTCCTGCAGCCTCTGCAGTCATAAAAAATGATTTTTATGTTGATGACCTGCTCACCGGAGCAGATTCCATTGTGGCCCTTAAGGCATTACGGTCTCAAATTGACGTCATATTGAGAAAGGGTTGTTTCACCCTGAGAAAATGGCTGTCAAACGAGCCAAGGGTGATAAGCGATCTCAAGGAGGACGCAAAGGGGCAGATCTCTCACCATATCATTGAGATGAATGAGTCAACGACACTGGGAATGGGCTGGGAAACGAGAACAGATAGGTTCTTTTTTATGGCAGCTTTCCCGGAGACAGTCCCAGTGACCAAAAGGGAGATCCTCAAGTCGATCGCACAAATTTTTGATCCACTGGGTCTAGTCGGTCCCGTTGTTGTAATATTAAAAATATGATGCAGCAGCGTAGCTTCAGATCGGGTTCCTTCAATCCTGACATTGGCGACATGGTGTTGTTGAGGGAGGACAATCTGTCTCCTCTTCAATGGCAACTTGGACGAGTGATCGGGTTGCAACCAGGAGAAGATGGAGTTGTACGCGTTGTCTCGGTAAAAACGCCTAGCGGCATCACCAAACGTGCAGTCAGCAGGCTAGCACTCTTACCAGTGGAGCAGCAACAGGACACAGTGTAATAAAACAAATGTGCGTAAACATCGCTCAGGCGATGAAATTAGAAGATAGTGAGTAAGCAAGTATCGTTTCAAAATAAGATACAAAGCTACTTGAAGTGTAGGGAGGAAAAAATGTTCCAAACATAAGTTTTTGCAATGTTCATATGTTACGATGTTTGTACGTGTTATCTGTTCTGTATACTTGTGTATTATAATTTTTGTTGTGTATACTTTGGTATTGTTTTTCGGTTGGGAATACTCATGTGTTATAATTTCTGCGCCTATGTGGTAGAGTTTTTATTTATCCGAGAGGCGAACCTTTTTTAATAGTTAATATAATTGCGTTCAGCCAACTGTTTTTCAATAAGTTTGTTCAACTAGTGTTTTGAAAGAACAATACTTCTCCCTTGTTCAAAGTATGTACGTTCCTTCAAGGGGGGAGAATGTTCCGACAATTTTACATATATTTATGCATGGCCGAAAAAAAGTGTGTTATGGCCGTGCGTGGTTTGTGTGTGTATAAATAACCTGAAGACGCCTCAGCTGTCACGGCGTATGGTCGTGCGTCAGCAAGGATTCTGAGGATGTAAACTCTGATAATAAAGCATTTCTATGGTTAGAGGTGTTTAATTCCGTCGAGAGACGGTGGTCCTTCGAAAAGAAAAGACGGCCATCTCCAAAGGGGAGAGGTCGCAACAGGTACAATTGCTGGAAATGTCTGGAAAAGGATTAATTCCAGGCTATATCAAAAGTGACATGCTTTTACCGTAATGTAGAATGTTGGATTATACAACTTTAATCTCGTTAAAAAATGTATGTTTTATTATTGCTAGAATTTACTTGCACTATTTGTAATGCTAAACATGAACAATGACATGTTTATTTGGATATAAATATATATGCATTCAAGAATTAAGTCTATCATTTTAAAACAAATTTATATGCCTAATCCATTAATTAATTTATTATTACGGAACTAAATTAAGAAGCGTTTGTGTTCTATCGAATAGCAGTTTTATTATTTTACGGCTTTGAAAGTTGTGACAGTAAATTCTAATGCAATTACTTTTAATTTATTGCTGTAACCTACATATATAGTTTTGAGATATTCTTAATAAGTGCTAATAAATATTTATCTATTTTATTACACTTCGATATGATTGGACTTTAATTAGTGTTCCATATTTTATTGTACATTTTGATAGATGAGCAAATAATTTTATATAATGTTTATGCTGGAAAACAGACCATGAAAACTTTATGATATGACCGTAAATTTCAGCCGAAATCTAATAAACTATTTCTTGTATCCTAAAACATAATTTTTAAATAACAACATCATTTATTTTTATTTTAGTCTAACATTGTCACATAAACATTTTATATGGAAAATTTCGACTAGCAAATGCGTTGCTTTTTCTAATACGAATATTTTTCTTTGGCTCTCATATATTTTACCGAATTTTATCTTAGACCAATAACATCTAAAAACTATTATTGACTTATTAACATTGCAAAAATAGAACCATAGAGCCTATTTGGCAGAAAAACTTGTTGAAATAAAGCATAAATTCAACATGCCAATAAAAGCAATTCTGATATTAATTAGCGCTACGTGCATTTTTAACTTCACTGTTATGAGGTGTGTAGCACACACTATTCACATTAGCAATGTTACTCTTGCTTAAGAAAATATTATTTTTATAACCATTTTGGGTATGAAGTACATACCTATTGACTTCTAAAGGTTAAGAACAAATATTAATATTTTAATAAGAAAAAAACAAACACAATAAAATGCTCTTTCTCTAAAAAGAAAAAAAACAGTGCGCATAAACACTAACAAAATTAACCTGGAAATCATCGCTAGGCAAATAATTTAAGCTAATAGCATATAATTTTATTTTTTGCGGTGTCCGTTACGATCTCGACGCTGTGTTTGGACTTGGAAATTTGGTAATTTTACTCAGATATTAAAATCATAATAATTTTATTATAAATAGTTTTACAGCAGTAAGTTCTACAGAAGGTCTTTTAAATTTTTACAGTTCTAAATCGTATTGAGTTGATATTTTTATAGATTTCATCAATAATGCTCAATTAGCGCATTTTTTTCGAAGTGAAAACGCTTAGTTTACTTCTATAAAAAAGTATTATGTTGCTTTATTTACAGTCATTTTTTATGAACATTGTTGTCTATAAGCTAGTGTAATATTTATAATTTCTTTCTAGTTTTTATTTTAGCAGAAATCATACAGCGTATCTTAAATCGTTAGAGAACTTCAGTATATGAATTTTCCTCTAATGATCTCGATGCGGTGATTGCTCTTGGAGATTCGGTCATTTTAACCGGAGATCTCGACACCAGTCACGTGCATTGGAATCGATCATTGGTGTGAATCGATCTAGAACGACGCTTTTTAACTACTTGCACGAAATTTTCCAAAATCACCAATGCATTACGCTGGAAATTTTAGATATTGCGTTGACTAAGGTAAATGCTAAGCTCAAGGCATTCAAGCTTTGATTCTAACAATGCTAATTGAAAGGGTTTCAAGAGTATTGTCGAGTCTTGTATAGTGATTGAGCGAAAGAACTATGCCGCATCAGACACTAAAACTATCGACGACGATATTAATTATTTAATAACCGTAATCGAACAAGCTAATATATTATCAGTACCAACGCGTTAAAATTTTAACTTACTCCATCGATAATTATATATAATAAAATTTAAAATAAATTGAGAAAGCAGTGGCAAAAAACTAAACCTCCGCAATTAAAAAATTTAATAAACAAACTGACTGATGATATTCATGATAAAATTAGAGCATTTAAAACAAAACGTTGTAGTGAAACTTGAAGAGCTAAAACCATCAGATAATTTATTATGAAACGTAACTCAATCGCTTAAAAATAAAGACACAGAAATTCCACGGTTAAAAATTGCTAATATCATAGCTGACACAGATCAGGATAAGACGATAGTAGCTGATGCTTTTTCTGCATCGTATGAACTTACTTAAAAAAATGATATACTCTAAAGCTATAAACGAAGGGAATAGATCAATAGTAAAAATAGAAGCACTCGCGAATGATAAGAATTTAATTCGCAAAATTAGCTCACGGAAAATTTTAAATGTTATGAATAACTTAAAAAATAAAAAAGTCCTTCCTGGAATTTGCATTCATTACGCCAGTTTATCCTTTGGGTATTTCCCAACCGTTTGGAATATTGCTAAGATTCATCCGATAAAAATCCGATAAAGATCTTACAAAGATTAGTTATTTGCCAATCAAATTATAACCATCGCTTATTAAAATATTTGAAAAAAATAATCTTTATGAGTTTAAGATATATCAATATTTGGGGAATAAAATTATTTATGAACAGTTTTGTTTCCGCGAAAATCACTTGACAACACACCAACTTATTAGTTTGATGGAACACATATGCGCTAATTTAAATATAAAATGAGTCCCGGGCTTTTAATGTTAGATATTGAATAAGCTTTTGACACAGTATGGTATGAAGGGTTGCTTCTAGAACTATACAAAAACAAAACCACTGACTATATGCAACGTTTAATACGCTCATACCTGAAAAGTAGACGCTACGTTGTTTCACTAAATAATGAACACTCGATCCCGCGTAAAATTCCAGCTGGTGTTCTTTAGGGAAGTTTGCTTGGGTCGTTCCTCTTTATCTTGTATTTCTTTATATGTCTGTAAAATTATTTATATGATTGAAATATACATATTTAAAATGATATTAAGATAAGTAGCGCCCTTATGTGGTTTCAGTAATTATAAAAACACGACATTAATTTTTTGTTTTGATTGGAAACTTTGATCTTTTATTTGTATAGCTAACAAATTTTTAATCTAAACTACCACTACATTAATTGTAACATACGAAACACTACAAAAAAATAGTACAATCTAAAACTGGCACTGTTTGATTACACAGCAGTTAACAAAGCGTTTTAATTAACGAAACTTATGCGCGATGTATTCTAGTGGTCGGCGTGCGCAAATGACGTGGCTTTGCCTACCCCGCGAGGGTCTAATAGAGTTACCCTGTGTACTAGGTATTAACTGTACGTGAGTCCAACAGTCTGAAAGGGGTTAGTTGCAGTCGACTGTATGCAGATGGCTGGATTTATCCCAATGTCTATTTATTGTGCTATCCAGGACTGGCCGTCAAACTAGATCTTAAGCGCACTTTCGACCCCTATAGCAAACATATGTATGTATATCGCTGCAAACGAACCAGTGATGACATCATGCTAAGCAGGACAAATTCCTCTGAATCCGATTAGTCCCTCTCTCTTGGTCCAGTGGAGTGTTAACATTTTCCGGAAGGGTTGGCTTAAGATGCCGCGCACGCGTTCGAACCCCCGCTGCTCATCACAAAAGAGGACCGGTGGGGTGTGACGGTAATTGTTATAATGATGGATGAACGAGTAAATTCAGACTATTCATTGCGTGTTATTTTCATGATGTATTAATTATTGTTTAGCTTTCGACATTACCGGAGCGGCCTTTTTTAATGTGCGAGTTTCATGTCGATGTGTAAGGCAATTTTGACACGTTATTGATCACTTTGTTTATTTTTACTTATAATCTTTGCCAGTAAAAGATATTTTTTTCAGTCTATAAACATGCAATATAATACAATTCAATACACGTGTAAGCAATAAAAAAAAGGTATACAAGTTAATACACATATACCAATATTTATAGACTGAGGTGTAAGTTTATGTATGTACACATTAATGCGCATCTTTACATTTTATATTTTAACTGAATTTACATTAAGAGAATTGTTTATGTATATTATCTTAATTATAAAATTTTTCTAAACTTACACCGTCAAATGTGCTTCATGAATAAAACACTCTACGTTAAAATCGTTGCTATGTTAATTGTATTTCTGTCTATGGACTGTATGAAATTTTATACGGTAACAAAAGAAACTTATTTAATTTTGAATTACATTTTATTGTTTTTGATTGGTCGAAGGTTCTGGCTGCCGACCAATAAAAAAATAGAATTTAAATAAAAATAAAACGTAATATTATATAACAATAAAAATTGCAGGTAATATGATGAATAATATGTGTAGTTATTACATTAATATTAGGAATACAATTCACATACGTAAACTAATCATTAAAAACCAAAACAAGAAAAATAAAGTATAAAGCACCCTTTTATTTAAAATATAAGTGTTATTGTATAAAAGGATAACAGTTGTTATCATGATGTCAATTTTGCTTCTTGAAGTAATATAAAATAATTTAATCTAACCAACATTTGGGTAAATATTGTTTTACCTCTAATATTTGAACCTAAAACAACAAGAATAGTTTTCACATCGTAAACTTTTTATGTTTTCATATAAAAATTTCCTTACAGTTAATCATAAATATATACTCGTTTTTTAAAATCTGGTGTTTGCGGACATTTATGGTTATGATTATATTGTAGTATATACACCGTACATATGACAAAAAATAAAATAAACCACGTTCTCGGAGCTTAATTTTAGCTTTACACAAATGGTTTATCAACATAATGATGGTTTACGGCAGTGGTTTTAGAACGTTATGTTACTACGCACCCTTCAAATTAAATTAAATTTTGCAACCTCTCCCCCACATTTATTGCATAAAATAATACAGACATTTTTAAATGGTAGAAATATACTAATACAAAAAAATAAGAAAAAGTTATTGACATAATAATAATACGTACATTTATCAGGTTGTTCCATAAGTTTTTTAAGATGCGGTTTAAATAAGTTAAATCGTGTAATACTTTTATTATATTCTCTACATGTTAATCAATTTTTTTTTATCTGATTAAAAAATACTGTATTTTTTGAAGCAACAAGCTCTTTATTGTCATTTTTTATAAAATATTATTTAACTTCCAAAAACTGTTCTAGTGTTCTTAATAATGTCTGAAAAATACGGAGGATGAGATAGGAATTCCCAAAAAAAATCAATTGATTTTTTCTATCGTCTTCTTGGATACATGAGGGTGAGGCTGTCATAGTGTAAAAAGGTATTTTTATGCTCTGAGTCGCTTTAAAACGAGTTAGCTGAGCACACTATATATCTATCGTAATTTTCTGCCTATCATCATAATGAATTATGACCTAAAGTATAATTAGGGTGTAATCCTGTTCTCATGGATGGAATTGGGGTTGATTGCCATCCAACGTCGCGTGTAACATCCACTTCTCATCTTCAAAAATAAATATTTCTGTTCTAGAATCATTAATTATTGGCATATTAAAATTCATTGCGCGAGATTTTTAAATGTCTGTGAATTGATGTAGGTAACACGTTGAGCATTTGTGATAGCTTCTGTACCGTTAATCTTGGACCTGCTTTTCTGGTAGCCCTAATATACTCACTAACAACCCCTAAGGACTACCCACAATATCAAAATTCCCAAAACAAAATTTAAGAACAACATTTGCCACTTTTTAAATTTAATGGCATCCCAGTCAATTGCATTACAGGTGTTTTTAACTGCTATTGTCGAATTTTGATCGAGTTAAAACTCATAAAGCATATTATAGCTTACTTTGATTATTTCATCTTCACTGCCATTGTTTATTTAGTGTTGAAAATATCAAAACAAAAATATTTCGTTATTAAATAGCATCATTAATACGACTATTGTTAACAAACACCGAAAGAATAGTAAAATTATAGGTAATTTACAAAAAGTTATATATTTTTGCAAATGTAAGAAAAAGTACTAATGGGACAACCTGATATATTTATTTTTAAATTAATTTATTTTAATTCGATGGATGTGCTTACTCATTAGCATTAAGTCGAATCTAGGTGTCATTGAGGATTGCTACTTATCGAGTTTTTCTACTACCAAACGGATTCGATATTTAGATTTCATTTTGCTCATCTACAAATGGATTCTGTATTTACGCAAACTTTGTGGATTCTGTATTCACGCAAAACTCTGAAATAATGTGAAAAGTGCATTAGCAAACAATCTAAGTGTTCAGTAAATAGGGTTTTGCTTACTTCAATATTAAATCTGGTACCTAAATCATTTAAACATGTCAAACTTATTTTGTTCTAAAGCTCTATTTTTATGAATGCTTTTACTTTGTCTTTTTGAACTGGTGAATACATTTTTTATCTTTTGCTTTTTTACCAATGAGGTGGTGTGATTTTCATAACATTTTTCTTGGATTAGGGTTATATAAAAATAATCAAAAATTACTTAAAGGCGAAATCGAATTCGAGAAAATTTTATCTGGCAATCTCCGTTAACAGTTTTTTTGTATTAGCATTTGATTTAGCGGCTATTATATTTCAACGTTTGAGAATAATAAATAACTAAATCTTTCGCTAATAAAAAATTATAAAAGATTAAAAAAATAGTAAATTTCGAACTGGATTTGCAAATAGGTGATTCGTGCAATATATGCTTTTATTAACGCAATTGTTTGGTCACGAGATCTCTCTTTCATTTTGTATTAAATACTGTATCAGGCTAACTTTCAAACCGTGTTGATTTTTTGTCCTTAGAATGACTTTTAAATTACAACACAAATTGTGCAGGTGGTTAAAACAAGAAAAGAGTAAAGTGAAAGAAAATATTTATTTATATAGGAAAACATCACTACAAAGTCTAGTTATTTTACTTATGTTCCACTTTTACATCTTTAACACTATACAGTTTGTCTTTCATCAATTTTATCAATATTATCTAGTAATTATTTTAAAATATTAAAATCAAAGTAATCATTACTTTTAGATAGGCTTTCGCCTTAATTATTTTAATTGTCATAAATTATTAATTTATTTTTATTTGATTGTAATTTTTACATATTTACGAGAATTTCTGCTTTTTTGTTATTGATTTAATTTTATACTATTCCACTTTAGTCATTTCCTGTTATATATGTATAAATATATAAAGTGGTTTTTCCCTGTACATTTTATTATAAAATTAATTCAATTTATATTTTAAATTGTAATATTATACGAATAGTAGACACTTTGTATGTATGAGTATTTCTATAAGGGCAAAGATTAAATAGAAACGAGACCGTTTAAAAGCAGACTTCACAATGTGTCGTTTAGGAGGACACACTTACTCCTGGATTAGCTTTTCCGTTGCATCCAAAGGGTAGAATTGCAGTTTCTCGTCGCAGATCGTCAAGACTAGATGAGATAAGGGTACAGAGCGCGCTTTAGAGCATCGCGTAGAATATCCCGTACATACGACAAACAAAAATAACACAAGGTAACATCGTAGGTACCTGTGTGCTGCTTTTTTCCGTCCTCTCTCACTCTCATATAAGGAAAAAACCACTCGTTTTCTGTGCGAAAATTCTTCGAGAAGAATTTTCCAGGGTGGGGGCGGAAGGAAGTCGCAGATTGTACCTACACGTGCACTGCGCTCGAGCCGATAAAATTTTCATGAAATTTTCTCAAATTGTTTCCCCAACCAGTGAGATTTTTCGCGAATATATTGTGTTTGCTCGGAGAGGCGAAAAAATTCCACGCAGCCCAATTCCCTCAAATATTGAAATCAATAACTAGGCGTAATCTGAGTGAGAATGTATGCTTTTTTATACGAGATTTATCGTTTTAACTTAAAAGTTTATATGCATATTCAGATGTATTTTTATTTAAAAGTTAATCGGTTTAAGGGCTTTTAATACTTGTGTTTCGGTATTTTAAATTTCAATACCGGAATGCCTATATTAGATTTATTTAAATAATATTTTATTTATAGACCCAACGACAAGTGTGAACTGATATTTTTATTTAATTAGGTCATTTGTGCCCTTTATAAAAAAAATATCGTACGCCATTTACTTTTATTTAAAAAAAATAATTAAGTCAATTCATCTAAAGTTAAGCATACCAATACATAACATATTATTCAGCTGGTAGTTTTATTGTTAAAAATGTTGTATAAGATAATTGTAACTGCTGTTTTCAGAGATGCACATTTGAATATGTGTATTAACTTGATAATTTTGACGTATATTGTGCAGTGCTCGTCATGTCATTAGCTGACATGTGTTATGTATTTATCTGCGAGTTGTCTTGCATAATGCACTGGCGCATTAAGACCATTCAAGTAAGCGTAAGATAATAATAGATTAAACCTCACGAGTATTGTATTTATAATTAAATCTTATACATACTTGTCTACGCTGCTTTGTATGAAAGGTTTATAATAATAAACGTAAAAAATAAATATATTTAATTATAATAATTAAAAATAAAAACTGCTCGGTAATAAATTCTTTTGTTATTGATCAGAAACTCTAACTGTCGACCAATGAAAAATCAGCATTTAAATATAAAACAAAATGGCCGACAGCAACTTGACAGTTGTTTATAAAAATATTTTTCGTGTGCGTTGTTCGATTTGACTGAATATATTCGGAGTGTAAATAAACTTACGTTTTAACTATAAAAATAAAATACATATAAATATAAGTGGTGTAAGAAAAATCAGAAGTATACACTAATTAAACTAGATAAACAATTATATACAAATCTTTGTAGTGAAATCTTCAAATCTTGAATTCCGTCGACGGACACTAAGACCAAAAAGTGAGTTTTTATATTTTCAATATATTAAATTATCATTGCTTCTGATTTAACGCACACTTCGTTAGATTTCACTTAATACTATTTTTTGAATAGCAATTGAGCTGGGTACGTTTTAACTATTAATATTTAGGGATACTATCTTTCACGACAATCGCGTGACAATGATTGTGATGCAGGTGGTTATTTAACTAAAAAAGTTTGGTTCCATTTTTGCGTAAAGTAATCTTATTAATACAGTAAAATTATGTACATATATATAATTCAGTGAGAATGCAAATATTAAAAATTTTGAATTAATTTTTTTATTGTCTTAAAATGTCAGTCATGAACGCTTGACTTTCTGATTTTTTTTGTGCCTTGAAGTGATAATATTTAGGGTTGTAAATGAGTTGTTGTATACACCAAGGTATAGGTATAATCAAAATAAATTAAGACCATTTGTTTCTTTGATGTTATCTAATAGACGACATCTTGCAATGATTACATATCTGTAAAAATCGATAGCCAATGTATCTAAGAGTAGGTTATTTTTTGTTCTGATGTGACAAAGTATGTATCCATGCTATGATTTTTTATCAGATTTTGATGAATGTAGATTTGACAGTTATTGAAATTTTGGTTTTGGTATGTTTGAGAACAAACCACACAATTGATTTTATCGATTTAAATTATAAAACTCTTATGAAAATATGTTGAAAAAAAGGATAAAAAAAAACAATTTTAGCTTAATAAAATATCTTTAGTTCATAAGAGATTTTAAATAGTATACAAACAATGTAGATTTGTATTAGCTTGAGTTTGTATTTGTTATTTTAATTAAATTTGGTTTAAATTGTAAAACACTAATTAAAATATTTTTAAAATTAAAAAGTTTCCAAATAAAATTTCAAGATTTATTCAGAATAGTTTTGCAATCTAAAAAAATATTTTTGTATTTTATTATGGTTTTGAAATAGTTTTAGTTTATTATTGATTTTAAATGTTTTTAATTTAGAATCGATTTCAAATAAAGTGAAACTTTTTAAATGTAATTTAATTAAAAAAAACATATATATAATGCTGCACCAAATATTGCTTAATAAAACTAAATTAATGTCGCAAAATTAATAATACTTTTAAAGCGCATATTGTGCTTACTATCTGCTATTGCTTTGATTGGGTGGTCGATATTATTAGTTTATTTTTTTTCCTAAGTACTAAATGAAATTAAAAAGCATCTTTTATATTTACACATAAAACATAATATAAAATTATTATGTAGTGTTACTAAAAAACTTTTTTTGTATAAAAAATCTGTAATTTATATCACATAGTAATATAGCAAACTATTTTACTTACATTGATATAGTTCTTAAGCAAAAAAACATATTTTTGAGAAAAAGGTCACTCAAACTCTTAAAATGCGCTAAAACACAATCAATGACATTCGTTTACATTAAACCAATTACAGGTCATCGATTGTGTTGTAACATCAGTAAAATATACTTTTTTTTTATTTTCTGTCAACTTATTGAGCAAATTTGTAACAGATCTTATTCAAATTATTTAAGTTCTACCGATAAAGTAGATAAATATTTTATCGTAACAGCAAAAAATGATGCTACATGGTAATAGTGAATAAAATTGGAAAACATAATTCCCATTGATCTTTTTAGGGCAATTTCGAATGTGGGAAACCGTATTCCCACTTTCGAAATTTCACTGCAAACTTATTTTTAAATAATACAATTATTTATTGCAAACCTATTGTAAAACTTGATACAGTATTATATTTAATCATTATCAAGCTAGGTTTTAAGCATAATCTAAAATGATGTACAATATTTAGTTTTATTATTAAATATATATGGTTGAAGCTAACTTTGAATAATGTAAAACATCATTTTTATAAATATTAAGTTATAAATATACTTTTAAATGCACTGAAAATGTTAAGTAGTCTTCTATAGATAAAATCATTTTTACCAATAGTCGCAAAATCTCGTAGTATCGCGGTAAGATAAACTGCATATCTCTCGGACGCGCACGCGTGATCTCATCTTATTTATATTGTATAGTGTACAGGTTTTAAAATATTATTTTAACTATTAAATTTAAATATAGAATTAAAAAAAATCAAAACGAATCAAAAAAAATATTTAAAACTTAAAAAGTTGGGGTCTGGTATCAACACACTCGCTAGCTTCGGTACCTCATGACAGTGAGAAACCGACAAATAGTAATATATTAATGGTTGAGAGCATTTTTAAGTAGGCCATAAAATAATGGGGTCATTTGATTATGATATAAAATATAATAATAAATGTACATAAACATATTTATTAATGAATTATTGACACTTTTTAAGAGCTTATGATGTATAATAAAATATATTAATGTGTAATAAAAAAAATCTTTTTTCACATAAAAAGAATGGCACTACGTAAGAAACATTTTATTTTATCGAGTTTATAATGTCACATTTTTCATACCGCTACCGATAATAATTATGTTTTATGCACAAGCCACAGTAACACTAATGGAACATAAGATCGCAGTTGACTAACGCTGACAGCATACACCATCCATAAATAATGTCATATGGGAAAAATGACTAGATTCGACGACACGTTCCGGCCGAATCGTGACTCGGTCGTATATGTATTACAGTATAAATATATAGACACACGAGCGCTCCGCGGAAAGAAGACATTTCTTCTTTGTCTTCTTTTTTACAAATTTCATAAGAGTCGTGATCGATTCATGCATATAAGCCTCTATTATTGCTTCGCTCGTACGGCGTCCTCGTCTTTTCCTTGGGTAGCGATCGCGTGATTAGAATATGAAACGCGAACGCTCTAAGATTTTGCTATGTGTGTTGGTGGTAGAAGTAGTAGAACTTTCGTACTATTCTATGTGAATTCTCGCAATTAAGAGACCCGGCGAACGGAAAGCTTACGATCGTAGGCTAAGATAAAGATTGAAATAAATTTTCGGTCAACTGGCGATGGCCATCGCTCGTATTTCAGTATAATTGGCCTGATCTATTGTTGTTTGCAGGAAATACACTATATCGTGAACGGAGCCCTAAATTATTTAGGATTAATTGCGATTATAAAAGTACGTGCTAAAATTGGCGTACATAGTATGTATATAGCTTAAAAGATAGTAGCAAAATCAACCCATTTTATATTTAAAATTATTATTTGACATTTTATATTACATTAAAATAATTACAAGAGATGCTGGGATGTGATTCTCGCGAGTTGCGTCAGCGAGTGTACTTTCAAAATCATTTCTAAAAATACTGTAAAAACTGCGTTTTTGTGTACCACCCAATTACCTGCAGTTGTATTCCCGGGAATTGTTTTAAGTACCTTATGGGACAAGAACTTTCTAATAAGCACAACTGTCTGAATTTTTAACCATCTATGCGATAGTAATAATTTGTTGTTATGTAGGTAAACACATTGAAGTCTAATGGATTTATATGATATTTCCAGTGCCTAGCGTTTTGTACGAACAAAAGGATTTTTAACATTAGCAACAGTCTTTGTGCTGCTAAATTCAATTGTTTAGTCTTCTTTAAATTATTTTCGGCTGGAGCAAGTAACCTTTAAATTTTTTGACCGCATTTTTGTGTTCTGCTTCTCGGTGTGCGATGCATCTATTCAATTATCTTGTAAACACTATCACAATCCGCACACTATATTTTATACACTCCTTGGAATTCATTTTTTATTTGATCTTTTCCATTGAGAAGCATCGAACCGATTATTTTTTTATTGAAAAATTGGTCTGATATCATGCTTCGCCAAGACTTTTCCGATCTTTTTTGTGTCCCCTCGGATGTATGGCAGGAGTGCATGTCTTTTGTATAATTTTGTTAAAACCATTTTTGGTCAAAAAATATAATGTTGAGCGAAAAAAAAATTTGCGGATGACACATTAATGTATTGCATAGGTGATAACATTAAAGAAATTGTAAATAATTTAAATAATGAATTAAGTCTATTAGAAATATGGTTAAAGAATAATGTACTTAAATTAAATGAGAATAAAACTAAATGTATGTTTATTAATTATAAAAATGTGTTAGATAATAGTAATAAAATAGTAATAAATAACTCTAGTATAGAAATAGTGGATAATATAAAATATTTAGGAGTAATTGTTGATACAAAATTAAATTTTAAAGAACATTGTAATTACATATTAAAAAAAATTAGTAGAAAAATAGGTTTATTATCTAGATTAAGAAATATATTAAGTATAAATACAAAAAAAATAATTTACAATAGTATAATATTGCCCAATTTTAATTATTGTGCAACACTATTAAATATGTTAAATAAATTAGACAAACAAATGTTGCAAAAATTACAAAATAGGGCAATGAGAGTAATCTTAAATAAAAATAGATTAATTAATTGTAAAAGTATGATTGATAGATTAGAATGGTTGAATGTTCAAGAAATATTGGGTATGAATGTTTTAGTATTTATATATAAGTTATAAAATAATATGTTACCAGAATATTTTAATAAGTATTTAATAAGAAATAAAGATGTACATAAATATAATACTAGAAATAGAGAAAATTTAAAGATAAAAAAGTATAAGAAAACGAGTACGGCTAGGGGAGTTATGTACGGAGGTTTTGATTTATATAATAGTCTTCCAAGAGAAATCCGAAACAGCAAAAATATAACGGGTTTCATAAATGGAATAAAAAAACACCTTCGTACATATAGAAATAAATTATAATATTAAGTCTTTATTATTGTATATTTTTATTTTTTCTCTCTGTTATGTATTTTTTTAATTTTTTTTATATATGTTTACTAAATTTGTTAGATGTAAAAATTAGCTATTAAGCTAAATAAATTAATAAAATAAAATAAAATAAATAATATCTAAAAATTATGCTAGGTACTAGTACTTTTGCATTGAGGCTAGATCTAAAAGCTGTTATGATTTGAACCTTTCTAAGATTGCATTCCAACAATAAATTGTTTTTTTAACCAATTAAATTATTTATATATAATAAATATAGGTTTTCAGATACAGAAAGTTTGTGCAATTATCAAAAACTAATAAAAATCTTGTCGAAATTGATTTTTTAGTCGAATAGATTTACTTTCTTTGTCGAAAATTACCAACGAGCTTAGTGTTCAAAGGGTTATGTCAATGGCTATTACCCGAAAGACCTGAGTGCAAATCCCTGATAGATCCCTATCTATATCCCTTGTGTTTCTAATTTTCTCTCTTGTCTGGGAGAAAATAATGATTATTATATTATTATAATCACAATAGTTTATCACAGATTATGTTTTTCTATATTTTCTTAATTCAATGAATAAATTTTGCGCTGTTTAATTAAAATTGAGCTAGTTCGTTTATATATAGTATTAAAAAATATTTAATAACGAGCTATTTCAGCTTATAAAGAATATCTTGAACCAATATATGTGAGTTAAACTACAATTAACTACTTCATTACAACTATTTATTTACATTTTGTACATAACTAGGCAGTAATATAATTAATAAAACATCTGGAAAAGATAAAAAAATTAATTTAGTAAAAAAAATCAATCAAAAATATCTGTCATAATATAAAAAGGATATTTTTCAATTAATCAATACAAAATTATAAAACTGTTAATTTAACCTATTTTATTGTTTATTAATACGGTTAATATATATTAAATCAAATATATTAACAGTCTAGGTTTTATTTATAACTTGTCAATTTTAATCTAGTCGGCTTATAATTGAATACACTAAGCTAAATATTAAAATTTGGCTAAGATGAAATCTTTTAAATCGTTATAAACGTTTTATTGGCTTCCTATGTTACTATAGTTTTTTGCTAAAAGAAATTCAATTTAAAAATACAAAACAGACAAAAAGTAATTGAGAAATGACCTGCCATTAAATTGTCCGTTCGCTACAATTTACGCGCTAAAGATAATTAGAAAAAAAGGTCAGGCCTTAAACTTCGACGCTCAACAAATACTAATCGAACGATCTAATCACAAAACTACACATTCATTTAGACAAAAAATCCAATTGGCGAATTCCTTCGTAATTCGTTGTAAACTTGCTCTCTCCAACAAACAATCGACATACCATTTTTTAAGCTTGTCTAGATTTTATTGTTTCAAGTTTTCCAATTTAAAAATCAATATTCTGTTACTTTCCTAGCCGTCAATAATTAACGTGCTCCGAATAATCGATACGAGGTTTCTGTGGTTAGAGCAGTACACAAAGCCAGACTTTGCAAATAATAATCTGGTCAGAAGATAAAAGTTGAAACACGAACCTCGGACCGTTTCTCTAATATGTTTATAATGACTCGGGGTTATTATTGTATTTATATTATATATGTCGAATCCGGGTCACGATTGTACCGTTTCACATAGTACGCTTTATTTTCGTGCACACACGATCACATGTGTATTTTATTGTATCGATCGATCTGAAAGCACAGCGACGTATTATTTACGCATGTGTGCTTAATTAAATGTCGCCAGTTTAATTAACGAACGGGCTATAGGTCGATTGGGGAGGAATAATTGTTTTGACGGGCTATTGACAGGTGCCGCGTAGATTGTTAGGTGAAAGTATATTTTTATACTCTAAATTGGATATTGTTAATCGTTTTCAAGTAAATTAAAAATTTAGTGTGTGAAATTTAAGTGCTTAAGAATTAATAATTTCCATATAAAGCACTCTGTTAACCCATTAATTAATTAATTTTTAATTTAATTTAAGGTATATTGCTCAACAGCAACATAATATAAGGGTACTGAAATTGTGTGCTATATTATATTTGTATTTATGATATTAACATATATTATTGTACTAGCTATCCATTGCAACCAAATAATATGTTTCAGCTTTGATTAAAACTAAACCGAAACGAAAACCAATGTATTTTTATGTATATTTCAAATACGAAATATGCTTAATGTATATATGCATTTGATTGGACTTGATACATTCAGATTTAACCGGAATTATCTCGGTTTCTAGATACTTGTCTCTTTGTCAGGGTCTTTTAAATTAGTATGGATCCATGATTTTTGGCGTTACGTTTGTTTATAAATTCAATTTATATGAAATTTTATTAGTTACGACCGCAAACTAGTAATAAACGCTTATTATGATATAAATATTTGCAGTGGCGTTCGTACCTTGGTCTTTTATTGGGTTCAAAGATTAAATTTAACTCTTAGAGATTCAAGGCAACTGCTTGAATTGTCCAGATCTGACTGTTAAAGTGAAATTAGCTGCTTATTTCGTCTGTGTGAATTCGACGAATGCATCACTGGATGCGAGTTCTAGGTCGAACTTTTGTATATTTCTATATCAGAAGCAAAGAAAGTTATTTTTACATGTAGGGTTTCGGCATATTTATGATTGGTTAAATCAGCGTTACCCAACCTTTTTTGGCTCGCGTACCACTTGGTAGTACATCACGCTTAATTGTACCACTTCGTAAAAATGATTAATAATGCAAATAGAATAACAAATTTCGAGAAATTTGTTATTCTATTTGCATTATTAATTTTATAGGTTGACTATATTTCACAGAACTCAATTTATTTAAGTTAAAAAAAAATACCAAAGGTTTTATTTTTTCTGATAACAATGAGACATTTGAACTTTACATATCATTAAGTATTTTTTTTAACAACTAATTTTTATTAAAAAAAATACATAGAATTAAATTATATTATTTGTATAAAAAAATGCGTCGCAGGCAATTTTTTCCCAAAAATTACCGATATTAATAGAAAATATATGTATATAAAATTAATTAAACACGGTAAATGTAAGAATTCTTCTAATAAAAACGAGACAATTTACACTTTCATTTTTACAAATTTACAGCAGTGCCGCAGGCGAAATTTTTATTTTAAATATAATAATATTATTGAAATTGTATTTAAAAATATTTTTATTACCGAAATTTTCTATTTATTATCAAAAATAATAGTTATGAAAGTGTTGCTTACATTGTTATCAAGTTATAAGCTTAATTTTTAAACAAATTTTACGAAAATATAAGCACAATAATATAAGCAAAATAAATTTAATGAGATCCTTGTGCTTCTTTCGAAGAACATAATTTTTTGAAATTTGGTTCAAAAGATGTGAGAAGTACCCTTAAATCTACATCTGTGTCCAACTTGTTTCGATCCTTATTTTTAAAAAAATAATACGAAGAAAAACTCTTTCTACTGGCAACGTCACTAATGAGCGCGGACAAATGGGCGTGCGTCAAAAGAGCGCTGCCTTATAAGCGCTGCGTCATAAGAGCGTTTACCAAAGTAGCGCTGTAACAAAATAGCGTGCGTCAAATGCGCAGACAGCCATATGAGCGTTTGACAAAAAAGAGCACGTCATAAGAGCGCAAAAATACTTGGAGAAAATCAAGTAATGAATATTTTAGGAATTAGGTATACAAAATATATGTAAATTGTGAGAAATTTCAAAAAATAAAAATTCACGAGATATAGGTGGTAAAATTAGTATTTTGTGTGCCAGAGCATAATAACGATTAAAATAATTAGTCAATGAAAACATTATTATTTATTAATTATTACGTACATACTCGAGCATGGCTCCCCATCCCCATACGTACGATATACATATATTTCTACAAAAATGAAACGCTGATTTTGAATTTATCATTACATTTGTTCTGTAATGTTTCATTAAATTGACAAATAATTATCAACTCGACTTGGCAGGTATACAAAGGTCGTCCTACCTTTTTTTTTCATTTATTTTAGACAACTACATTTTATAGTGAAAGTCGAAAACAAGCACAATATAAATTTTAAGAACTAAGTGTAAGATAAAAAAAATAATCTGAAAATAAATGTGATTGCAAAGGGGTAAAACATAAATTTTGCTAAATTCATTTTTATCATATTATATAATTATCAAAAAGGAAGTTACCTATGATTTTTTAAATACCTAATTGTAACACTTTACAAAAAAATTCACTGCTGTCCAGGTGCATAACAATGCATGACATTGGTGAATGACACGGACGATTCGCAATTGTTTAAAATTATTTTTACGATATTAAAACTAAAGTAGTAATTGGTGAATCAGTATGACTTTTTTTAAATACTTTTTTAGTCTGATATTTAGTTTTAATGTGTTATTCCTAGAGACTTTAATTTTTCGCGATTACGATAAAAGTATTTTTTTGTGAATTTCGTGCTTTGTCCATTTCAAAACGGGTAATATTTATACAAATAGAACAATTAGAAAAAAATAGTAATCTGTCTAATATTCTAATATTTTGTCCGGGTCCTTGCCTTTTTACCTGGCTATCGATATCATATTTTTTCCCCTTATGTTACATATTTGTTAAGCTTCAAAAACTACTTGGCGGCACGCACATTTAGAAACTGTTATAGATTAAATTATTTTCTATAAAGAGGATTAATCCTTATAGATAGTTGTAAGTCATTCGTGGTATTTTTTTTATACTTTTCAAAGACGCAACGAAACTTTTTGCGAACGTTTTCAGTCAAAATTCAAAAGTATACTGAGCGCTATTATATTTATATGTAACTACCCTATCAATCTTTAAATAGATAACTGTAAAATGCAATTTTTGTGAATTACTAAAGTTTATTCTCACACTAATTTCCAAGGCTCAAAACATAAAACAATTTCGCGATAAGGGCCAAATCCACGATAAACATTTATCAGCGCTATTTCTTGGTTATTATATTTATATATAACTACCTTATCCAGTTTAAAATAGATAACGGTAAAATATGCGATTTTTGGAAATTCCAAAAGATTGTTCTCACAGTAATTTATAAGTCGCAAAATAAAAAAAAATCGCGTAAAGGGCAAACTTCACGATAAACACTTATCAGCGCTAGTTCTGTATTATTATATTTATATATAACTATCCTATCTAATTTAAAATAGATAGCTGTAAAATATACGATTTTTGCAAATTCAAAAAGTTTGTTCTCACAGTAGTTTCCAAGGCTCAAAACATAAAAAAAATTCGCGTAAGAGCCCACTATAAACATTTATCAGGTAGGTATTTATAATAAAATTACCGACTTAAGCCTAAGTGTTTTATGATATCGGGTAACTCTCTTAAATTCTTGAATAAAAAAATCAAACTGTTTAAGTGATATATGCACAATATTTAAATATGCACAAATGATAATCAAATATTTACATATATCTTATGTATGTATATTATATTTTGTTTAGACCGAATAATGTTTTCATCTTTCAATTCTTTTCTAAAAAATATTACTTATATTTTCGTATGTACGTATATGTATATATTTATATATATTAATATGTATTAAATTATGTTGATTATTTAATTAATTATAAGATCGTGATTTGCATCACATTTATTTGTAATGCATTTTTATTGTATCACCCAAAAAACCAGCGCCCATTTTGACCGATTGAATTGTCTCTATAGTATGTATGTATACTAAACACAATAATTCATTAAAATACTAAATTAACCTTAATTTTCGATATACAAACATATGTTATATGTGTATGATTAATGATAGATTAATGTTCTTACAGTTTAATATATAAAACAATAATCGTTTAATTAACTGAAATGTATTATATAATATTCGTACTCAGTCGTTATTCGAGATAAAGTGTAGTCGTATAAAATATATACCCAAAAACCAACCAACTGTTTATCGTCAAATAGCAAAAAAGAGTATGGCGTCAAATAGCAAAAAAAAAGGTCTATACCTGCCCTAAACTTTATGCATTCATTGCAGGTAGAGTAGATATATATTTGCCAATTTATTAAAACACTACCGATCAAATCTAATGATAGATTTAAAATCAGCGTTTCATTTTAGTACAAAATATATGTATATCGTACGTATGGGGATGGGAAGCCATACTTTCGAATGTACGTAATAATTAATAAATAATAATGTTTTCATCGACTAATCATTTTAATCGTCATTACGCTCTGGCACATAAAATACTAATTTTACCGCCTATATCTTGTGAATTTTAATTCTTTGTAAATTTCTCACAATTTACTTATATTTTATATACCTAATTCCTAAAAAATTCATTACTTGATATTCTCCAAGTATTTTTGCGCTCTTATGACGTGCGCTCTTTTTTAAAGCGCTCATATGACTCTCTGCGCATTTGACGCACGCTATTTTGTTACAACGCTACTTTGGTCAACGCTCTTATGACGCAGCGCTTAAAATGCAGCGCTTATATGACGGCGCTCATGTGACGCACGCTCTTTTGACCGGCTGCCCTTTCTACTAATTCCGTACTAGTGAACGGTAATTAGAATTTAAGAGCTTTTTCAGAAAGTTCTTCATATTCTTTATCGATGTTTAATTTCGTTCGAATTTTACTTGTATAGTTTGTCACTTGATAAGTCTATTAAATTTTCTTTATCTTTAATTGATAACGATGAAGCATTTTCTAAATTTTCTGCATAGAAGGGGTTTGAAATCCAATTATTATCTTTGTTTTAGGGATTTGGAATATACTCCATGAAAGACGATTTTAATCATGTTAAATAAACTATTATATGTTCTCGTAAATCTTGAGACAAGTTAACCTTATTTTCAACCAAAAAGGTATATAGAGTTTCGTATACTTCCGGTTGATTGTTTTCGATACACTGTTTCCAAAAATTTAATTTCTTAATCATGCTCTCAATTTTATCATTAACATTAAAGATCGTCATTGAGCTTTTCTGAAAAATTACATTTAGGAAAAAAACAATAGTTTAAATGATATTTTTATGACTGATATTTTTTTTACTTTTTATGTCCGCCATTACTGGTTATTTTTCGCGTACCACCAACTATCCACTCACGTACCACCGGTGGTACGCGTACCACAGATTGGAAACCGCTGGGTTAAATGATAAATTAAAATTAATAAAAATACTCATATTCCTCGATTCCTTGATACATATTTTATTTTTAAAGCTCATAAAAACGAACTGTTTTAACATGTGCATGCATTAAGGGTTGTTTTAATCATAATTTATCAATTGTGTTTTACTACCTGCTCAAAGAAACTGTTATGTTTATTATATTTTGGTTGTTTGGGTAACGGCCGGGGATTTTTAAAAGCACGCATATTTATTTTGATATTTGTACCGGTAACAATATATCTCGTTTTAACATTGATTTCGACCAATATAAAATAATCGCTTGCACTTTCTTATCTTATATATATATATATATTTTACAGTAAACATTGATAATTATTTTTGTAGAGTAAAGAAAAAATATATACATTTTCTCACTAAATATTTTTAAAATGTTAGTAATTTTAAAATTCCATGCCTATTTAAACCTTGAAATGTCATACAATTTATGAGTTCGAAGTCTCTTACAGTTTTATAATTTTGTCTTCTATTAACTAGACCCATTTTGCGTACGTGGCGAATCCAACTTTCAGCAACCCGTTCTAAATTCAGGAGTTCTTCGTCGCACGGGAATTTCGCTTCATAGAACAGTCATCGTCGACAATTCAGGGTGTGTATTTTATAATGTAATAGTGATGTCGGCATTATCATAATGACAGGGAACACTCCGGTGTAATGACACCGACGCCCTCCCTCGTCTCCAAGAAATGTGACTTATGTAAACCGAAAGACGTGCCAGGACTATCCGATATCCTCATGGAGACACTCAACCCACTGCTCCTCGCCTTCGTCATAGAGGCAAAGATGATAAACTTCTGTATTCAAAAAGACAAAGTGGATAACTGTATTTCGAGCTTTGTCTCGCGGCGACAAGGGTCCAAAGGGTGCTTGTAAATATTTGGCTGGCGGCATCGAAAAAAATGAAAGTTTATCTTCGCCACTTTGAACCGTAAATATAAAAACGGCGGAAAGAAGACGCAGACGCCATCCAGAGCATATTGTCTCGCATAAAAGGGGCGATCGTATCGGATAAGATTGACAAGTGATGATGGTTCAGGTTAGAAATGTTCGGGAGTTAAACCGGCAAATTATTCAAATATAACCGAAAGATATTTTAAAGCCGTGAGAGAAATACATCTTTGCTAAAACTGTTTACACGGATAATGCACGTGTTTTGTGGAGCGAAAAAGCTTAAAAATTTGTAACAGTGACGGTATCAGTGGGCATTTATTACAACTAATTACTTTGTAATGCATTTTTCAGCGATGCGCGATTCTACGTTGCTGTAACTGTGTAATCTATAACCTTTAACGACTTAACTAACAATAGTACTACATACGTACCATATATTTTATTTTTATCTTAAAAATATCATTTTTAATTTCTGTAGTAAAAATTGTAAATATTTTTATTTGTATCTTTAAATATAAAATAAAGTCAATTACGCATACTTATCTTATTACAGATTTTTAATTAATTTATTAAAGGTTACTCAAACAAATACAGTGACAAAGTTAGACGATGAATTAATAATAGTTAAATACATTCAACTTAAAAACTCTATATCAGAGATATTTCAAGATTTTGATTTTTAGATATAACAAAAAAAATCACTAAAATTAAGATCAGCTACAATTAAATCAGCTCAGCAAAATTAAAAATTAATAAACACTTTAAATACTTCTTTTTATCGATTTTTTTTTTTATATACAACAGGTAGTAATGTTTAAAACGAATTTAATAAACATAAACATCGAATCCGTATTGGTGTTTGATTTGTGCGGATTTGCATATAAATTAAACAACTTAATATAAATTAAGCACAATTAGATTATTGAACTGAATGAAATAAAATCTTTGCGTCTCAAAATAACAAATTCCAAAACGTAACACGAACTTCACAAAAAAATGTGACGCACGCCTGTTTTTAATTGCATTAAACGATAATAAAACGTGGGTTCTTCTAACATTGTTTCGTTTAACGAACAAATTCTGCGAGTTTTGGTCATAGTAGTGACCGCCGATAAACATTTTATTGACAAACGTTTTTTGAAGGCGTAATAGCATTTTTTTTGTTGAGAAGAAGCTTCTTTCATTTCGAAACAAAATAAAGGCGCATAAAAGATAATGGATTTTGGAGCTAGTTTAGAGCTAAAGAAAAAAAGACTACCTGTGATATTTATTTCATTTGAGATGCTAAAAATGAATATTTGATAAATTATTCAAATATTTACATAGTGGAAAATAAGTCACCGGGTCTTATGATTTATTAGCATAATATTTGGATTCTCGCGCCTGTTAATAAAAGTATTTAATCGGACCTCACGATTAAAAACTTTTATTGATTGGTACAATTGTTGAATAAAAGGGTAGTTCAATTGAAATATAAAAGGGTGATTACATTTATGAACCCAGCAATCTTAAAGCTTTGCATGCAATTTACCAATTAAAATTTTGGTTTAAAAAAGTAACATATAATTGATATAATAATGAACTATTATTATCCGTAGGATTTTTTTTTACAATAGTCAATTAAAAGTATAAAATATATGATACAAATATGAAAAATAAACTGTTCAAGTTTTATTTAACATTTGAGGCTTATCTCGTATTTCACAGCGGTAATTTATTGGTCCGCTTGCGCTGAACAAAGTTGACATATACGTATCCAACTAAGTCATTGTTATTCCGACACTCGCAGCGCACGATCGTCTTAATATTGCACGGGCGTCTTCAAATTGTTATCGCTATACATACGTAAACGATAACGATTGATGAATTATTATTTTTGGTAGATCATAACTTTCACTATTTAAATATTACAAAAATATAGTAACTTTTTCATTTCTCTAAATTTGTTTAAAATATAGAAAGGAGTAATGTATATTGCAAGTATATCTGCATCTTGTAATTAAAATTGGTGGGGCGTACCATCAAAGTTGTCATCTCTTTTTCATTTATGAATAATGACGAAATGGATAGACCTCAAAGTGACCGTATTAAAAGAAACGGAATATAGTTTTAGCCACAATGAATATGCTCCCACACTAGTGTATGTAAGATTATAATTTCAATTCCGATCGAATATCACACATAAGGTTTTCTAAATTTTGTCTAATATTACGTATGAATATCGTAATAGATAATTAAAAAAATCAAGCTAGGTCGCCCTGCAAATTTCTATACTTTTATTTCAGTTTTTTCAGTAGTTTTTAATTAGTATTTGTTGATTATCTGTATCACGTTTTAATGCAATGAAATATTTATTTAGTTCTCTATAGTTTTCATTGCTTTTTTATTATAATTACTAATATTATTTATTTTTAAGTGCTATATAAATCTATATGTAAAATTTGTTATATAATTAAAAAATATATAGTTAAGGACAACAATTTTAGATTAAAACTTTGCACCTTGCCATATAATATATTTAACAAAAATAAAGTAAGGCAATCTTATGTATTTAATAGATATTTCGATTTAATACTGACTTGAGATAGAAGCAAATTGATAAAAAATTAATAAATTGGCTTTTATGTTGAACCTTGCAGGAAAACAATTTTAAATCCTTGTGTAAAATATTTCTTAGACTGACAGTATTGCTAAGCGATAACTGTGCTATTGACAGGAGTCGATTGTTAACGATTGCTACATTGGTTGTAAAATATCTTTAACATAATAATTTTAACGTTTAAATCATTACACAATGTTTTAATTTAAAAATGTTTAATTAAATAAATTAGTGTACAAAGTAGTACTTTATTTAATTAAACATTTCTACAAGCCACTGAAGAGCATCATGCATTGTTACCTTTGTAAAATATATTTTCCGAAATCTAGTTTTATGCCCTGAAACACGCTCGTATGTAACGATTGTGCACGTTCTTTTATTTTATATTTGTGATAACAAACATTCTGTGAGAGCAATCTGATATCTAAAGTTAGACGTTTTTCATACGTGGTTGATAAAACAGATATCGATGTTTTAACTAACTGTTTAAGTCAAATTATAGTTTTACTAGTATAAATATTATTTTACTAACTGTTTCAGTGGAATTAAATCCGAATAGATATTTACTTATAATTTTTGAAATTGTTGCACATTGCGTTTTAAAAATAATATCTGTATTGGTCTTTTATTGATATTGTAAAGCAAATTTATTACTATTATATTATATAATAGTAATACCCTAACTATTTTGCTGCACATCTGTCTCATGGGAGTTTAAGCCTTGAAATATATTCAAGTCACACTTGGAATGAGCAAAATAACTTACTCTCTCCCAACCTTAGATAAACACTTTCAAAGACAAAGGTTAACATAAAAAGGATTTATAAGCCAATAAAAAAATATAGTCCTAATTAATTTAAATTTACATTCAAGTTTAACTGCCTACATTTTTACAATAATGCTGCATATAAAATTTCAAAATAATTTAAAAATAGCTATCTGTAACAGATTTTAATATACATTGTATATCTTTATCCTTAAATATTTAAAATTAAAACTTTCATTAAGAAGCGTATTCTTGTGTGAGCGGCGGTCCATTAAAATACACAAGCGAAAGAGAGTTGCGTGATTCGTTAAATAAGAGTGAAATCCTTTTGGGGGTTTCTCTGAAAATGGAACATAGAACGAAGGACGCCCACCTTTTCGGCGTTTGAGTGGATTTTAAAACGCCGCCACCTTTGTGAATGAATGTGCAGTAGTTGAAAATTTTTACCAAAGGTTCCCTAAATTACATATAGAACGAGTTTAAACAAGAAATAATGAAGTTGTTTACAATGCTTTGAGTTTAAAAATAGCACTGGTGCTATAAAGAACACCTGAATGACACGTGGTTCAAATTCATATAATATACCACAATTTCTTACACAAATACGTGAAAATTATTCAATAATTAACTTAAGTGACACTCGTCACTAGAATTGCAGAAATTGGCATTACCTAGATTTATATCAAAAATAAACCAAAATCGTATACAAAAATACAACATAAACATATCAATCGTCTACTACTAGTGTTGTTTTTGAAGCATGTGTGAATTACGGTGTGTGGCTATTTATAAATATATAATATGAAAATAAACTAGTACAAAATTTTATTTTAATAAAAAAATAAAATTTATACCTCTACACATATTAACTGTAGTTTAATTTGTGAAATTTGCTTATTTAATAAAATAATATTTGATAATAGTTTTTAAATTAGTATAGATAGTCATCAAGGATAATATATACATATTATCTTAACACAGCGGTCTAGAAAATAGTTCTGTTAGGTTAGGTTAGGTTAGGTTAGTGCCTCGCGCATTTCTTACTTCACTGATATAGGTTGTGTAAAACATACGCTTGAGCTAACGATATATATTATTTTTGTTCAATAACATTGTCCAGAGTCTGTCCTTGCCCACTGCAAAGTGAGTAAAGAAATATAGTCTGGACTCCAGACTATATTTCTTTACTTACTTTGCAGTGTGCAAGGACAGTTCTAGAGGGTAGGGACAGACATCTCCGGGAGCCAAAACGAAATTTTGAATTAAAAAAAAATGTTTTTGAATTTTAGTTCATTAGCGACGAGACAACTTTTTGATGACTTTTATAATTTTTAGTTGTCTCATGTCCCGGGACACGAGAAAAGTTTCATGAATTTTGCTCAACTTTTTTACTTAATTAGTTTTGCTCAGCACGTGTATTTTGAATAAATACTTTTCGACATGCAATGCAATAAGTTTTAAATGTAACGCATAATAAAATCGGTTTCAGCTTAGATTTCAGATGAAACTTAAACATGATATTTGGGTCAGTTTTGGTTTTAACATTCTCAATTAAAGACATTTAAAAAATATGGTTTAATACACGAATTTGTTGAACTTTTGAGAGAGATGATCATTAGTTTTGGGTATCAAATTATTCATATTTACCATATAAATCAATAAATACACTATTTAATTTTCACCTCTCGTTGATTATTATATAATATAACCGGCTCCTCACATAGTTATAATTAGTTTTAACCCTACTAAATATGAAGTAAGTGTGACAACTGGCGTACCGTCGGCGATTATCGTAAACGATTTCCACATAATCGCCCGGATATTGTGCGTAACGAAAGTGCGAATGTGTCATCGCGGCTCTTCGAACCGTTAGTGCCTAATCCTGGACGAAGTACAAAGGATGCTGTGTCGACAATGAGCGGAATTTCTCTTGCCGTACTCGGCTCGCTTCATTGTGCGAATTCACGGTGGGAGAATTCGCATCGGGGAATTTGCGAATGTGGCTCGCGCGCCGTTTGATAATGCCTTCAACGCATGGACCGCACAAATCTACTGGCACAAATTAGTCGAATGTTTTAACATTTAATTGAAAGAAAAAATAATTTTTATTATATTTTTTCTTGATGGTAAAACATTTTTAATACTATAATACAATCAAACTAAAACTGAATTAATATACAGACGGTATTTGATCAGTCAATCTTGTCGAGGATCTTCTTTTCTTTTGTATCCCCTGCTTTGTTGATGTATTCAAAAATTATATACCCTTATTTATGGTATATTTATTATTTTATTATTAAGACTTACCGGTTTTTCCCAATGCGCCATGATAATTGGAATTGTGTGTATTTTAAAATATTTATTTATCAAGTAAATATAAGATGTTTAAAAGGCGTTTAAGAGACAAGTTTAGTAGGGTTTGCGGGTGTTTCCTTTGAAAAGTTATCAAGAATTAACTGTTTTTCACTATTCTTTTTCTTTTCTTCGTATAGTATTTTATAACATGCTATGTCTTTATTGACTGCCTTACGCAATTGAGGTATGCGTTCTCCATTGGAATCACAATCTTCCATTATATTTAAAAATTTGTCAAGATGCGTGAAGGCTTCATTCATATTTTTCATTGTTAAAGAGTTTTCCAAAATAAACCTGTCTCATCTACATTAAATATTTGGCTAGAGAATTATTCTCCATCTTCAATAATTTTGGATAATAAGGAAATAAATTATTTTGCAGCATCTTTATCTGCATCAGCCGATTCTCCAGTAAATTTAATATTATGAAAAAAATACCTCATTTTAAAATTGTATAACCAACCGTTACTTGCTTGAACAGTGTTAAAATCTTTTTTTTAATCTATCCTTTCAATCTTTGTGTTCTAAGAGCTTTTGCTTGCATAATTGAAATAATCAAAGTGACATCTTTTTGATGTTGGTCATCGATCCATGATGACAAAGATTTTTCCATTTCATCCATGTTTTTTTTTGCCGTGTTTTTTTGGAAACATATCTTTAAATATTGTGGAAATATATCTTTAATTTCCACAATTTTGAACGTATTATATTTTTATTTTGCAAAATTGAACATATCGTAGACCTGTTTGTATCATACGACCGTCCGATTAAAGCAAAAGATTCACCGCTATCAGAACGTCTAATAATTTCCATCTTTGTCTCGAATCATGTGAAGTTTATGAGTCCTTGATTTCTTTTTGTTCGTATCAACACTGAAGTTTTTCCGTTTCTCACTCATGTTTATGATTTTTTATAAAAATATATGTTTTTTTTAAATGTGCGAAAGTCGAACGTTTGAAAGTCAAACATTTGGGTGTTTTTTATACAGGCTAAAAATATTTTTTTACGAAATCCGATACGCATACCCTCTAAATTCATTCTATTTGATCCTAAACACTAATTAGTGAAATATCAGCTCCCTAAAATAACGTTAACCTATGCCGAATTGACGACAAATGAAAAAAATTGGCGCTTGGCACCTCTCCGTGGGCCTCTGCCCCCCTGGACCCTCAGGTGACATTTATTCATTAACTTATTAGCGTATGAAACTGGAAGTGGAACATAAAGCATGCTTTTGTATTTATTTCATATATCGTGACGGATTTTCGTTTCGTTTTTAAGGCGGTTGGTGAGAGAAAAATCATGTTCCATGTTTGCTAAGGTAAAACTTCAAATTTCGTGCAATTTCAATCATTATTTATTTGTGTGCAATGTATAAATGTTACAGTGAATTTTTATTTTTTAGCGAAGTTATATTTTCACTATTGAAGTCCAAATACATTTTCACCAATAGAATATTATTTACCTGATAAGCACTAGTGAAATTATATGCCGCACTAAAATGTCTATGAAACTTAATTTAACAGTTACGAAACGTCCATTTTCTGTTCAAATCCAAACATAACTTACTAAAAGTTCTACAATTAATTAGAGCTTTACAACTTTCATATGGTTAAGTCTAAAATGCTAAGCTTAAAATTAAATATAATATAAAAGTGAGAAGGAGCTGAGCTCTTTTCTGCTCTTGACACATCTTACCAAAGCAATTCTTAGAAGCGGAAACAAATTTGTATTTTCTGTTACCGTTGTTTTGCTTGAAGAATGCTTTTGAGTAACGAATATTTGGCAACACTTGTAAATAGAGTACTTTTGATTTCAATAGATACAGATTGGCATTTTATTATGTTTTTCTTTAGAATCTCCGATCGTCACGTGCGTCAGGGTAGCGAATAAGCTCGTTCTGCAATACAAAAATACTTTGATGATGATCCTGATATTGTAAATGCTAAGTAATTATCAAAGAGTACGTTTGATATATTTTTTGTTTGTTTTAAATTGAATGGTAGTTATATTTTTACTAAATGTGCGTTCATATGCATCTAAAATTTGCAATGTAAAAATTGAATATAATATATTTGTATGATATAATCACATATAACAATGTTACTGATTGATTATTCTTAAACATTGCCTTTTTTAATTTAAAATGCTATTAATAGTTAATATTTTTTTATGTTTTATCTATATTTTATTGTGTATTAAAATTTTGCGTGTTTTAATATCTCCTTGTATATACATATAGTAAAAAAAAATTATATGTTTTTTTTTAAATAATTTTAAATATGCTTTGGTTTTAAAAACCCTGATATTATGTTAAGAAGGATTTGAGAAGTATGGTAAGAGAATGTATGTGGAAGAAAAAGCGAGAGAAAGACAAGAGTGAAGGAGGTTTGACCGGTTGTAATACTAAAGCAAGAAGAATAATCTCTTGTATATAAAGCAGATATGGCATAAATTTTCAGGTCTTAATTAGTTTTAATATTTAAAAAATATTTAGTGTCGGTGTATACTAATTTTACAGGTTGTCTAAAACAACTTATTAAATATAAAAATATTTAAATCACACTACGTTTGTTTTTAAAACTAATAAGCTGCAAAGATATTTAAATGTTTTACTGTAAACTAACACTTTCTGTAAAAAATGTCAAAATAAAATTAACCATAAAGCTTGAACATTTTAAAAATTTAGAATTTTCTAATCAATAATAATTTTATTTATGTAAATGATGCAAATTTTATTGGGTTTAACTACTGTTTTCATAAATGCCTATTTTGGCAAGTGGTAAAAATATATTTTCATATATTTCATTCATATATAGACTTAAAAAAGATAATAATCGCAGGCAAAAAAAAACAGACATCAATTCTAAAAAAATTAATGCAGTATAAGTTGTATATAAAAAACAAACAAGTATTGTATATAATCTAGAAAACAAAAATTCATCTTGTATAAAATATGTTAATAATACATATCATAAATGATAATGAAACAATTCTTAAGTATCTTGCCCAATTGAATATATTATCTATATGTAAAATTTCAGCATTAAAGTTAAAATATAAAATATATAACTTTATCTTTGTGGCAAAAAAACATTCATAGTGTAAATATCAGTTACAATATATACAAATAACATTATGTTTTGGAGGATGATAAATTTGCTTTATTTTTTTGTATTAAAGTACACGTACCATGCTTTTCGTTAAAAAATAACGCACAAAAAATTCGACGAGAAAATTTATTTTTAGATATATAATTCGGAGAAATTGTTATATTTGGTCTTGTGGCTTCTTGTTTGTTTTTATATATTGGTTTTATTATTTTTATTTATTTATTTATTGTCGTAAATCTTCCGTTGTAATATAAACAGCTTAGCGCTATGAGTGTTTATAATACAATACCTTGATAATAATACAGTAGATTTTGAATAATGAAATTTGATTCTGCGTCTTTAATAATAACCGTCTTATATACAGGGTTTTATAAATGAAAAAGTCCATCTCAAGCTTCATTTTTTTTCGTCTCATATTGACATACATATGTCACGTATAAATAAACAATTTTATACATATGTACTCGCAAGAATGCTTGTGAACATGCCAGGATAATTTATTTATAACTTTTCTACAATATTGGATTTCTTCGAAATTAAATTATACAGATCGATACGTTTAATTAGATATTTTTTAATAATAATAATACACATAATTATTTTTTTGATCATCGTAATTATAGTGAATTTCATGTTAAATTAATTATAACTGCAACGAATGCGGTCCAATCTGATTAAATAATATTAGTATGCAAAGAAGAGCACTATGTTAATTTTCAGAAACTTTCTATCTCTACAGTAGCGTGAATTACTACCTAATAAAACATAGAACTGCTCTAAATCGTGCTTCGGGCAATTAACCATTTTCTGTCTTTAAGCGACCATTCGCTGTTCTTTTTATCTACGAACACAAAGCTCTATCGTAAAATGTACAATTCTTTGCAGGTACATTCTAATTATTATTAATAATATCAGTTAAAAATACAGTAACTAAATATTTTGTATTTTAGATTATTTTTTGATATAAGTGCAATAACATTCTTATTTAATATGATAAAAATATGATTTTTATGTAGTGACTAAAATTTAATACATGAACAAAAGTAATAATACGCTATAACAGGAATATATTATAAACGGGTTGGGTTCGGAAAATATGGAATGTATCCAACGGATTATAAATGTAACCCATATTTATATGATTGTTCCTAAGGGAATATGGAATTCGATTTACGACACGACTTTCAGTAACTAATTATGTTTTAGGGGTCAATTGCACAAGTGTGTCTGTATGAATAGGCTTTTGGTCATATAAGCGTATTCTAATTTATGTATATTTTAAAATTTGCGTATTTTATGACATAATTTCATACTTTATTATAATTGTATTTAAATATACACATAATATTATTGCATGAATTTAAAAATAATAAGTAATTACAGTAATAATTATACGAAACCAATTAAAGTATTACATAAAAATCGAATAAAATTATTTACAAATTTATTTAATAAACTCTAAAATTTATACAGCTAATTAGTATAAAAACAAAGATAATTTTTTAACTTATAATATTATTTTTATATAAGTTTATTGTGTTTTTTTAATCAAAAATTTATTACTACGTAATTTTAAAATATGCTAAATATATCTACATTTTCATACATCACGTAAATATTTTTGATTTATTTTATGAATTAATAGGTGTACTTTACAATTTTACTTTATTGATAAAAATAAATAAAACACACTATTGAGTATATTTTTTGAATTTTTTTATAATTGGCAATCATTGCGAAATTATTGGTAAATTTAATAATAAAATTATAATAAATGCTAAATTAAGTTATCCCATCTTTGTGGCAATATTTTTTTTATACATATTTATCAAAATATATGCATATATATATTTATTCTCTCTGACCTAAAGTAGCTGATGATTAGGAAAATTGTATTACCTAATATTTAAGACCTAGCTTTTATTTGAAAAATCATCCCGATTGTTATCCGTAAGATTATAAAAATTTGATTAAGCCCATTCTGTGATGATTAATAGGAATTAAAATTACATAACATTTATATTTCCCATAATTATGATCTTTTATGTGAGAATATCTGAACATAAATTGAACAAACACAGTACAAGAATGATTTTGACACTAGTTGTAACAGTAAAAAAAGCAGTAAAAACATAATGTAAAGTATCTCTACTAATAGCAGATGCAATTTTTTATCATTTTCTTATAAACAAGACTAATTATTTAAATATCCAGTGATGCATTTTTATCAATATTTATTAAAACATATTGCCTATGAAATTATTAAGCCAGAAATTAGATCTGAAGAACGACGTAAAATGATAAGGGTTAGGATAGAGTCCGCAAAGAATTTTTTTTCAAGAAGGATTACACGTTTAAGAACCGCTGATCTAGGGTGTTTTAATAAAATTGATCGTAGATTTAATAAAGGCGAATAACAATACAATCAGAATAGTGTTAAATAAAAATACATTTACTATTACATATTTCATATAACATATAAAATATAACGTCCCTGTTATATTTTATATAAAAATTACGGAATAGCGTAGTCCGTAGCGCCTGAGATTAGTAGCTCTGAGGTTGTGAGTTCGAGCCCCGGTAGCAACACTTTTTATTTATAAAAAATATTCGCGAATATCAAAAATAGGACCCAGCTGCAAAAACCTATTGATTCTAATTTATTTTACACATAATAATATAGATAAACTTTTATTCCGGAAATTAAACACTCTTATTTAATTATATATATTTATTATATTCGATTTTCTTACCCAGTTGCTACAGATTTACCACGTTATAACGCAAAGGGCTTAGGTCTGTCAGGTTACAAAGGTTATTTTTTTATTATAATAGCTTTCTCACACAAGTATATTTTATTTAATTTTTAATAATATTTAAATGAGTGTATTGGTTATGAATAATTAAAAAAATATTTATATTTTTGACTGTCAATTATATTAAAACTATATAACGAGTTGGTGGGCATGTATTTAATTATTACATATTTAATTTTAATAATAAAAAATCGTGTACATATATTTTTTAATATATATGTATTAATAACAAGAACCCGCGTATGTTGTATAAAAAAACCTGTATTCAACTTATTATGTTTATCGCTTGTCAACATCAGTTTGGAAAGCGCTGATCTACTCGACGACAAATGCCAACGGGTAACTCAGTCGGCCGATGGCAGTCGTTCGCGCTACGCCGTAGAGGTCTGTAGCTCGCCGTAAAGTTCCCTTGCGCTGCATCACGCATCTGCTAACTTTTGCCGTTAAATTTAACTTTTCGTTTAAACAACTTTTAAGCGGCTAATTTTAACAATGTCCGCGTACATCAAGTGACAAAAAATAAATTTTGAAAGTGACAAAAAGTTTTGATTCGCGTGTGTACAAATGTGATTGTGAACTTTGTGAACTATTTATAGATGTACAAGATACATAATATATATTTGTTATATAGCGGTTAAAATTAATAAGATTGTGATTAAGTTCTACTGACTGAATAAATGCATCTGAAGCGTGATTTTTATATGAAAAGTAAGTTGAATCATAAATAATTTAATATATGTTAAATATAAAATTGAGTTATAATATATTTAATTAATTTGTAATAAAATGTATTGCTCAATAACTATGTAAAATAATATGTTAAAATATATTTTTTTTAATAGATTATGTAACTACTATTGAAACTATAATTACAAACTGAGCTTTAAATAGCAAATTATTATTGAAATATTGCATTAAACCACACATCAATAGTTTAATTATAAATAAGTACAATATAATATAATTTATACTAATATAAATTTTTATTTTGTATTTAACTGTAAATAATCTAATAGAAAAAATATGATAATATTAATATTACTTACAATTTAAATAAAAAAAAAATGTATAAAAATAAATAAGAAATATTAAAGAATAAAAATAAATTGTAAAATACTATTAATATTTAGAAACATAGTAATATAAATTACTAAATCAATCACAAAAAATAAATAACATGCAAAAAATAATGTATAGAATAAAAATATTATAAAATAACGTTTTAATATTATCAGTACATTTTTACGAGCACTATAAATTCGTATTAAAATCATGTTTTATTTAATTAACAAAACTGATGATGGTTTTGTATTACAGAAAAAGGAACATTTACAGATTTTTGAAACGTATTTTAGTATTTAATAGACAAAATCGTAATAATACGCCAGTTGGAAGCTTTTTTGCTGGCTTCAATTTATTGGTATGGTTCTATATTTTTTAATTGAGCAAACTGTAGCATTTATGAAATTAAAAAAAGATTTATTATCTGCGGAACATTATGTTACATAATTTATAAATAAAGATAGCTGCTTCTTTCTGATTCGAGATTGTAAAATATACACTGTACGTAAACGTAAAGTAAATATAGTACTAAAATGAGATTTTCAGTGTTTAATCACGAAAAATTTCTTTGCATAATAAAATATGTGCCTACGCCATACTCTCTCGCTTTAACTCTCTTTTAGCGAATATTTCTGAAATTAAGGTTTGTCTGTGTAAAATATAATTGAATTATTATGTGATAGTACTTAATATATATTACAGTAATTAAAATAAATGTTTTAGAAAATATCTAGCTCGATTTCACTAATTCAGTTAAAATACATCATTCATTTACATAAAAAAAATATTATTTTATAGCTAGGATTAATAATTTGTTATTATGCTAAATTACATAATACATTAGGCATATATAAAATATAAGCACAAGCTTTCTTAAAAACTAAGATTTGTACTCTACTATTTTTAATTAGGGAACCCAAGAAATCCTTATATAATTACTTAGTACGCAGTATTCACGAACGTGCCGCAACGTGAATAATGCATCTGGAACCTTTTTTGTTATATAAAGCTTAAAATATTTTTTTAAATACAACGGGTTATACTACCAATGTTGGCTTACCTAAAAATAATAAATTACTATAAGTATATCTGTACATAAATCCCATTTTACTTAGTTAACAATTACTTTTAGCTTTAATTGGCTATGTGTAAGTAAATTTAATTTATAATTATACGTGTGTATTTTTTGTTTAAATTTTTACCGGATTTATTCAATACGTTACTTAGCTTTTTAAGATGTGAGGTCTTGCGTATCGCGTCTTTTCTTTCTCGCATCTCGTTTGCTGACGTTTCGACCACTGATATTGGGGTCAAA